>NW_011495059.1:8220956-8256683 GCF_000754665.1 Bison bison bison | reverse complement strand
GCACTTCCCAGAGAGGGAGAGCTCCTCAGCCAAGTGTTTCAGGGGGACAAAAGTGCCCCTCCTGGGCGTTCAGTTCAGTTCAGTTCAGTTCAGTTCAGTTCAATTCTTCCGTTCAGTCCTGTCTGACTCTTTGCGACCCCATGAATCGCAGCACGCCAGGCCTCCCTGTCCATCACCAACTCCCGGAGTTCACTCACACTCATGTCCATCGAGTCAGTGATGCCATCCAGCCATCTCATCCTCTGTCGTCCCCTTCTCCTCCTGCCCCCAGTCCCTGCCAGCATCAGAGTCTTTTCCAATGAGTCAACTCTTCGCATGAGGTGGCCAAAGTACTAGAGTTTCAGCTTTAGCGTCACTCCTTCTAAAGAACACCCAAGGCTGATCTCCTTTAAAATGGACTGGTTGGATCTCCTTGCCATCCAAGGGACTCTCAAGAGTCTTCTCCAACACCACACTTCAAAAGCATCAATTTCTCGGCGCTCAGCTTTCTTCATTGTCCAACTCTCACATCCATACATGACCACTGGAAAAACCATAGCCTTGACTAGATGGACCTTTGTTGGCAAAGTAATGTCTCTGCTTTTGAATATGCTCTCTAGGTTGGTCATAACATTCCTTCCAAGGAGTAGGCATCTTTTAATTTCATGGCTGCAGTCACCATCTGCAGTGATTTGGAGCCCCCAAAAATAAAGCTTGACACTGTTTCCACTGTTTCCCCATCTATTTCCCATGAAGTGATGGGACCAGATGCCATGATCTTCGTTTTCTGAATGTTGCGCTTTAAGCCAACTTTTTCACTCTCCTCTTTCACTTTCATCAAGAGGCTTTTTCGTTCCTCTTCACTTTCTGCCATAAAGGTGGTGTCATCTGCATATCTGAGGTTATTGATATTTCTCCCAGCAATCTTGATTCCAGCTTGTGCTTCTTCCAGCCCAGTGTTTCTCTGGGTGTTAGTTACTATCTACCTCCTGGCGATATAGCTAACATGGACACACTCATGTTAAGTGCACAAAGAGATGCCTTGCTCACACTATGTCTCCTGGGATTCCTGGGGTTTCACACTGAGAGAACACACACACAGAGAAACACACACAAACATAGCACACACCTGTACACACACACACACACACACACACACACACACATGCAAGGCAGAGGGACACAAATGCAAACAGGGAACACAGATGTTTCAGAGGCTGAAGAACCACTGGTTCATATGAAATGCAGAGATTTCCTAATTTCTTATAGGAAAACTCCATTCTGATCTTCAGATGTGAAATATAGAGAAGTCCAAATTTCACAAAGGATAATTAATACCTAGAGTTTGATACAGGTAATACAGAGAATTCCGTATTTCATGGTTAACAGTCATTCTCATATATATGAGTATGTATGTATGTGTATACACACACACACACACACACACACACACACACACACAAAATATGATAGTTTATGAAGAAACAGTGCCCAGAATTCCATTTGTGAAATAGAGGTAATTCAAATTCCATATTGGTTCCCCATATCTTAATTATGTACTTCATGTCAGCAAAACTTCATTGAGATTTCATATAGGAAATGCATACAATTTCACAATTCAAGCAGGAAAATGTATGCTCAACTTTTCATAGGTGAAATATATAGACTTCCCCATTCATGTAGGAAAAAGTGTGCACAGGTATCCATATGTTAAGCAGACAAGATTCTGTATTTGATGAAGAAAATTATACAAGTAGATTTACAAGTATGAAATGCACATTTCCTATTTCATGCAGAAAAATCTGCACCCACATGTGAAACACAGAAAATTATGTATTTCATGTAGGAAAATCACCTTTCAGGTATTCATATGCATGCAGCAGGGCTTCCAAAGCCAGTGCTCTGGAACAACCCAGAAAATGTAGGGAGAAAGGGAGGGAGGAAGGAAGGGAGGTGGAGGGGCTTGAGGATGGGTGGGGCCCATGTCCACCTATGGCTCATTAGTGCTGATGTATGGCAGAAACCATCACAATATTGTATACTTAGTAATTATCCACCAGTTAAAGTTTTAAAAATGTTTACATTCTGAGAACAATAAAAGAACAAGGGACTCTACTCGGAGCTCTGTGGTGACCTAAATGGGAAAGAAATCCAGAAATGATGGGATATATGCACACATGAAATTGATTCACTTTGATGTACATGCAACAGAAACAAAAACAAACATTATAAAGAGACTATAGTCCAATGATAATTGTTTGAAATATATTACATGTCAAGTATACCTCCAACAGTGAATAAATAAATGGTTCCCCCATTTGCAGTATATATGTTCTTGAAGACATTATGCTAAGTAAAATATTTCAGTTACAGGACGACAAATTTTTTTTTTTCATCACATGATGTTGTGAAGTTGAAATCCCTGCGATACAGAAACAGAGTAGACCGTGGTCGTTGGGCTAGCGCAAATGGCCCATGATGGTCCGAGTTACCAACTTTTAGTCATAGGTTGAATAAACTCATCAGGACAGATGCTGTAATAGAGGCATGGGTGGACAATGGGGCTGCAGGCCTTAGCTCAAGATGATTAGTGAAGTTAGAAGACCAACTCCACCAACAGAAAGCCTCTCAGCAGAGTGTAGTGAAAGACCTCTTACAGCTTTCCCCCAGGGCCCTCCAGTCCCTCTGGTGTTGGGCTGGGTAATGAACTGAGGAGCTTGGGGACAAGCTATGGCTTACAGAGTCCCAGAGCCTTTGCTTGAGCCACTCACTGGCCTGGCCCAGGTTTCCAAGCAGTGACCAACATGTCCCATCCCAACCTGAAGCTGTGTGGGTCACAGTCTATGGGACCCAGCCTCCCATTTGGGTAGACTGAGGAGGTTGAGGGCCAGTTGCATGCTGGGCACCTGGCTCCCTCATTGAAGATGGCTGGGAAGGATATGGGGGCCTGGGAGGGGGCACAGAAAACTGAGAGCTGCCTCTTCCAGCTGGGACTGGGCACTGGTGGGAGGACCAAGACTCGGTGCTAGATGAATGACAGGATAGCCAGCCTGCACAGAGACCCCCTCCTCCTTACCAGGAACTTGGAGGGTGAAAGTCCAGCTTGGGACCTTTCCTTTCAGAATACAGAATACTATTTGTTTTCCTCGAGGATTACAGGAACACTGTTACCTGACCATGACCTTACCTCAAGAACACAGGATCTGACAGCAGGAAGTTTGCAATAGCTAAGGACACTCCTCCTTCACCTTTCCTGTAAGTGGCTTTGCAGAGAGCTTTGGAGGAGCTTGCAATTTTTAAAGGCATAAACCACATCTCCTTGTATGGCCCAAACTCCCCTGTCTCCATATTGCTTGGCCTAATGTTGTTGGGTAGACGGGTATCCGGTAAAAGCAGCACCTTATCTCTCAAGTCTATGGAGAGTAACAGACACTTTGAGAGAATGCCTCATTCCAAAACCACATATGAGCTGTTTATCCTTCTTCTATATAAAGCAAATTAGCACACACTGAGAGCTCCCCCAATTACCATGTGAATTTAAGACAAAGTGTGACAAAGGTTGTCATTAAGTCTACTTGATGACTACTTACTATTTTGAAAATGTTTGTAATGAACTGATTTGCTAGGATACACATAGAGAGCATTGGAGAAGGAAATGGTAACCCACTCCAGTACTCTTGCCTGGACAATCCCATGGACGGAGGAGCCTGGTAGACTACAGTCCATGGGGTCGCGAAGAGTTGGACAGGACTGAGTGACTTCATTTTCACTTTTCACCTTTATGCATTGGACAAGGAAAGGGCAACCCACTCCAGTGTTCTTGCCTGGAGAATCCCAGGGATGGGGGAGCCTGGTGGGCTGGCATCAATCTTTTAGTAGTTTGCTTATCGTGTGCCTCCCATTATGGTTTAATACTTACTCAAAAATAGAAATGTCTTTCTTCTCTTAGGTCTTTCTGGAGAGGTTTTCTAGATTGGTAAGAAATTCTGAATGGTGTTTTCATCTGTATTACCCCTGGACAACCCTTTATTCTTAACCAGTTGCTTTCTGTGTTGCGGAGGCCCACTTCATGGGGTGAATTCTGGGAGACAGATAAATATACAGCAGCACCAAGTGGAAAGAAGAATATCAATATTATGGAATAAACCATATTCTCTCAAAATGGGTATGTTGAAGCTCTAACTCTCTGCACTTTATATGTAGTCAAACTGTGCATAAACTATAATTTCTTTCTGACCCTGTTTGGAAATAGGGCCTATATATAGGTACTTGTGTTAATACGACTGGCAGTTTATAAGAAAAGGAGATCAGTCACAGACAACATAGAGATGTTACTGTGTGAAGACAAAGCCAGACAATGGCCAGTCACAATCCAAAAGAGGCATCTGAAGACCAAATCTGCTGACCCTCTGAGTGCTGGCTTGTTCCCCAGAAGTTTGAGAAATAATTTATTGAAACTACCTGGTATGTGGCACTTTGTTATGACAACCCTGGCAAACCAATACACACACTTCCTCTTGAGAAGAAGCTGTCAATTCCAAAAGAGGCCTCCTTTACTTACATAGGTTTTCAGTGAATGGAAGCTTCCAAAAAACTCTCTTTCCCATCAACTGATTATCCTCACAGTTTCCTAATGCTCCCTAAGAGCTTTCATGGTCTCTTTAGAGACTCAGCTAGGCTAGAACTTATCCCCATTTCCTGGGTCAAGTTGACCTAGGAAATATTTGAATGAGCATAATTCACAAGAAGTAGTAGAAGAAAACAGGCACATAAGGAAGGCAGCCTGACCTCATGAAAATCATACAGTCCTCTCCTTTTACCCTTCGCATACATCTCTTTATAAATCCATAGGAGGCAAAGAGTAGTGACCAAGGCATCACTGCCTATTGCTTTAGTGGAATCACAAAGCTGTGGTGTCATGCTAACCATGCCTCCCTAAACCTGCCCTCACCAAGACACTAGGCTGCAGAAGCCACAGGGCAACTGAAAGGATCACAAGGCCTCCCAAACTGTTGGAGCTGCCTGGGCCTGTCCACCCACACAGGTAACCAGGTGTGTTGCTGTCACCTTCTCCATGGCAGAGTTTGTTGTCTGTGGCCACCACTCTTCTCCCCAGTCCTCTGGACTCCTGAGACCCACCCCACCTTCCAAGAGGTCACCCTTCTACCTTGCAATCTACATATCTGGAAAAAAAAAAAAAGACTGCAATACAGTCCAAACTAAAGGGCGATAACCCATGGAGATGTATGTGGTCCTCAATCCCAACAAGGTCTGTGATGAGCAGCAAAACCACAGCTCCAG
Source organism: Bison bison bison (assembly GCF_000754665.1). Taxonomy (NCBI): domain Eukaryota; kingdom Metazoa; phylum Chordata; class Mammalia; order Artiodactyla; family Bovidae; genus Bison; species Bison bison. Next base: position 8,251,403 of record NW_011495059.1, on the reverse strand, counting down.
GCAACCTCACCATTAACACCTGCATCCATACCAGGGACATGTGGCCAGTACTGATTAAGAGGGCAGACTTTGAGTCCTCTACCAACTCGAGACAGGGTCAACAAGACCTCTCTACCTTCCACCTTAGCCAAGCCTGAAAGACAGACTGTAGTGCAGCACATCAGGTCCAAGGCATGCTCAACTGAGAATATTTCAAGGTAACAGTACAGGTACAGGGTGCCTTGGAGATGACATACACCCAAAATGAAGCCATATAAAAGCCTTTTAGTGCCAGTTTCATAGAGAAAATGATCATCTCTCAGATGATCAGTTCAATAGGATTCAAATCACTGATACCATTCAGTTTAGCTAAAAGGCAGTGCAGGTTGCCTCTATGGAATTTAATCAAGAAGTTTCAGTCTAGGCCTGCCTGTAGCCTCTAATTTCCATTCCTCAAATGTTTCCATTCAATCAGCAGGCAGCTCAAGATATGGACAATGGACAGGCACTCGTAAAAGATGATGAAGACTGCAAGAGCAGAGAATTTTTCCCAGGACAGGGACAGCAAATGCTACAGGTTGGTGATAAGATGGAGAGAGCTGCAAATGAGGTTGATGGGGAGGTTTCAGACCTAGGATCTGGCAGGAACTTCTCCAGACCTGCCTGCATGCCTGGGGTGCGGCGGGGGGACGGGGACACATATTTCCAAATTTAATAAAGAAATGCGGTCACTGGCCTCAATGACCTTTTACAACCTTACAATCTTAATGCCTCGGTGTACTAGACTAGACCAAATGCAGTGCCACCGCTATCCCTCACTGCTTTTGTATTCTAGTTATTCATGTTTCAAACGCTGTTAAATTATTTCTCTATTTCATCTGTTGCTTGTTCATGTTTTTTTCCTTACTCTTTCATCTGAAACTAAAATACTTTAATTTAATTGCTCATTTTGCTCAGTGTCTGTGACGTAAGGTGAAACAATGACTATCCTGGTTAAAGGGGCAGTCCTTATGAGGGAACACTCCTGTGCAGTCTACATTTGCCCGGTGGCTTTGGTTGGAGAGCTGGACCTGAGGTGAGTGTCAGTCATGTGACATCCCACTGTGTGCTAGGAGTGCTGACATTGTTAGAAGTGAGGCTGGAGATGGAGGTGTTAATGCCACTGACAAGTATGTGGCTTTTGATCTGCACAGTGGCCAAAAACACCGCTTGTCTTTGGGATTTAGTCCCAGGTTTTCGGAACAGAATTCCTGAGGGTTGGGTCTAAACTGATTCTGTTTCTCTTGAATGCATGCTCTCCCCTGTCTCAGGAAAGGAACTTTACTGCAGGCCAGGAGAGCAGCAGTAGAGTGAGAGGAATTACGAGTAGGTACTCACCATGTGTTGGTGGACACTATGGTGGTCCTGGAAACCTGGCCAGCATTCAGGGCAGATGCAGTCCAATTATTCTGCCTTGTTCAGAACTAAACAAATGTGTGCATCCTCTTCACTGCTGCTGCTGCTGCTAAGTCGCATCAGTCGTGTCGGACTCTGTGCGACCCCATAGACGGCAACCCACCAGGCTCCCCCATCCCTGGGATTCTCCAGGCAAGAACACTGGAGTGGGTTGCCATTTCCTTCTCCAATGCATGAAAGCGAAAAGCGAAAGTGAAGTCGCTCAGTCGTGTCGGACTCTGTGCGACCCCATAGACGGCAACCCACCAGGCTCCCCCATCCCTGGGATTCTCCAGGCAAGAACACTGGAGTGGGTTGCCATTTCCTTCTCCAATGCATGAAAGCGAAAAGCGAAAGTGAAGTCGCTCAGTCGTGTCGGACTCCCAGCAACCCCTTGGACTGCAGCGCACCAGGCTCCTCCGTCCACGGGATTTTCCAGGCAAGAGTACTGGAGTGGGGTGCCATTGCCTTCTCCAATCCTCTTCACTCTTGGAGTTCAAATTTCTTACATCCTTCCTGTTAATTACACTGGCTTTCAAACCAGCTGAGCAGAATCATCTTCCTGGTGTCAGATCCCAGGGATAGGGCCCCATTACACAGTCTGAATCCATCACACCCTGGAGGATCTCTGAACCCATGATATTCTTCTCGTCTGTGTCCTTTCCTTGTGGCCCACGTCCCATCCCAACTGCCTCCCCTCCCTTCCTACCTGACTGTATGCACGTCTTCATCACACCATTGGTTACATGGAGTCTTTCTTCCAGCCTCCTATTCGTTTTCAGGGAGTTGCTCCATAGGTACATGTACTTTTACTGAGATGGTTTGGGTATTCTCCTATCTAACTACCTTCTGCTTTCCCAAGAATTTGGTTGTTTCAGCCAGCACTTCTAATGATTACTTTCAGGAAGAGCAGCCACTGTGGAGGCTGCTCCATTTATAATGCCCCAGTTTCTCAGGGTTTCCAAAGGGTGATCTCACACTAACTTGTGATGTTTCAGGTCAGGGGATTCTGGGGGTGGAGGGAGGGGTGGGGAAGGGCATTCTGTGGGGATGCCTCACCAAATGGCTTAAAGAGGGGATCGTATTGGACCATCATTCCTTGCTCAGGTCAGCAGGTGGAGTAGATAGTGAAATGATTCTACAATTATAGCAGGCAGGGGAACTAGAGCCATAGGAGAAAATAGGAAGAACATTGTCTTAGAGTGTAAAAGTTTGGGGACTGCCAAAGAGAAATTTGGGGAGCGTACGATAATTTCTATATGAGGATGAAGATTCAGTGGGTAAGAGTTAAGCAAGATGAAGGCATGGAGCTAGTTTCCCATCCATTTGGGGGACTCCTTGCCTGGAAGCACTTTAAAGAGTGTCTCTGTAAGAAGGCTGTTATGACACTCAAGTGAGCCAGCTTTTGGGGGTTGAAAGTGCCAAAGAATATTCTGTGGAAGAGTCCACTGTTGAGTTTTCTGACAGTTAAAGTGGTTTCACTGATCAGAGTCATAAATATCTATTGATCCCAAGGAAACAAGAATAATTTTAGTAAGGAAAGAGATTACCTGTCTTAAAGAGGAATCTTATGTAAAAGTCAGTGATTATGGCAGCAGAGCTGGAAGCCTCAGCAGAAGGGAGCAGTGGGTAGGTGAAATCAATCTACAGAGGGGACTGTTAGCAACAGCCTAGCAATCTGTGAAAGTGCAACTGTTTGGAAGACCCGTATTGGTGGCCTCCTTAAGGACTAGGTGGACAGCTATACATTGAGCCTGGAGGGCTGCCCTTAAGTAGAGCAATGCCTTAGGCCAGATAGAATGCCATAAACCTCCAGGGAGACTCCCTTGCTTATAATGATGGTGCTGTGACTGGTAAATGACACTGATACTTATTCTAAAACTATTGGTCCCATATGGCTCCACAAATCTCCAGAAGAGGGGGAAGTGAGAGTACTGGTGTCCCTGCCTGAAGGCTCTCATGCAAGGGTCTGAGCCTGGGGGGAAGCACATCCTCCTGAAATTCAGAAAGACTTTTAATGTCGGGTGGTTTTTGTGGTTCAGTTGTCAAGTCATGTCCTAGTCCTGACTCTTTGTGACCCCATGGATGGGACGCTAGACATCCCTGTCCTTCAGTATCTCCTGGAGTTTGCCCAAAACATCAGGTTAGGCTTCTGCTAAAGCTACCATTTCCATTTTATCAACAAGGTATTCCATTTGTGCTGAGCTGTTCCTGGTAGGCATCTCTAAGACTTGACATTGTAGGAACTATGTACAGAGAGTAGTACTGGGTGTGGGCTGGTTAGGGGCTTGATGTCTGGGTAAAAAAGAAAAACAAACAGAATGCCTCTGCTGCCTTTCCCTTTTCATGGAGCCATTGAACTCGTATGGCAATGATATTTCACTTGTTTTTAGTTTAAGAAGGATAGTCTTGGTACTACACGTTGAGTCTATGGTTACCAGTAGAGGTCTCTGTCTTCCTCACCACAGGGATATCTTCTCCTCATACTGATAAGGCTGATAGCCTTTCCGTAGGCAGTGACGATAGCCTTGGGACCTGGTCCACCCTCTTTATGTCTCCATGGCCTCGAGGGGTAGAGGGGCATCACACACACTGATAGTCAATTAACCTCCTCCTGCTGCTGCTAAGTCACTTCAGTCGTCTCCAACTCTGTGCCACTCCATAGATGGCAGCCCACCAGGCTCTGCCGTCCCTGGGATTCTCCAGGCAAGAACACTGGAGTGGGTTGCCATTGCCTTCTCCAGATAGCCAGTTAAGGCCTTTATAATTAGTTATGCAATCATCTCACCAGACCATATGGCCTTGATCCTGCTACTCTGTGGAAAACATTGAATTGTTACTGTCCTTGAGGCACCCATAGCAGTGACACCAGACCTCTAGAAGCAGTGCTCCCTTCCTAGACAGTGTTACTCACCTGTGTTTGCTAGCTAGTAAGCCAATTGCACTTAAGGACATTCCCCTGGGTTAATTGCAAGGGCAGTGTAGTCTTCCTGACTATATCAGTTGTTTTGGATCAGTCATTGCCCATCCATAGTGGTACTACTGGCTCGAACCCTGAGACATTTACCTGGGCTTCTACTCCTTGCCCTAAGTTTCCACAGACCCCAACCAGAGACAGTGGGCCAGCCCTTGTAATTCTTATAATGTTTGCAGGGCATACATTGAAACAAACACCAGAGAACTCTGGACAAACAGGCTTTCTTATTCACAGGTCCTGAAGAGCATCACAGCACATCTAGGACCACAGGCAAAAATTGAAGGAAAAGAAACAACATGGACCCGGAGTCCTGCATTTACTGTGACCTGAGGTGGGTGCCTCTGCTCGTGATGGTTCACATTCTGATGCCTATGTAGAAATATTTAAAAATAAAAGCAGGAACTAAAGTGAGGAGAGGAAAGAGCAGGGTCATTCAAGATGTTACTTATCTGAGTCAGCCAGGAATGTCTAAAACAGGCATTTCAGGGGTGAGGTGACATGGCTTTTTACCAAGTTGTATAGTTGATTTCCGGAGACCTTTGAAGTGTATCCCTTAGTGTATACACACACACACACACACACATATATACACACACACACATATGATTTTCAAGTACCTATAGCAATCGTGGGAAGATAATTTAACGTATAGATATAACTGGTTAAAACTTGTGGAAAGATAAATTTCTTGGAATGAAGAACTAGTATTTTTTAAATGAATGAGTGAACGAGGTTTAAAAGACCACATTGATTAACAGTCATCCATAATAGGTTAGTAAAAGCCTTTGTGTGACAAATAAAGAAGCAATTGAACAGAATTAAATACATAAAAATTTAAAACACTATCATATAGCAAATACACAAACATAACGTGTCAACTAAACCCAGCTGACTGATGATGGTTCTGTTGCCACCTTTTTTAAACTCATTTTTATTTTGGGGGAAAACTTTCAGTCTTTTGACACACACATATACACTGGTACATGTACGTTGGCATTTAGTTTCATTCTTACTATTTTCTTCACAAGTGTGTTGTACAGTATTCAGGGCTTTATATTGAATTTGTCATTAAGGTATTCACATTGAGCATTCCTCTTTTGACTTGCTAATTGATGTGAGAATCACATAGTTAAGCTGTTTTCTTAAAAATAAAACATATCTTCAAAAGTTAATTTTATTGAGGTACAATTGCTTCACAAGGTTTTGTCAGTTTCTACTCTACAGAAAATTGCTTGTATGTTGGAGATCAGCCCTGGGATTTCTTTGGAAAGAATGAGGCTGAAGCTGAAACTCCAGTACTTTGGCCACCTCATGCGAAGAGTTGACTCATTGGAAAAGACTCTGATGCTGGGAGGGATTGGGGGCAAGAGGAGAAGGGGACGACAGAGGATGAGATGGCTGGATGGCATCATTGACTCAATGGACATGAGTCTGTGTGAACTCCAGGAGTTGGTGAGGGACAGGGAGGCCTGGCGTGCTTCGATTCATGGGGGCGCAAGGAGTCGGACATGACTGAGTGACTGATCTGATCTGATCTGATCGAGGGTCTAGTCCAGATAATTGATCAGCTTGCTGTTCAGCTAAGGTTTCCAAATTGTTGGAAGATGGTAGACTCTTGGAGAGGTTTCAAAGATTTCCTTTTGCAACAGTTGTACATTTAAGGAAGTGTTATTATGTATATCTTGTAAATGAAATTTGATTTGTTTCCAATAGTAAGCACTATGGTTGAACCAAACAGGAGTGATACAAAATTGAGTAGAAGTCCAATCACAATGTAATAATACTTGTTTTTTTAAATCTATTAATTGATCTCCAACCCATTGGATGGCTGTTTTTAATTCCTGAATTTTATCCTGAGCTTTTTCATCTATCTGAACCTGAGTGACTCGTATAGTATGAGCATCTTTAGTCCAATTTTGAATAAAGTTTTGTGTTTGAATTGAGGTTTGTAAAGCAATGCCTGTGACAGCAGCAGTGGGACAAATGACTATTAACCCCAAAATGCCAAGAATTAACCATCCACTGAATAGCTTAGATCGTCATAGTAATTTAGTGAGTAACCAGGAGGCAAGTCCTACCAGGGGACCCTCTTCCCAGGGTTGCTGGAGATCTACTGGCAACCACAGACTACATCAAGATTGAAGAATCAAAAGGGATTTGTTTTGTAGAGAAATAGAGGAATTAAGACAAGAATACAATTTGCAATCTTACAAGTCATAGAACCTAAAGTCTTATTAAATTATGTTTCCTATGGGTATAACAAAAGGAAGGGGAATGCAAGCTTGTATAAAATATGAATGATTATAATGGAAGGAATAGTTACTATGACTATGACTGGTCCCTGTGAAATATCCAGGCCAAGTTCCAAGTGTTTCAGTACTTGCAGCAAGTTTCCAGATGTCTCCTTGTTCAGGCCCAATCTGTTTATTGAGGATGATTTGAGGGCCAGGAGGTGCCATTTCACCATCGAGCCAGCCAAGGAGTCCTTTTGCATGGAAGTGTTCCATTGAACTGTTGGTAATCTTCTATGTTACTTGAATAATATAATCACACATAGTACTATTAATATCATCTGAGCAGTTAGATAGCCTTATACTATGGGGTTCCCAATCAACAATGGTGTAATTGGCCACAAACATTAATTTTCCTGATTTAGCTTGACATCTATCCCAATAAACAGGAGTATATTTAAAGTCCTTATCAGTAAACCCGTTATATTCCAATTTTTGTCCTTTTCTTGCAGCTTTGGTAGTATTGACATGGTTTTCATAAAAGGACAGGGCAGCAAACAGTCCAAGAAACGTGTGGAAGTTCTTTTTTCTTTTTTTTTTTTTTTTGGAGGCAGGACGAAAGCCCATGTTTGTCGACTAACATTAATGCATAATTCTGTTGGTCCCATGCATAAAGAAAGGACTTCATAGCCTAGAGAAATGTTAATTAGTCTTCCTTCTTCTTCAGGATGAGAGGGCCCCTCCAAGCTCCAAGGAGGAGGCATATGTATTGAGTCATTAGTGGATATGATTGGTCCTATGTCTGTCCATTCTAACCTGAAATAAAGGGGAGTTAGGTATATAAGCCCAATATGGGTGCTTAATCAAGTCAGCCTGAGCGGGGGAAGCAAAAGCAAGCAAAGCAACCATAGCGACAAAAATATTTTCAGGATTCCAAGGCACTCCCTGTTGAGAAACCCAGATTTTCAGCTTGATTAGTAAGGGTTTTTATCTGCCCCCAAGTAGGGAGATCAAAGGTCGGTGACGTCGAGTGTGGCATTTCTTGGAAATTTTTAAAGCCGCCATGACTTGTACTGGAATTTACTCCTCCTGGGGATTTTGCTGTTTCTTCTCTATCTTGTGGAGAAGGCAATGGCACCCTACTCCACCACTCTTGCCTGGAAAATCCCATGGACGGAGGAGCCTGGTGGGCTGCAGTTCATGGGCTCGCAAAGAGTCGGACACGACTGAGCGACTTCCCTTTCACTTTTCACTTTCCTGCATTGGAGAAGGAAATGGCAACCCACTCCGATGTTCTTGCCTGGAGAATCCCAGGGACGGTGGAGCCTGGTGGGCTGCCGTCTATGGGGTCACACAGAGTCGGACACGACTGAGTGACTTAGCAGTAGCAGTCTCTATCTTGAACCCCGGTGGCTTTCCTGGGACTGATCTGAAGAGGGAGCCAACTGATTCCATTGGATCCATCTGGAGAAATACAAGTATACCCCTTTCCCCGTGATATTGATTTTCCAGATTTCCATTCTTTAGTCAACCCATCTTGATACCAAACGGGCAGAGGGAGGGAGGTATCCTTCAATGTCTTGAAACGTTTTTCTGCTTTTGTCAAAATATCTCCTTGGGTAGGTTTAAAAAATATAAAACAAATAAAGTACTCTTCACCCAAATACTCATACAAAACAACACCCAAATGCCCCATCAATTTTTCCTCTTGACAAGTCTTCATGACAACAGCTGTTCGAGAGATCAAGTCAGCTGCCTGCTGCCTAACTTTTGCTGATTTGTTATTTAAACGCCACAAAACTGTACCACAGATCTGAGGCAAGTAAGGTTTGACTCGTTTGCCGAGAGCATTGACCACTGTACCAAAGCCGTTCAACATTACTGAGTCCTCTGTAGTCTGTTCTTGGAAAGCATAAAGAATACCATCAATCAGTTGTTCTTCAAGTTTATGACCAATATCTGCTGCTCCCAAGTTGCCCATAATTTTCTCAATTGTCTCCATAACCATTTTTCTGTACTGTTCAGCTTCATCTTTTAGATCATCCACAATCCTGGATATAATTTCTGCTGCACCGACTTTGTTTGCCAACTCCACAGTAGTATCAACTAACTGTCGGTAATTTCTTCTATCCAAAGCCATTCTATGTTGCCAAAAGTGTTTAAAAAAGGGAGGAAGGATCTCTGTTTTAATGTAGTTTGCTTCTACACCATCTGTTCCACAACACTGCTTTACCACCTTTAGCACAATTTTCTTCATTTCTTCATCAGGAGACTGGAATTCTCGAATAAGAATTAACATCACTTCTCTAGTATAGTAGTTGGCATATTCTGCATCCATGAGAGGAATAAGATAGCCAATAGCCTTTAAGAAAGCGGCAAGACCCTTTCCTCTGTGTTGGCGGATACCCTTCCATAGAGGCTTTAACACAGAATCGAAAGATTCAATACCATAAGGGGTTGCTGCTTCAGCCAAGGCAGCAATGGCCAAAGCACTAATGGTCCGAACTTTTTGCTGCTCATCCACAAGACCATGTTCAATGATTTCAACTAAACTTCTGAGATGTGGCAAGATGGCACAGCCCATGAGAATAGCTATCTGCTGTACAATCTTTATACCAGTGTGTCACTGAAGGCCATTGTAAATGTAATAGGTATGCATAAGATGACCCCACCAATTAAAGATCTGCTGCCTAGACTCACCCCCATCTTAAAGAATAGGCATGAAAAAGTACAGGAGAATTGTATTGATCTTGTTGGGCGTATTGCTGATAGGGGAGCTGAATATGTGTCTGCAAGAGAATGGATGAGGATTTGCTTTGAACTTTTAGAGCTCTTAAAAGCACACAAAAAAGCTATTCGTAGAGCCACAGTCAATACATTTGGTTATATTGCAAAGGCCATTGGCCCTCATGATGTATTGGCTACACTTCTCAACAACCTAAAAGTTCAAGAAAGGCAGAACAGAGTTTGTACAACTGTGGCCATAGCTATTGTCGCTGAAACATGTTCACCCTTCACAGTACTACCTGCCTTAATGAATGAATACAGAGTTCCTGAACTGAATGTTCAAAATGGAGTGTTAAAGTCACTTTCCTTCTTGTTTGAATATATTGGTGAAATGGGAAAGGACTACATTTATGCTGTAACACCACTACTTGAGGATGCTTTAATGGATAGGGACCTTGTACACAGACAGACTGCTAGTGCAGTGGTGCAACACATGTCACTTGGGGTTTATGGATTTGGTTGCGAAGATTCGCTGAATCACTTGTTGAACTATGTATGGCCCAATGTGTTCGAGACATCTCCCCATGTAATTCAGGCAGTTATGGGGGCCCTGGAGGGTCTGAGAGTTGCTATTGGACCATGTAGAATGCTACAGTATTGTTTACAGGGTTTGTTTCACCCAGCCCGGAAAGTCAGAGATGTGTATTGGAAAATTTACAACTCCATCTACATCGGTTCACAGGATGCTCTCATAGCACATTACCCAAGAATCTACAACGATGATAAGAACACCTATATTCGTTATGAACTTGACTATATCTTGTAACTTTATTGTTTATTTTGTGTTTAATGCACAGCTGTTTCACACCTTAAACTTGCTTTGATTTGGTGATGTAAACTTTTAAACATTGCAGATCAGCGTAGAACTGGTCATAGAGAAAGAGCTAGAAATCCAGTAGCATGATTTTTAAATAACCTTTGTTTTTGATGTTAAGCAGTAAACGCCAGTAGTGACCAAGAACACAGTGATTACACACACTATACTGGAGGGCTTTCATTTTTAATTCATGTTTATGAAGATTTAGAATTCATTCCTTGTGTTTAAAGGGAATGTTTAATTGAGAAATAAACATTTGTGTACAAAAAAAAAAATAAAACAAATAAAGTTGTATTAACAAGAGTTACAGGATTAAAGAATATTTTGTGTTGGAATCTAGTAAAGCCTACTCTGGAGAAGGGAGATGGAAGTGTTCCTGTGTATTCCCCTTTTTACATTTGTTTTATTTGTAGTTTCTGTGTGTGATGTGTTCATTTAACTATGTCCTGTGTTTGCGGGTTATAAGGAATGTTTGTAATATGTTTAATAGAGAATGAATGTAACAATTGTTTGAATTGTCTAGAAATATAGGCAGGGCCATTGTCTGTTTTTATCAAACTAGGTATTGCTATCATTGCAAAGCAAGTTAATAGGCGGGTTATAACATGTTGTTTAGTTTAACCTCGGAGAGGTGTGGCCCATATGAAAGAATTTGTATCGATTGAGACATGTGAGAAGGAAGAGGGAGAGCATTCAGGGCAATGAGTTATATCCATTTCTCATAGTTCATTGGGTTGTAATCTTTGAGGACTGATATTTTGTGTAATAGGTCGAAGATGTAGGGGCCTACAAGTAAAGCAATTATTAATGATTATTTTAGCATGTTGGTATAAAAATTTCTACATTTGAGGTCATGAGCCAGCATTATTGTGTAATAGAGCATGTTGCTCTTCAGGAGTAGTAAAAGAGACAAGTTTATCAGCTCGTTCACTGTCATGAGCTATAGGGCCAGGAAGACAGAAATGTGTTTGAATATGGGTAATATAAATGGGGAAGTGCGGTTCTTAACGATAGATTGTGGTTCAAGGAAAAGTTGTTGGATAATAGATTGATTAGAATTATGGTTCATGTTGATGTTGGCAGAACCAATACAATATTGTAAGTAATTAGCCTCCAATTAAAATAAATAAATTTAAATTAAACAAATAAAATATCAGAATTTATGGTAGAAGTGTTTTTATATTTTTTAATACAAAAACCAAATATAAGGAGTCAGAAACTATATTAACAGAATAAGAATGTAGGTGAATAATGTGAACGAGAGTATATAATTTGTTTTGTTGAGCAGAGAGAAATTTAGTAGAAAAGACTTTATATTTTTCGAAGACTAGAAGGAGGGCTTTGGTGTTTTTAGTCCCATCTATATAGAAAACATCAGCTTAAGGTATAGGTTGTGATATGACAATGTGAGAGATAAGAGATTTAGTATTCTTGAAGAAATTTCAAAGATTTTTGAAAGGATAATGAAACGAAATTTCCCCAAAATATTTCAGAAAGGTTATTTGGGAATTGGTAGTTGTTTGTAAAGCATTTTAAAATTGAGATTTACTAAAAGATACTACAATTTTATGAGGATTGTAGCCAATTAGAGCTCTGGTTTTATTTTTTTTCATTGACAATTACTCAGTTCAGCTCAGTCGCTCAGTCGTGTCTAACTCTTTGCGACCCCATGAATCACAGCACGCCAGGCCTCCCTGTCCATCACCAACTCCCGGAGTTCACTCACACTCACGTCCATGGAGTCGGTGGACCCTTATCTCTCTAAAATGGGTATAGATTTATTCTATCTGGTATTTTTGTTGGGTAAGAAGTGTTGTGGGAGAAGGGAGAGAGGGGAGTATAAATAACTCTGCTACTGCTCCTAAGTCGCTTCAGTCGTGTCCGACTCTGTGCGACCCTACAGACAGCAGCCCACGAGCCTCCCCCGTCCCTGGGATTCTCCAGGCATAAATCAAGCCTAATACAAGTAAGAAACTGTTTTTGCAATTTATTTTATATTAAACAGAGTTCTTCTTGTGTTTCTTGTGAAAGTGAACGAAAGCTTTTTAAATCGGTATCTCTTTTTAAAGTGTTAAATAAATTAGTCAGTTGATAATTTGTAATGTTTACAAATTTGTAATGTTTACAAATTAGATTAGAGGGTCTAATCTAATTTACATCACCTAAAAGTTTTTGAAAATCACTTAAGGTTGATAATATGTTGGGAGTAAGGGAGTAATATATTGTCTGCTGCTAAGTTGCTTCAGTCGTGTCCGGCTCTGTGTGACGCCATAGACGGCAGCCTCCCAGGCTCCCCTCTCCCTAGAATTCTCCAGGCAAGAATACTGGAGTGGGTTGCCATTTCCTCCTCCAATGTGTGAAAGTGAAAAGTGAAAGTGAAGTCACTCTTAGCGACCCCATGGACTGCAGCCTACCAGGCTCCTCCATCCATGGGATTTGCCAGGCAAGAGTACTGGAGTGGGGTGCCATTGCCTTCTATGAATATATTGTCTATTAACAACAAATCTTCAGTAATAGTCAAGTGTAGATGTTTGAAATTTTTTAGGGGCAATGATTAATCTAGAAGCTTTTAAGCATTGAGTTATGTCAAACATCTGTTGAATTTTTAAAACAGATGGAGTTGAAAACAATATATCATCTATATAATGAATAACAAGAAAGTTGGGAAATTGTTTTCTCATAGGTTCAAAGGCTTTGGTTACATAATATTGACACATGGTGGGAGAATTCATCGTTTTTTGAGGTAACATAGTCCATTGATACTGTTTACGAGGCCCAATATAATTAGGATAAGGAAGAGAGAAAGCAAACTACTCTCGGTCTACAGGGTGTAATGGCATAGTAAAAAAAAAAAAAAAAAAAACCTTGGAGGGGGGGCAATCTTGTAAATCTATAATAATAATATGTCAGTTTTGAGGAATAGTGGTAGGTGATAGAATTTTTGGTTGTAATCTATCTATAGGTTTCATAGATACATTAACCTTATGATGGTCTGTTAAAAGATGCCATTTGTTAGATTTTTTTTTATTATTATAAAAATTGGGGAATTCCAAAGGGAGCAAGATTTCTCATATGTTTTAATTTCAATTGTGTATTTATAAGCTTTTTAGTAGCCTCTAAGTTCTCTTTGTAAGAGGCCACTGCTCTGTCTAAATAGGCTCATCATTTTTTCAAGTTATTTTAATAATTGTATTGTTTATTAAATGAGCAGTGACCCCTAGGAAAAATGTGGAATATATATTTGAGTTTGTCATTGTGTAAGTAAATATCTTTTCATTAAATTAAGGGGTGCATCTATCACATAAGGTTGTAATGTTGCAGGCTGGGCTTTTGGTCTCTCACATGGATATATTTGGACACTTTGATAAACCTCTTGTACTTTGGTTTGAGATACTCTTGCAATTTGGTAAGAACTTCTCTGTATAGGCCAAGATTTGGGCCATAAATGTTTAGAAATCATGGTAATATCAGATCATGTATCAAGAAGACCAGAAAAGCTTTTGTCATTAATTTTGATATTTATAATTGATCATGCACATTTAGATACTATTGATGTCCATAAGGATTGTTTCTGATCAGTATTACCAAATTTATCTCTCTGTATATCATTAGAGGAATTAATAGAAATGTAAGGTAAAAGAAGTAATTAGACAATCCTTTTTTAAATGGCTCATCTCCCTACAAACAAAACACCTTTCATTTTTCTTTTTAAAGTTAGCAGCCATTGCTTTAGCTTTAGCAGCCATTGCTTTAGCTAACATTTGCATTTTTTAAGTTTTTGATCCTATGTTGCAACAAGCCATTAAATAATGGATAAAATTTCGTCTCATGAAGTGGAGTGATGGCTTTTTGACATTTCTGATTCGCATTTTTATATGTAAGCAGTTTTTCTCATTGTATCTTAGCCTCCTCTCTGACAACACAACGGGAGTCTAGACTCCCAGTCTAGCTAAAAAATCAGCATAGGTTTCATTCGGTCAGTTCTGTTCAGTTGCTCAGTCATGTCCGACTCTTTGCGACCCCATGAATCGCAGCATGCCAGGCCTCCCTGTCCATCACAAACTCCCAGAGATCACTCACACTCACGTCCATCGAGTCGGTGATGCCATCCAGCCATCTCACCCTCTGTCGTCCCCTTCTCCTCCTGCCCCCAATCCCTCCCAGCATCAGAGTCTTTTCCAATGAGTCAGCTCTTCGCAGGAGGTGGCCAAAGTACTGGAGTTTCAGCTTTAGCATCAGTCCTTCCAAAGAAATCCCAGGGCTGATCTCCTTCAGAATGGACGGGTTGGATCTCCTTGCAGTCCAAGGGACTCTCAAGAGTCTTTTCCAACACCATAGTTCAAAAGCATCAATTCTTTGGCGCTCAGCTTTCTTCACAGTCCAACTCTCACTTCCATACATGACCACTGGAAAAACCATAGGCTTGACTAGACGGACCTTTGTTGGCAAAGTAATGTCTCTGCTTTTCAATACACTATTAGGTTGGTCATAACTTTCCTTCCAAGGAGTAAGCATCTTTTAATTTCATGGCTGCAGTCACCATCTGCAGTGGTTTTGGAGGCCCCCAAAACAAATTCTGACTCTGTTTCCACTGTTTCCCCATCTATTTCCCATGAAGTGATGGGGCCAGATGCCATGATCTTCGTTTTCTGAATGTTGAGCTTTAAGCCAACTTTTTCCCTCTCTACTTTCACTTTCATCAAGGGGCTTTTGAGTTCCTCTTCACTTTCTGCCATGAGGGTGGTGTCATCTGCATATCTGAGGTTATTGATATATTTCCAGGCAATCTTGATTCCAGCTTGTGCTTCTTGCAGCCCAGCGTTTCTCATGATGTACTCTGCATATAAGTTAACTAAGCAGGGTGACAATATACAGCCTTGACGTACTCCTTTTCTTATGTGGAACCAGTCTGTTGTTCCATATCCAGTTCCAACTGTTGCTTCCTGGCCTGCATATAGGTTTCTCAAAAGGCAGGTCAGGTGGTCTGGTGTTCCCATCTCTTTCAGAAATTTCCACAGTTTATTGTGATTAGGCCCTTGTTAATATCTTTGTGTAGCTATCTCTAGATTTTCCTTGAGGAGTAATTCCATCCCATGCTTCAAGGGCAATTTCTTTCAATTGCTCATGTAACAAAGAGGGCAGTGTATCTGAACTTCCATTGAATCAAACTGTCCCATACCAGTTAATGTTTTTAAAGGAATTTGGTTTTGGGGAGTGCCAGCTCAAGCATTAGAATTGGCACGTTCTCGGGCCACATCACGAAACCACATTATCTGTTGAACATATTTTCTTGTTTTAAGAAGAGCTTTTATCAAAATTTGTAAATCACAGGAATAAAGTTTTCAATAGAAGATGTCATAGTGTTTAACAGTTGTTTAGTAAAAGGTGAATGAGGGAAGTACAGAGTTAAAGTCTTTTTCATTTGTTGTATGTGAGAAAAATCAAGGTCTTCATATTGAGGTATTAGTTGTCCTTGAGCATTAATATTTTTTAACACAGGGAAGGCAAAAAGATCATCAGCCTCAGAGACTCAAGATTGTAAAGCCAGTAAATCCTTCTCCTTTGTCGTGAAGGAGAATGAGTGTATTGTCTGTTTTTATAAACATGAATGTATGCTAGGGGCTTATCATTGTCATCAGAAAAAGTATTGTTGGCTTTAGTGTCAAAGAGAACATCAGAAGAATCATCATCAGATTTATTTTGTCCTTGAATCGAGGGGACCTTTGGTTTCATGTCCATTACAAGAGGAGAAGGAGCACTTAGGACAGCCAGAGCAGGGACAGTGGGAAAGTTTTGAAACACTTTATGTTGTTTTAATTGGGCCTTTTGCAAAGTCTTATCATCTAATTTATATTTGTATAATGAGCGTTCCACTTGTTGACGAATATAAGGCGGGCTAGAACTGCCTTGAAATGGCAAGATCACAGCTTTTATGAGGGCCTACATGGCATCTGTTCCCATCACTTCATGGGAAATAGATGGGGAAACAGTGTCAGACCTTATTTGGCGGGGTGGGGTGGGGGTGGGGCTCCAACATCACTGCAAATGGTGACTGCAGCCATAAAATTAAAAGACACTTACTCCTTGGAAGGGAAGTTATGACCAACCTAGATAGTGTATTGAAAAGCAGAGACATACTTTGCCAACAAAGGTGCGTCTAGTCAAGGCTATGGTTTTTCCAGTGGTCATGTATGGAAGTGAGAGTTGGACTGTGAAGAAAGCTGAGCACCAAAGAATTGATGCTTTTGAACTGTGGTGTTGGACAAGACTCTTGAGAGTCCCTTGGACTGCAAGGAGATCCAACCCGTCCATTCTGAAGGAGATCAGCCCTGGGATTTCTTTGGAAAGAATGAGGCTGAAGCTGAAACTCCAGTACTTTGGCCACCTCATGCGAAGAGTTGACTCATTGGAAAAGACTCTGATGCTGGGAGGGATTGGGGGCAGGAGGAGAAGGGGACGACAGAGGATGAGATGGCTGGATGGCATTACATGAGTGTGAGTGAACTCCAGGAGTTTGTGATGGACAGGGAGGCCTGGTGTGCTGAGATTCATGGGGTCGCAAAGAGTCGGACACAACTGAGCGACTGAACTGAACTGAACAAGGGCCAGAAACCTATTGGAATATTTTTTCCCTGTCTTGTGGCTCATTCAACATTCTCTTTTACCTGTTTCCAAATTTCTAAATTGAAACTGTCTTCTTCAGGGAACCAGGGATTATATTCAACCAGTGTTTGGAGGCAAGCCTCTTTCCGTTGAGGTGAAACCAAAAGTCCTTGTACCTTAAATAAATGATGAAGTAAAGTAGAAAAGCGGTGGGGCTTTCCAGCCCTTTGTCCCATAACCCCGCAATTACCGACCTCTGTAGGTCCTAACAGTCACTCTGTTCGCTTGCCAAAGGCATTCACTAGGTGCCTTTTCGGGCACCACTTGTCACGGTCTTTGTAGACTTGGGCCTGGGGACTGGAGTTGACGAGCAGAAGGATGCAGGGGACCCAAGTCTCGAGTGAAACAAGGGTACTTTATTTGCAGAAATGCATGCTTATATATTGTCAATAAAATGATTACTCAGCCCTTAAAAAGAATGAAATTCCACCAGTTGCAACAAAATGGAAAATCCTTTAAGTAAAAGGTCACTGAGGAGGGTCACTGAAGGGAGTCACTGAAGGGAATCCATGGTACTCTTTCCCATGATCTCAGTCCTGATAACTGCGTGCAGCTCTGCTCATTCCTGTTTTCCGGGAACGGATAAAGAACAGAGTCCTTGAGAAATGGCACACAAAAGAAGAAAACATATTGGATCCCATAAAGTTGAATGTCCCCTGACAGCTAATATCCAAGAACTGCTTCAGAAAAGTGAGTCTCAGCCTTCCTGATCCATTCTTGGACAAGGTGTAGTAGCTTGGAGAAATGAATATGTGGGACATTCACATTCTTGCTGTGGAAATAAATTGTTGAATACAATGGAATCTAAAATTTCTCTTGCTTGTGACATAAAAGTAGACATGACAGAATGGCAAATGCCCTTCCTGCCTGTTACACTCTGATCCGCCACCCACCCCCACCCCCTCCCCCAACCTTTTCTTTTAGGACAATTATGTTGCTTAGGGAAAGGGGCATCATTCTTGTTTCATAACAACTTCCGAGCTGATAAGGGGCATTGTTCCTAAATTGGTGAGGCAACAGATTCCCCTAAACCTCATATTGAGGGTCTCTGATCCAGGGACCCCAAGTAGTAAATGGAGGAAACTGTAGCTCTTATGGGAGTTTGAGCAACCATTTGTAACTAAAAAGCATTCATGCGACTAGAAATAAATCCAGCTACACAGTTACAGATGCAGGGAGTAAACAGCAAAACAGAACAATCAGAGTTACTGTAATTAAGATAGTTTTCCATTGTAGGGAACTAGTTAACTTCCTCCGAAGTGAGGCAGTTGAGGCTTCGGGAGTATCCATAGCCAGGATCATCTTGCTCATGTGTTTAGTAAAGTGAGTAACATTAGTGGTCATATCAGGTATATATGAAGAGCACTGGGTAGTAATAATGACACAAGTTCCTCCTTGTGCAGCTGTCAGAATATCTAAGGCTAATCTGTTTTGTAAAACCACCTTTCTAATTTGCGTTTGTTCATCATTAAGAGCTGAAATCGCTTTTTCAGAATCTTGTAAAGCCCATTGTGTAAAATTAATCAAAACATCCACTTGTAGCATAACATCTGTAGTTCCCAGAGAGGGAACAAACGCTGCAGCCAAATAATCATGCCAGTGAAATACAAACCTTGCCCACCGAGTTTTATGATGTGATAAATTAGCAGGCTTTTCTGGAAGCTCTGAAAATAAGAAGCCATGAGTTAAAGCTAGACCTAGGGTACATCTCCCTATCCAGCCAGAGGGAAACAATGCCACATATCCAATAGATCCCATTTGGAGCAAGCCAGCGTGACTGAGATATCCAGCTACAATCAATTCCTGGCCAGGCAAAGGGAGGACCTGAACTGGGGTTGGAAATCAGGGGAATGATTACGTTGCATGTTTTTTGAGGCAAAAATTCCAATTGTTTTCAGTCATTATAATTAAGCTGTTGGCTAACTTCTGGGGATGTCTGTGTTTGTTCCCAGCTGGTAGGGGCAGTAGATATGACTTCCTTTTTCAGGAGTTAGCCATATAACCTCATTTCATATTTGATAAGTATCAGGTAAAAGGCCAAAAATTAAAAGTCACATTATGTCCACAGTTAAAAGTACAAAGTGTTGCACCAGTCCATCTTAAGGTTGTTAAATGTCATCAGACTAGGAAGAGCCATTGTATATCATTGTTGTTGAAGGTATTCACAGACTTGGAGAAGGTTTTTTCCTTGAAGTGGAGATGCCCACCATGGGAAGCCTTCCACTAAGGGAGTCGGGAGCACTCTGCACACCCAGCGGTTAGACCGATTGTGGCATGCAGCATTGGCGGGAGCCCAGGACAGGAAGGCATTGCCTTGAGGATCAAATGGCAGATTCAGGATTTTTGGAGTCAGCAGAAGTAGGCTGACTTAGATTATCAGGCCCATCTGAAAAGTCCAAAGTCAGGGCATAGAAAGTAACGACATAAAATGATGTCATTTAATTCTGGTCAGGCACCATCTCTTAACTGGAGTGTGATGCACCTATGAATCAAGTTCCTGCCACTTTGACAGCTGTGGAAGAAGAATAACCTCGTAAGGGCCTTCCCAGAGAGGTCTGAGGAATTGGCCCCAAGATCCCAACGTTGTTTATCAGGACCATGGTTTTGGTTCAAATAGAGGCTGTGTCAGGGGTCACTTCTCAGGGTTTCATTAATTCCTGTTGAGTTACATGATTAGTTAATCCTAAAGCTTTATGGTCTATACCAATGTCTGTGCATAAGAAAGACTTTCCATAAAAACATTCAAAGGGGGACAATCCCTCCTTTTATGGGGTGGTCCGAGCCCTCATTAAAGCTATGGGTAGAACTTAAATCTAATTGTCCTGCATCTTTTGAGTTAATTTGTGGAAATACCTTTTGATAATGTCATTAGCTATTTCAACCATTCCTGAGGATTGGGGTCTCCAGGAACAGTGTAAGTGATATTGCATTCCTAGAGCTTTAGACACGCACTGAGTTACAGTACCTTTAAAGGCGGAGCCATTGTCACTCTGAAGGCTCTGTGGTAGCCCAAACCTGGGGATACTTTCATGGATTAAAATTCTTATAACTTCCTTAGCCTGTTGACTGCAACAGGGAAAAGCCTCAATCCATCCAGTAAAATTAAATCCACCTAAACTTGTAAGCAAGAATATACATTAAATTTTGGTCTATGAGTAAAATCAATTTGCTGGTCCTTTCCAGGATATTTTCCCCTTTATTATAATCCAGATTTTGCTAGCTTTCAGTTTTAGGGTTTTTCTTTCCTTTTTTTTAAACAAACATCACATCTTTTTATAATGTTCTTTATAGTTTTCATTACATTTTCCATTACTTGAAACAAGTGAGAAGTCATCTGGTAAGTACTCTCTGCACCTAAATGAAAACTCTGGTATAAACCCTTAGGAATTTTCCATTAAGCATTTTCAGAAATTAATTATATGTCCTGGGACTGTAACCAACCTTTATCAGTAATCTTAGCTCCTCTTTTCTCATATCTTTCTAATTCTTCCTCAGTATATTGTGATTGTTCCTGTTCCACATCCCTACCCTACTGTGCCCTTTTTTTATGCATAACAGCTACTTCTTTAGGACAATATATACCAGCTAGAAGTCTCTTGGTCTCTCTGGAAAGCTTAATAGGTTCTCCTGTTACCATTTTAAACTGCCTTTCTTTCCATATTGCAACATGAGCATGTAAAGTCAAATAAGCATACTAAAATCAGTGCGGATATTTACTCGGTGGCCTTTGCTTAACTCTAGAGCTCAGGTCAGGGCCACAAGCTCCACTAACTGATCACTGGTTCCCTGGGGGAGAAATTTTCCTTCTAAAACCTATTCAGATGTCACCACGGAGTAACCTGCTTAATGCGTCCCATTGCGAACAACAACAAAATGCCATCTGTAAATATTTCCACGTCAGGATTGTCTAATGGGGTATCCATTCGATCTTCGAGAGCTGTATAATTTAAAGTTAGAAATTGGAAACAATATGATCAGGAGTTTCATTTTCCTTCTCACGAAGGAAAGTGGCAGAATTTAAATTGCCACAAATTTTAAGCTCACTTACCTCTAACAGCAATGACTGATATTCAAGAAGCCAACACTGTCATCCAAGTATTAACCTTAGATTGTAAGATTGCACTCACGTCATGAGAAGTCAGTACAGTAACATTTCATCCATTATTTATTTTTAAGGCCTCAGGTGTTAATAAAGCCATTGCCCCAATTACCCTTAGACAGTGTGGCCACCCACATGAAATCGGGTCTAATTCTCTACTTAAACAGCCAATAGGTTGCTGGTGAGGCCCACAGGGTTGTGTCAAAACTCCCAAGGCCATGCCTTTTCTTTCAGGGACAAGCAAATTAAATTCTGACCCTGTGGGCAAGCTCAAAGTGGGATATTGCAGGAGAGTAGTCTGAAGAGCCTTAAAAACCTTTTGAGTATCTGGAGACCAAAACAGTTTGCCAGTTTGGGGCTGATGGGTCTCAGTTATAAGTTTATTTAAAGGCCATGCAAGTTCCCCATAATGCAGAATCAAAAGACACCAGTAACCTGTGATTCCTAAAATATCCTCAATTGTATTTAAGTCATAGGTAGGTGAAGATTTAATATAGGTTTAGTTCTCTCAGGGCCTATGGCTCTGGTCCCTTCTAATATTATTAGGTCCAGATATCTAACAGATTGTTGACAAAGCTGAGCCTTTTTCTCTTGATGCCTTGTAACTGCAGCCTGTCAGAAGTTTAAGAAATCTTTTGAGGCTTGTGAGCAAGCTTCCTCTATCTCAGCACAGAGCAAAATATCATTTACATATTGTAGTACCACTGTTTTGGAGCTATTCAAGTTTTGTAGAATCTGTGACAAACTTTGCCCAAATAGGTGAGGGCTGGCCGAAATCCCTGGGGCAACACTTTCCAGGTTATCTGAGAAGCTGGCTGCATAGAGTCTTCAAAGGCAAATAGAAATTGACTTTCTTCTGCCAAAGGCACTAACTAAAACGCATCTTTAAAATAAATTACTGGAGTATTACTCAGCCATTAAAAAGAATACATTTGAATCAGTTCTAATGAGGTGGATGAAACTGGAGCCTATTATACAGAGTGAAGTAAGCCAGAAGGAAAAACACCAATACAGTATACTAACGCATATATATGGAATCCAGAAAGATGGTAACAATAACCCGGTGTACGAGACAGCAAAAGAGACACTGATGTATAGAACAGTCTTATGGACTCTGTGGGAGAGGGAGAGGGTGGGAAGATTTGGGAGAATGGCATTGAAACGTGTAAAATATCATGTAAGAAACGAGTTGCCAGTCCAGGTTCGATGCACGATACTGGATGCTTGGGGCTAGTGCACTGGGATGACCCAGAGGGATGGTATGGGGAGGCAGGAGGGAGGAGGGTTCAGGATGGGGAACACATGTATACCTGTGGCGGATTCATTTTGATATTTGGCAAAACTAATACAATTATGTAAAGTTTAAAAATAAAATAAAATTAGAAAAAAAATAATAAATAAATAAATTACTGAGAAATACGTGGCTCCCTCAGGAATTTCAGACAACAGAGTATAAGCATTAGGTACCACATGGTGTGGTGTACAGGAACTACAGGCTCATTTATTATTTGTAAATCTTGAACTAGTCTCCATTCACCATTTGATTTCTTTATACCCCAAATAGGAGAGTTTCAGGGACTGTTTCAGGGAATTAATAGCCCCTGTTCCTTTAAATTCTCAAGGATGAGTTTTCGGTTCAGTTCAGCTCAGTTCAGTCGCTCAGTCGTGTCCGACTCTTTGCAACCTCATGAATCGCAGCACCCCAGGCCTCCCTGTCCATCACCAACTCCCGGAGTTCACTCACACTCATGTCCATTGAGTCGGTGATGCCATCCAGCCATCTCATCCTCTGTCGTCCCCTTCTCCTCCTGCCCCCAATCCCTGCCAGCATCAGAGTCTTTCCCAATGAGTCAACTCTTCGCATGAGGTGGCCAAAGTACTGGAGTTTCAGCTTTAGCATCATTCCTTCCAAAGAACACCCAAGGCTGACCTCCTTTCCAATGGATTGGTTGGATCTCCTTGTAGCCCAAGGGGCTCTCAAGAGTCTTGTCCAACACCACAGTTCAAAAGCATCAATTCTTCAGTGCTTAACTCTTCCTTAAACTCAGGTTTCAGTGGATACTGCTCCTCATGTGGAAATAAGGGAGGGTCTTTGAGCTTGACAACTACAAGAAGAGCATATTGTGCTCAACCCACAGAATTTCCATCAGCCCATCCTCTAAGATTTCTATTTTGTTCAATTAAATGGAGAAGAAAGCAGGGCTTCATATTCATGGAAACAGAGTACATCCTTGCTCAGTACATCCCTCCCCAAAAGGGGAGAGGGAGACTCTGGCATGATTAGAAACTCGTGTGAAAATAGCACAGAGTCTCAGTTACAGCATAAAGAACAACTGAAGTAAAACCTTTTGGTTTTACAATCCCACTACAGAAGCAGGTCGGGAAGAAAGTGGGTCAGGTGCTTCAGTAAGCACAGAGTAAGCTGCTGCTGCTGCTGCTGCTGCTGCTGCTGCTGTGTCATTTCAGTCGTGTCCGACTCTATGCAGCCCACCAGGCCCCCCGGTCCCTGGGATTCCCAGGGCAAGAACACTGGAGTGGGTTGCCATTTCCTTCTCCAACGCATGAAAGTGAAAATTGAAAGTGAAGTCGCTCAGTCGTGTCTGACTCTTAGCGACCCCATGGACTGCAGCCCTCCAGGCTCCTCCGTTCATGGGATTTTCCAGGCAAGAGTACTGGAGTGGGGTGCCATTGCCTTCTCCAGAGTAAACTGCCCCAGTGTCTAAAAGGAAATCAACAGATTGGCCCCACGCGGTTACTTATACCCAGGGTATCTCGGGGGTAATTAGGACGGGAGCTTGTCCGGGGACCTCCAGGCACCTTGAGTCCTGATTTGTCTTGAGAGTCTGACCCCTGAAACCTACACTTCTGGGGGCAGTCTCTCCTCCAGTGCAGACTGAAGTCTCTCTCCCTTGCGGACTGTATACGGAGCTGGCGGCAGCATAGATGTCTGAGGGCAATCCTGCTTAGGGTGCCCGTCCTTTTCACAGTAATAGCAAGCTCATCCCTTCTTACCTCTCGGGAAATTTTTCTCAGGTTGTTTAAGGACGGTTCTGCGATGAACATTGGATGCATGTTGATGTATGGCAAAACCAATACAATATTGTAAAGTAAAATAATAATAATAAAAAGAAACGGAAAAAAAAAAAAAAAAAAAAAAAAGAACGGTTCTGACAGGCATTACAAATGCTTCTCTCTGTTCCTTTGTCTTTGTCTGTCTTTCTTTCTTTCCCTCATATTCCCTGCCATAATAGACCGAGCCAGTTTCAGCAGATTATCTAAAAACCGATTTGGCCCATGCTTGTTTTAATAGCTTACGATGGATATCTAGAACTGACTGAGTGAGTAATCTATCTTTTAAGATCACTCCTCCCTCTTAACTTTCAGGATCAAACTCAGTGTATCTGAGAAGGGCTTCTCTCAGTTTATCTAGGAATTTACCAGGTGCTTCCTTCTCCTCCTGTTCTATGTTGGCCAATTTGTCATAGTTTGAAGTCTTTGCATGCTCTTGCCTGAGTCCGTGAAGAATACATCTGACAAAACGACTCAAATCTCATCATCCTTTGGCCATGTTATTGTCCCAGTCTGGTTCTATAATTGGGACTGTCTGATTCCCAGTGGGTAGGGTGACTGTCTCATCCTGTCTTTTCACTACTGATTCATTACCAAGCCATTCATCACCAAAAGCAATAGGTTTCCCCAAAACTCAAGTTTTTAAGTTGGGAGTCAGTGTTTGTCCCAAGATATACATCACATCCTTCGAAGTAAGGCAATAAGGCAGAGTAACACCTTTAAAACCTCTAATATATTTTTGGGGGGTCCTCTAAATAGTCTCCCAGTTACTCCTTGATTATTTGTATTTATTGGTAAGGAAAGCACGTATTAACTCTCAGAGACTGATTACTTTTCCCAGTGGGTGCTTCCTAAAGAGGAAACAGCTTGTGTGGCTGTTCCTCAGCCTCTCTGGCAGTTCTGTGCATATGATCCCAGGAATAGGTTGGAGAAACATGATTTTCTTTATCTCTTTGTCTCCAGTCCTCCATCTCATCCTGTATTTCACCCTTAGTTTTTGCTATCTGAACTTCTCTTACTTCAATTGTCTGAGCTTCTGTTGAAACCAGAGTAGTCTGAGGTAGTACTGAGACAGGGGTTCTTTGGACATCTACCTGGGCAGTTTGAATCTCAGTTTTGGGTTTAACTGAGATCAAGAAGTGCGGGGGCAAGGGGGGAGGATTCTTTGACTTTCAGTTTCCTCAGTTTGGAGCCCCACGTATGGGGGCAAAATAGGAGGACAGGAGGGAGCTGAAGGTATCATACCCAAATCTATACCCTTAGGGCATACATCTGACGTATATTGCAGAGAGAGAACAACAACAACAAAAGCAATACATATGCTCCTTCTACCCATAGCCCTTGTTTTCCACAGAACCTATCTAATTGTAAAACAGTATTATAATTAAGAGATCCTCCAACCAGCCATGGTTTGCCATCCTCCAATGGATACCGTGGCCATGCAGTATCACATAGTGTTCGCATAGAAGATCAGGCATGTCTTCTTTAAGCTCTGGGGATCAAATCGATCCCAGTTTTTCAGGATACACTTCAAAGGAATGAGTCTGGAATTGTTAGCTCCCATCTGCAAGAGAGAAAAAATCGACTAGCACCATCTTTCTACTGGAGATGTCATCCCCTGCTCTAGATGGGGGTGTAGACAGACTTTACACAGAAGCTTTCCTTCTGTGGTTGGACTCAGTCTGCCCCTTACTGATGCAGGCCCCGTACTCATCCCTCCTAGTTCTACCACTGAGGTGGGGTAGAGAAGCACCAGGTGTAGATCTGATGACATCCCATACTGATGTCCAGTTCCTCACCATTAAAAGCATTCTTGCTTCTGATGCCACCCAGGGTGCAGAGTAACCTTCTGGTACGCCTCCCAAGCTGAGACTGTTGGGGGAAACATTCATCACCTGAGTGCTGTGTGCAACCCTGACTATATTTCTGACCACAATAAGACTGGTATGAACATAAAACTGAGACGTTCCTTCCAAGCATCACCACACTAGTATAAGCAATAGCAAAAGAGCTGGTGACAGGCTGGCCAGTGAGGAAAAAAGTGTTTTTGTTCTTGAGTTATTAGGGCCAGTCCTTCCAGTTCATTCCCACAGATTCCACAGAAAGAATATCTAAGGAGTTAGGACAAAAACCTGTGGAGAACCTCCTCTGGCCCACTAAGAGCTAGCATTAAAGGAAGAAGTCAACTGTACTTCCTGAGTAACCTTTCACCTGAGTGATGCTCTCAGATATAGAGCTCCATCTAGCTTCTGAACTTTTGACTCCTAGGTTGGCTAGGCACTTCCTGACTACCAACTCAAGTTTGAGACTTAAGTAACAGTACCCATTAACAGCTTAGATCTCAAGTCCCTTGAAAGTCTATGATCCAACAGATTAGGTTAGTAGTTCTAATTCCCAAGAGATTATGAAACGGTCAAAGAGACCGAAATGTTTGACCAAGAAAGGAGAGTTCAGTTCACTTGCTTTGCCCATTTCTGATCGGTTCCCAGAGGAGACATTGGGTGCCTCTTGGCACTGGCAGGTAGTATAATCCCATGACAGGTTTCTGCCATAAGCCATATGAGATCACTGCCGAACCACAGAGCAGGGCTCTTCACTTGGTTCATGCAGGGTGTGTCATTCACTCACACAAGCACACCATAGAGTTAGTAAGGCAGAGCAGAAAACGTGTTAGGTAGAAGAACAAAGAACTAGAACTTCAAGCATCCTTATCGTGTCCTGAAGAATCCCAAATGAGCCTGCAAGATGAAAGTTTGTTGCTGAACCAAAACAGACACTGGGATCCTTGGTCTCCAGAGGAGAATAATTCAGTCTGGGGCTTGATTGCTTAGCGCTTTTGTGTTAAAAAAAAAAAAAAAAAAAAGTTTTATTAAAGTATAAAAGACCCTGATGCTCGGAGGGATTGGGGGCAGAAGGAGAAGGGGACTACAGAGGATGGGATGGCTGGATGGCGTCACCAACTCGATGGACATGAGTTTGAGTGAACTCCGGGAGTTGGTGATGGACAGGGAGGCCTGGAGTGCTGCGATTCATGGGGTCGCAAAGAGTCGGACACGACTGAGTGATTGAACTGAATAGAACTGGAAGTATAAAAGAGATAGAGAAAGCTTCTGATGCAGACAGAAGAGGGAAGAAAGAGTACTCCACTGCTAGTCTTCAGCTGGGTCCATTTCTTCCAGGTTATCCATTTTATTGCCATAGAGTTGTTCTTAATAGTCTCTTAGAATCCTTCGTATTTCTGCATTGGCTGTTGTAACCCCTCCTTTTTCATTTCTAGGTTTGTTGGTTGGATTCTTCTGTTTTTATCTTGTTGCCTCTAGATAAGTTTGTCAATTGCTTTTCCTCACAAAGAACCAGCTTTGAGTTTTATTAATCATTACTATTGTTTCGTTTCTTTTTATTTTATTTCTGCTTGGATGTATATGATTTTTTCCTTCTACTATTTTTGTTTTGTTTTGTTTTTATTGTTCTAGTTCCAGTTGTCTTAGGTGCCAAGTTAGATTGTCCATTCGATGTTTTTCTTGTTTCTTGAGGTAGATATGTATTGCTATAAACTGACCTCTTTGAAACTGCTTTTGCTGCACCCCATAGGTTGTGAGTTGTTTTGTTTTCATTGTCATTTGTTTCTAGGAATTTTTTGATTTCCCTTTTGATTTCTTCAGTAACCTGTTGATTAATTAAAAATGTGTTGTTTAACCTCCATGTGTTTGTGTTTCTTACAGTGTTCCTCCTCTAATTTTTATCCAGTTTCATAACTTGTGGTCGAAGAACATGCGTGATATGATTTTAATTTTCTTAAATTTTCTGTAAGTTTGGTTTGTAGCCAAGGTGTGGTCTATCCTGGAGAATATTCTGTGTACACTTGAGATGAAAGTGTATTCTTCTGCATTGAATGGCATGCCCTAAAGATATCAATGAGATGCCTCTCATCTCATGTATTATTTAATACATATTTCCTTATTAATTTTCTGTTTTGATGATCTGTCCATTGGTGTGAGTGGGGTGTTAAAGTCTCCTACTGTGATTGTGTTGCTGTCAATATCTCCTTTAAGTCTGTTCAGTTCAGTTCAGTTCAATCGCATCTGACTCTTTGCGTCCCCATGAACCGCAGTACACCAGACCTCCCTGTCCATCAGCAACTCCCCGAGTCCACCCAAACCCATGTCCATTGTGTCGGTGATACCATCCAACCATCTCATCCTCTGTAATCCCCTTCTCCTCCTTCCTTCAATCTTTCCCAGCATCAGGATCTTTTCAGATGAGTCAGCTCTCTGCATCAGGTGGCCAAATTAATGGAGTTTCAGCTTCAACATCAGTCCTTCCAATGAATACCCAGGACTGATCTCCTTTAGGATGAAATAGTTGCATCTCCTTGCAGTGCAAGGGACTCTCAAGAGTCTTCTCCAACACCACAGTTCAAAAGCATCAATTCTTTGGTGCTCAGCATTCTTTATAGTCCAACTCTCACATCCATACATGATTCTTGGAAAAACCATAGCCTTGACTAGACGGACCTTTGTTGGCCAAGTAATGTCTATGCTTTTAAATATGCTGTCTAGGTTGGTCACAACTTTCCTCCCAAGGAGCAAGTGTCTTTTAATTTCATGGCTGCAGTCACCATCTGCAGTGATTTTGGAGCCCAGAAAAATAAAGTCAGGCACTGTTTCCAGTGTTTCCCAATCTATTTGCCATGAAATAATGGGGCCAGGTGCCATGATCTTAGTTTTCTGAATGTTCAGCTTTAAGCCAACCTTTTCCCTCTCCTCTTCCACTTCATCAAGAGGATCTTTAGTTCTTCTTCACTTTCTGCCATAAGGGTGGTGTTGTCTGCATATCTGAGGTTATTGATATTTTTCCCGGCAGTCTTGATTCCAGCTTGTGCTTCCTCCATCCCAGCATTGCTCATGATGTAATCCGCATATAAGTTAAGAAAGCTGGGTGACAGTATACAGCCTTATCGTACTCCTTTTCCTATTTGGAACCAGTCTGTTGTTCCACGTCCAGCTCTTACTGTTGATTCCTTACCTGTATGCAAGTTTCTCAAGAGGCAGGCCAGGTGGTCTGATATTCCCATGCCTTTCAGAATTCTCCACAGTTTATTGTGATCCACCCAGTCAAAGGCTTTGACATAGTCAATAAAGCAGAAATAGATGTTTTCCTGGAACTCTCTTGCGTTTTCCATGATCCAGTGGATGTTGGCAATTTGATCTCTGGTTCTTCTGCCTTTTCTAAAACCAGCTTGAACATCTGGATTTTCATGGTTCACATATTGCTGAAGCCTGGCTTGGGGAATTTTTGAGCATTACTTTACTAGCGTGTGAGATGAGTGCAACTGTGCGGTAGTTTGAGCCTTCTTTGGCATAGCCTTTCTTTGGGATTGGAAGGAAAACTGACCTTTTCCAGTCCTGTGGCTACTGCTGAGTGTTCCAAATTTGCTGACGTATTGAGTGCAGCATTTTCACAGCATCATCTTTCAGGATTTGAAATAGCTCAACTGGTATTGCATCGCCTCCACTAGCTTAGTTGATAGTGACGTTTCCTAAGGCCCACCTGACACATTCCAGGATGTCCGGCTCTACGTGAGTGGGAGTGATCACACCTTCGTGATTATCTGGGTCCTGAAGATCTTTTTTGTACAGTTCTTCTGTGTATTCTTGCTACCTATTCTTAATAACTTTTGCTCCTGTTAGGTCCATACCATTTCTGTCCTTTATTGAGCCCATCGTTGCCTGAAATGTTCCCTTGGTGTATCTAATTTTTTGAGATCCCTTGATCATTATGTAGTGTTCTTCCTTGTGGTTGGTAGTACTCTTGTTTTAAGGTCTATATTTTCTGACATGAGGACTGCCACTCCAGCTTTCTTTTGCTTCCCATTTGCGTGGAATATATATTTTCCATCCTCTCACTTTCAGTCTATATGTGTCTTTAGGTCTGAAGTGTGTTTCTTGTAGACAACAAAATGGATACATGTTTTTGTATCCATTCAGCCAAGCTGTTTTTGTTTGTTTGTTTGTTTTGCCAACAAAGGTCCGTCTAGTCAAGGCTATGGTTTTTCCTGTGGTCATGTATGGATGTGAGAGTTGGACTGTGAAGAAGGCTGAGCACCAAAGAATTGATGCTTTTGAACTGTGGTGTTGGAGAAGACTCTTGAGAGTTCCTTGGACTGCAAGGAGATCCAACCAGTCCCTTCTGAAGGAGATCAGCCCTGGGATTTCTTTGGAAGGAATGATGCTAAAGCTGAAACTCCAGTACTTTGGCCACCTCATGCGAAGAGTTGACTCATTGGAAAAGACTCTGACGCTGGCAGGGATTGAGGGCAGGAGGAGAAGGGGACGACAGAGGATGAGATGGCTGGATGGCATCACTGACTCGATGGACATGAGTGTGAGTG
>NW_011495059.1:8207137-8220856 GCF_000754665.1 Bison bison bison | reverse complement strand
GAGTGTGAGTGAACTCCGGGAGTTGGTGATGGACAGGGAGGCCTGGCGTGCTGCGATTCATGGGGTTGCAAAGAGTCGAACACGACTGAGCGACTGGACTGAACTGAACTGAACTGAGCCAAGTTGTGTCTTCTCGTTGGAACATTTAATCCATTTACACTTAAGGTAATTATTGATATACATGTTTCTATTATCATTTTCTTAATTGATTCGGGTTGATTTTGTAGATCTTCTTTCTTCTTTTGTATTTCTTGACTATATAGGTACCTTTAACCTTTGTTGTAAAGCTGCTTTGGTCGAAGTGAATTGTCTTAACTTCTGCTTCTTTGAACAGAGTTTGATTTCTCCATCGGTGTTGAATGAGATGCTTGCTGGGTACAGTAATCTTGATCTTTCTCTTTCTTTTCTATACTTTAAATATATTCTGCCATTCTCTCCTGGCCTGCAGAGTTTCTGCTGAAAGAACAGCTCTTAAGGGTATAGGTTTCTCCTTGTATGTTACTTGTTACTTCTCCCTTGCTGCTTTTAATATTCTTTCGTTGTGTTTATTCTTTGTTAGTTTTATTATTATGTGTCTTTCCATGTTTCAGCTTTGGATTATCCTGTATGGGGCTCTTTGTGCCTGTTTGATTTGATTGAGTATTTCCTTTTCCGTGTTGGGGAAATTTTCAGCTGCAATCTCTTCAAAAATTTCCTCAAACCCTTTCCTTTTCTCTCTTCTTCTGGGAAGAATATTGGTATATGTTAGCTTGTCCCAGGGGTCTCTGAGACTATCCATTCTTTTCATTCCTTGTTCTTTACTCTGTTCTTCAACAGTTATATCCACTATTTTATCTTCAAACCCACTGATTCTTTCTTCTGCTTCAGATAGTCTGCTATTGGTTCTTTTTAGAGTATATTTAATTTCAGTAATTTTGTTGTCTCTGTGTGTTTGTTCTTTAATTCATCTAGGTCTTTGTTAGTTGATTCTTGCATTTGCCTCCATTTTGTTTTCAAGGGTTTTGATCATCTTTACTATCATCATTCTGAGTTCTTTTTCAGATAGTTTGCCTATTTCCCCTGTATTAATGTGGACTTCTGTGCTTGTATCTTGTCCCATCATTCGTGTAGTATTTCTCTGCCTTTTCTTTTTTTTTTAGATTTTTTATGTTTAACGTCTCTGTCTCCCAGGCTTCAAGGTTGAATTCTTTCTTCCTTTTTGCTTCTGCCTTCTGAAACTTGGTTCAGGGCTTTGTGTATGGTTCGCACAGGGTGACATTTGTGCTGTCCTTTTTGCTTCTGCCTTCTGAAACTTGGTTCAGGGCTTTGTGTATGGTTCGCACAGGGTGACATTTGTGCTGTCCTTTTTGCTTCTGCCTTCTGAAACTTGGTTCAGGGCTTTGTGTATGGTTCGCACAGGGTGACATTTGTGCTGTCCTTTTTGCTTCTGCCTTCTGAAACTTGGTTCAGGGCTTTGTGTATGGTTCGCACAGGGTGACATTTGTGCTGTCCTTTTTGCTTCTGCCTTCTGAAACTTGGTTCAGGGCTTTGTGTATGGTTCGCACAGGGTGACATTTGTGCTGTCCTTTTTGCTTCTGCCTTCTGAAACTTGGTTCAGGGCTTTGTGTATGGTTCGCACAGGGTGACATTTGTGCTGAGTTTTCTTTCTGTTTCTTTTCCCTCTGATTGGCAAGGGTGAGGCAAGTGGCAATCCTGTCTGCTGATGACTGGTTTTTATGTTCGTTTTGTTTGTTTCTTGGATGAGATATCCTGCACAGGGATCTACTGTTTGTTGGGTGATGCTGGGTCTTGTATTCAAGTGTACCCTTTGTGTGACTCCTCACTATTTGAGTCTCTAGGGTCAGTTCTCAGGTAGTCTAGGATTTGGAGTTCCAAGTGGAGTAAGAGCAAGTGTATTCAGTGCAGTCTCACAGCCTGAAGCAGGGTTTTCAGACTGGAAACTAGAAACCCAAGGAGAGCTACATGAATGCTGAGAAAAGGAGGGGGGAATGGAAAAGTTTTCTGGTAAGTTGCCCAGAAATAAGTCATCTTCAAGGTGCATCAAGCGAACATGTAGGAGGAAAGTGAATGGATTCTCATTTACACCGCCTAAGTATCGTGGAGGGATTTTAGGCAAGAAATAAAAAACTACAGAATTGTGAAAGGTGAGAGGCAACAGAATGAAACCTGGAATAGTGTGGCTGTGAGGCAAGGTTGAAGGAGACACATCTCCCAGATGTGTCCCATGTGACCCATCTGAGTTAACGTAGAGAGATGAGGATGGCAGGTGAGTTTGGAGAGCTCTGTAGGGGTTTTAAAAATGTCTCATTTCTTCCACCAAATCATCTGAGTTGCTCTGCAACCTCCCCTAGAAGTATCAGAATGGGGTTTTGTGAGGTCAAGGCTCACCCAGGGCCCCCATTGGCTGGGGAATGATTTGCTGACCTCATAAAGCATAAGGGTCTGGCCCCCTATGGAGGGGTGTATATAGGGGTGCTCAGGCCCTCTGGAGCAGACAACTGGGAGTCTTCTAAATGAATAAGATGACTGAGAAGCCACAAGGCTCTACAAATGTTTGGGAACAGTCGACTCCAGATACCCAGGAGGAAAATATGAAGACCTGCTATCAATTGAGGTCCAAAAAAAAGTGTCAAGGTGAGATGAACCCATCCAAACTTCTCTTGTTTTTTGGCACTGCCCCTTAAGATTCCCCCACCCCTCTCCTTGCCTGTCACATACCCCTTCTCTAGCCACACCCCTTCTCCTCAAGCCTTCAGTTCAAAACATTATCACCCTCTTCCCCAAACCAATGCCATTCCTTGCTCCTCCTCTTGTTTTCTCCAGGTGACCAGTGTAACTGTGAGGATGACTAAGCAAATTCAACCAAAGCTGACCAAGAAATCTTCTCCAAAAACTCCTACCTCAGAGAAACTTAAGAAAATCAGAGGCTCAAAGCTCTGTGGCCAGGGTTCAAAGGTAAATGAAGAGCTGAATCAGAACAAACTGGAGGAGGCCCCAGAGATAGTGGAGAACCCTGCCATTGCAGCTGGACCAGTGGGCAGCCAGTCACTTCAGAACATGGCTAGAGAGCTCAGAAATCTTCGGGGGGTCTCGCCGATAAGAATTTGCCAACAGTACAGTCGTTGACTCTCATACCAACAGCATACATTAATAATGAACAGTAAATAAATTCAACCTGAAGTGGAATTATGTGCATCTCTGAGCTCTCTGATAGTGGGGGATGGAGAGGGCAGGGAAGGGATAAGTGTGTGAAGAGGGAGCCAGATAGGTCCTGGGGAGTTGAAGATGAGACCAGAAGGTCCAGTTAGCCAGAAAGTAATGGGAAGAACTGGGTCCAGATTGAACCCCAAAGATACATTTACATAGGTGAAGAGGAAGAGTACTTGAGGTTTCTGTCTGAGTGCAGAGGTGGAAACTTAGCTGGAGAGCCTTTTCATGAGTGGGATTGAAGTGCCACTTACTAAAAAGGCATACGTAGTAGTTGCCCCTAGGCCATCTACCTCATAGAAGTGTTTAGTACACCTCAAAATATGATGTCAGCAACTAACAGCCTCAAAAACTCAATCTTCCTTTCTAAAAGGTAGTCCTTAGGAGTGAAATAATGGTTGTTTTCCCTATGGAGATTTCTCAAAAAGCTAAAAATGGAATAGCACATGACCTAACAATTTCATTATTGGATATATAGTCAAACAAATACACACAACATTAAATTAAAAGACACATATACCCCTAAGTTCCTTAATTCACACAATTGGAACCCTTTAAGGGCCGCCAGATGATAGTCAGATGGATGATAAAGATGTGGCATGTGTGTACTATATAGGACAGTCGTTGTTGTTCAGTCACTAAGTCGTGTACCCCTCCTTGCAACACCATGCACTCTACCCTCCAGGCTCCTCTGCCCATGGAATTATCCAGGCAAGAATACTCCAGTGGGTTACCATTTCCTTTTCCAAGGGATCTTCCTTACCTAGGGATTGAACCCACATCTCCTAATTGCCAGACAGGTTATTTTCCACTGAGCCACCAGAAGACTTTTGGAATACTACACAGCCATAAAAAGAAGGAAATATTGCCATTTGCAAAAACATGGAAGATATAATGCTAAGTAAAATGGCTCAGATAGAAATGATATCTGTCTTATTGAGATGATATCACTTACTGAATCTAAAAATACCACAAAGTAGAGAATTTAACAAAATGGAGGCTCACAGAAATAGAGAACAATCTACTGGTTACCAGCGGGGAGGGGGAGGGGAAGGGGCAATACAGAGGTGGGGGACTGGGAGACACAAAGTATTAGGTGTAAGATGAGCTCAAAGATGTATTGTGCAATATGGAGGATAGAGCCAGCAATTTGTAATAAGCATAAATGGAAAGCCTGGCTTGGAGTATTTTGAGGATTACTTTACTAGTGTGTGAGATGAGTGCAACTGTGCAGTAGTTTGAGCATTCTTTGGCATTGCCTATCTTTGGGATTGGATCAAAAATAGAACTTTCACAGTTCTGTGGCCATTGCTGAGTTTTCCAAGTTTTGCTGGCATATTGAACACTGTACTTTCACAGCATCATTGTTTAGGATTTGAAATAGCTCAGCTGGAATTCCATCACCTCCACTAGCTTTGTTCATAGTGATGCTTTCTAAGGCCCACTTGACTTCAGATTCCTGGATGCCTGGCTCTAGGTGAGTGATCACAGCAACGTGATTATCAGGGTCGTGAAGATCTTTTTTTGAACAGTTCTTCTGTGTATTCTTACCACCTCTTCTTAGTCTCTTCTGCTTCTGTTAGATCCATAACATTTCTGTCCTTTATTGAGCCCATCTTCACATGAAATTTTCCGTTGGTAACTTTAATTTTTCTTGAAGAGTTCTCTAGTCTTTCCCATTCTATTGTTTTCCTCTATTTCTTTGCACTGATCACTGAGGAATGTTTACTTATCTCTCCTGGCTATTCTTTGGAACCCTGCATTCAAATTGGTATGTCTTTCCTTTTCTCCTTTGCTTTTCACTTCTCTTCTTTTCAGAGAGATCTATAAGTCCCCTCAGACAGCCATTTTGCTTAGTTGCCTTTCTTTTTCTTGGGGGTGGTCTTGATCCCTGTCTCCTGTACAGTGTCCTAAACCTCCCTCCATAGTTCATCAGGCACTCTATCAGATTTAGTCCCTTAAATCTATTTCTCACTTCCAATGTATAATCATAAGGGATTTGAATTAGGTCATACCTGAGTGGTCTAGTGGTTTGCCCTACTTTCTTCAATTTAAGTCTGAATTTGGCAAAAAAGGAGTTCATGATCTGAGCCACAGTCAGATCCTGGTCTTCTTTTTGCTGACTGTATGGACCGTCTCCTTCTTTTGCTGCAAAGAATATAATCGATCTGATTTCAGTGTTGACTATCTATATGGTGATGCCCATTTGTAGAGTCTTCTCTTGTATTGTTGTAAAAGGGGGCTTTCTATGACCAGTACGTTCTCTTGGAAAAACCCTATTAGTCTTTGCCCTGCTTCATTCTGTACTCCAAGGCCCAATTCCCCTGTTATTTCAGGTGTTTCTTGACATCCTACTATTGCATTCCGGCCCCCTATAATGAAAAGGACATCTTTTGGGGGGTGTTAGTTCTAGAAAGTCTTGTAAGTTTTAATAGAACCGTTCAACTTCAGCTTCTTCAGCATTACTTGTCAGGGCATAGATTGGATTACTGTGATAATGAACGGTTTGCCTTGGAAAGGAACAGATCATTCTGTCGTTTTTGAGGTTGCATCCAAGTACTGCATTTCGGTCTCTTTTGTTGTCTCTGATGGCTACTCCATTTCTTCTAAGGGATTCTTGCCCACCGTAGTAGATATAGTGATCATCTGAGTTTAATTCACTCATTCCAGACCATTTTATTTTGCTGATTCCTAAAATGTCAACGTTCACTCTTGCCATCTCCTGTTTGACCACTTTCAATTTGCCTTGATTCATGGACCTACTATTTAAAGTTTCTATGCAGTATTGCTCTTTACAGCATCAGATCTTGCTTCTATCACCAGTCACATTCTCAGCTGGATGTTGTTTTTGCTTTGGCTCCATCTCTTTATACTTTCTGGAGCTACTTCTCCACTGATCTCCAGTAGCATACTGGGCATCTACCGACCTGGAGAGTTCGTCTTTCAGTGTCCTATCTTTTAGTTTTTCATACAGTTCTTGAGGTTTTCAAGGCAACAATACTGAAGTGCTTTCCCATTCCATTCTCCAAAGGGCCACGTTTTGTCAGAACACTCCACCATGAACCATCTGACATGGGTGGCCCTACATGGCATGTCTCATAATTTCATTGAGTTAGACAAGGCTGCTGCCCATGTGATTAGGTTGGTTAGTTTTCTGTGATTGTCACTTCAGTCTGCCTGCTCTCTGACACCCTCTCTCAGTGCCTAAAGTCTTACTTGGGTTTCTCAGACATATAGACCAAGGTGTGGTATCCATTCATCTATTGTCTGATGGATATTTAGGTTCCTTCCATGTTTTGGTGAATTGTGTGCTTCAAGGAATATTGGGGTGCATTTTTAAAAATATATATCCAAGAATTGCATTGCTAGGTCATGTGTGTATAGTCACCTGCTTATTTAACATATTCACAGAGAATATCACTGAAATTCCAGGCTGAATAAAGGACAAGCTGGAATAAAAATTGTCAGGAGAAATAACAACAACTGAGGTAAGCAGATGATACCACCCTAATGGGAGAAAATGAAGAGGAACTAAAGAGCCTCTTGATGAAAGTGAAAGAGGGAAAAAACTACATAAACCTCAACATTAACAACAACAACAACAAAAAACTAAGAACATGGCATCCAGTCCGATCACATCATGGCAAATAAGTGGGGAAACAATGGAAACAGTCACAGACTTTATTTTCTTGGTCTTCAAAATCACTGCAGATGGTGACTGCAGCCATGAAATTAAAAGACACTTGTTCCTGGGAAGAAAATCTATGACTAAGTTAGACAGCATATCAAAAGGCAGAGACATTACTTTGCTGACAAAGGCCCATCTAGTGAAAGGCGTGTCTTTTCCAGCAGTCAAGTATGGATGAAAGAAATCAAGTATGGATGAAAGATATTAAAGACAACATAAACAGATGGATAGATATTTCATGTTCCTAGGTATGAAGAATCATTATTGTGAAAATGACTATGTTAGCAAATGCAATCTACAGATTCATTGCGACCCCTATCAAATTACCAATGGCATTTTTTTCACAGCAGTAGAACAAAAAAAATTTCTCAATTCATATGGAAGCTCAAAAGACCCCCCAAATAGCCAAAGCAGTCTTGAGAAAGAACAATGGAGCTGGACGAATCAACCTTTCTGACTTCAGATTATACTACAAAGCTCCAGCCATAAAGAAAGTATGGTACTTGCACAAAAATAGAAATGTAAACCGCTGGAAGAAGATAGCAAGCCCAGAAATAAACCCATGCACCTATGGGTACCTTATTTTTGATAAAGGGGGCAAGAATATACAATGGGGCAAAGACAGCCTCTTTAATAAGTGGTGCCAGGAAAAACCGGACAGCTACATGGTAAAGGGATGAAATCAGAACACTTTCTAACACCAAGCACAAAGATCAACTCAAAATGGATTAAAGACCTAAATGTAACACCAGAAACCATAAAACTCTTAGACAAAAACCTAGGTGGGGCACTCGATGACATAAACCAAAGCAAGATCCTCTATGATTCTCAAGATCCTCTAAGATCCATCTCCTAGAGTAATGGAAATAAAACCAGAAGTAAACAAGTGGGACCTGATTAAACTTAAAATCTTTTCACAGCAAGGGAACCTATAAGCAAGGTGAAAAGACAACCCTCAGAATGGGGGAAAACAATAGCAAGTGAAACAACTGAATAAGGATTAATTTCAAAAATATATGAGCAGCTCATACAACTCAACGCCAGAAAAAGAAACAACCCAATCAAAAAGTGGGAAAACAAAAAAGTGAGAAAAAGACATAAACAGACATTTCTCTGAAGAAGACATATGGATGCCTGGCAAACACATGAAAAGATGTTCAATATCACTCGTTACTGTAGAAATGCATATCAAAACTACGATGAGATATCTATCATCCCACATGAGTTAGAACGCTCATTATCAAAAAGTATACAAACAATAAATGCTAGAGAGGCTGTGAAGTAAAGGGAACCCTCTTGAACTGTTGGTGACGATGTAAATTGATACAGCCACTATGACAGATGGTATGGAGATTCCTTAAGACACTAGGAATAAAACCACCATATGGAAATCAAAACCACCACCACCCTGAGAAAACCAAAATTGAAAAAGACATTGTTCAATGCAGCACTATTTACAATAGGTAGACATGGAAGCAATGTAGATGTCCATCGACAGAGGAATGGATACAGTATTTGTGGTACATGATGGAATATTCAGTTCAGTCTCTCAGTTGTGTCTGACTCTATGATCCCATGGACTGTAGCATGCTAGGCTTCCCTGTCCAACACCAACTCCCGGAGCTTCCTAAAACTCATGTGCTTCCAGTTGGTGATGCCATCCAACCATCTCATCCTCTGTCATTCCCTTCTCTTCTTGCCTTCAATCTTTCCCAGAATCAGGGTCTTTTCAAATGAGTTAGTTCTTCACATCAGCTGGCCAAAGTATCAGAGCTTCAGCATCCGTCCTTCCAATGAATATTCAGAACTGACTTTCGGGGGATTGACGGCTTTGATCTCCTTGAAGTCCAAGGAACTCTCAAGACTCTTCTCCAACACCATAGTTCAAAAGCATCAATTCTTAGGCACTCAGCTTTCTTTATAGTCCACTCTCACACCCATACATGACTCCTGGAAAAAGTACTATTTTGACTAGGGGTCCCTTTGTTGGTAGTGTGATGTGTCTGCTCTTTAACATGCTGTCTGACTTGGCCAAAGCTTTTCTTCCAAGGAGCAAGCACCTTTTAATTTCATGGCTGCAGTCACCATCTGCAGTGATCTTGCCCCTGCCCCTGCCAATAAAGTCTGTAACTGTTTCCACTGTTTCCCCATCCATCTATTTGCCAAGAAGTGATGGGCCCAGAAGCTATTATCTTAGTTTTATAAATGTTTTAAACCAATATTTTCACTCTCCTCTTTCACCAAGAGGCTCTTTAGTTCTTCTTCACTTTCTGCCATAAGAGTGATGTCATCTGCATATCTGAGGCTATTGATATTTCTCCCAGATATATTTATTCTAAGTTGTGATCTATCCAGCCCAGCATTTCACACAATCTCCTTTGCTTATACGTTCAATAAGCACGGTGATGAAATACAGCCTTGTCCTACTCCTTTCCCAATCTGCACCCAGTCTGTTGTTCCATGCCCAGTTCTAACTATTGCATCTTGACCTGCATACAGCTTTCTTGGAAGGTAGGTCAGATGGTCTGATATTTCCATCTCTTTAAGAATTTTCCACAGTTGCTGGTGATCCAACAGTCAAAGGATTCAGTTCAGTTCAGTTGAGTCGTCCAGTCATGTCTGACTCTGTGACCCCATGAATCACAGCACACCAGGCCTGCCTGTCTGTCTGTCACCATCTCCCGGAGTTCACTCAAACTCACGTCCATGGAGTCGGTGATGCCATCCAGCCATCTCATCCTCTGTCATCCCCTTTTCCTCCTGCCCCCAATCCCTGCCAGCATCAGAGTCTTTTCCAATGAGTCAGCTCTTCTCATGAGGTGGCCAAAGTACTGCAGTTTCAGCTTTAGCATCAGTCCTTCCAAAGAAATCCCAGGGCTGATCTCCTTCAGATTGGACGGGTTGGATCTCCTTGCAGTCCAAGGGACTCTCAAGAGTCTTCTCCAACACCACAGTTCAAAAGCATCGATTCTTCGGCACTCGGCTTTCTTCACAGTCCAACTCTCGCATCCATACATGACCACGGGAAAAACCATAGGCTTGACTTGATGGACCTTTGTTGGCAAAGTAATGTCTCTGTTTTTCAATATGCTATCTAGGTTGGTCATAACTTTTCTTCCAAGGAGTAAGCGTCTTTTAATCATAGCTGCAGTCACCATCTGCAGTGATCTTGGACGCCCCCCCCCCACCCCAAATAAAGTCTGACACTGTTTCCCCATCTATTTTCCATGAAGTAATGGGACCAGATGCCATGGTCTTCGTTTTCTGAACGTTGAGCTTTAAGCCAACTTTTTCACTCTCCTCTTTCCCTTTCATCAAGAGGCTTTTTCGTTCCTCTTCACTTTCTGCCATAAGGGTGGTGTCATCTGCATATCTGAGGTTATTGATATTTCTCCCAGCAATCTTGATTCCAGCTTGTGCTTCTTCCAGCCCAGCGTTTCTCATGATGTACTCTGCGTATAAGTTAAATAAGCAGGGTGACAATATACAGCCTTCACGTACTCCTTTTTAGGCATAGTTAATAATGCAGACATCTATGTCTCCCCCACCCCACCTCTCTGGAACTCTCTTGCTTTCTTGATGATGCAGTGGATGTTGGCAATTTGATCTCTGGTTCCTCTGGGTTTTCTAAATCCAGCTTGAATATCTGGAAGTTCACAGTTCACATACTGTTGAAGCTTGGCTTGGAGAATTTTGAGCATCGCTATGCTAGCATGTGAGATGAGTACAATTTTGCATTAATTTGAACATTCTTTGACATTACCTTATTTGGGGATTGGAATGAAAATTGATCTTTTCCATTCCTGTGGCCACTGCTGAGTTTTCTAAATTT
Source organism: Bison bison bison (assembly GCF_000754665.1). Taxonomy (NCBI): domain Eukaryota; kingdom Metazoa; phylum Chordata; class Mammalia; order Artiodactyla; family Bovidae; genus Bison; species Bison bison. The sequence continues at coordinate 8,210,129 of NW_011495059.1, read as the reverse complement.
CCTGGCATATTGAGTGCAGCACTTTCACAACATCCTCTTTTAGGATGTGAAATAGCTCAACTGGAATTTCATCACATCCACCATCTTTGTTCATAGCGATGTTTTTTAAAGCCCTCTTGTCTTTGCATTCCAGGATCTCTTGCCCTAGGTAAGTGATCACACCTCCACCCATTGTTTTTCAGGCACCCGCTGACTCGACGGACGTGAGTCTCAGTGAACTCCGGGAGTTGGTGATGGACAGGGAGGCCTGGTGTGCTGTGATTCATGGGATCGCAAAGAGTCGGACACGACTGAGCGACTGATCTGATCTGATCAGATCTCTTCCCTTGAATCTATTTGTCACTTTCACTGCATAATCAAAAGGGATTCAATTTAGTTCCTACCTGAATGGTCGAGTGGTTTTCCCTACTTTCCTCAATTTAAGTGTGAATTTGGCAATAAGGTGTTCAGTGCATCAGTTCAGTTCAGTCGCTTAGTCTGACTCTTTGTAAACCCATGAGTTGCAGCTCGCCAGGACTCCTTGTCCATCACCAACTCCAGGAGTTTACCCAAACTTATGTACATTGAGTGGTGATGCCATCCAACTATCTCATCCTCTGTCATCCCCTTCTCTTCCTGACCTCAATCTTTCCCAGCATCAGGGTCTTTTCATACATGTTTACAATCGTAATGTCTTTCTCTTGGATTGATCCCTTGATCATTATGTAGTGCCCTTCCTTATCTATTGAAGTAGTACTTTTAGGTCTGTTCTGTCTGATATGAGGACTGCTGTTCCAGCTTCCTTTGGCTTTGCATTTGCATAGAATATATTTTTCTTTCCTCTCACCTTCAGTCTACATGTATTTACATCTAAACTTAGTTTCTTGTAGACAGTACATATATGGGTCTTGTTTTTGTATCCACTCAGGTAGTCTGTGTCTTTTGGTTGGAGCATTTATTCTGCTTACATTTAAAGTAGTTATGAAGCTACTGACAGGTATTTTTTACAGAACAAGTACAAATAACTTCACAGTTTGTATCAAAGTGCAAAAAAACTCAAATAGCCAAAATAATCTTGAAAAAAAAAAAAAAAAAAAGAATGAAACTGGAGGAATCAACCTGCCTGACTTCAGACTAACCTAGAAAGCTAAAATCATCAAGTCCGTATGGTACTGGCACAAAGACAGAAATATAGATAAATGGAACATAATAGAAACCCCAAGATAAAGCCACACATCCATGGATACATTATATTTGACAAAGCAGGCAAGAATATATAATGGAGAAAAGGCAGTCTATTTCACAAGTGGTGCTGGGAAAACTGGGCAACCACTTGTGAGCCAAAAAATAGAAAACTCCTAGGGGAAAATATAGGGAAAAGACTCTCTGACATAAACCACAGCAGGATCTTCTATGAATGAATGAAGAGTAATGAAATAAAAGTAAATATAAGCAAAAGAGAGCTAATTGAACTTGAAAGTTTCTACATCACGAAAGAAACTATAAGAAAGCTGAAAATAAAGCCTTCAGAATGGGAGGAAATAATGGCAAATGAATTAATCTCAAAAAATATTTAAGCAGTTTAGGCCACACAATAACAGAGAATTAAACGACCCAATCAAAAACAATGGGCCAAAGAACTAAACAGACATTTGTCTAAAGAGGACATACAGATGGCTAACAACCACATGAAAAGATGTTCACCATCACTCATTATCAGAGAAATACAAATCAAAGCCACAATAAGGTACCATCTCATGCTAGTTAGAATGGCTGCTATCAACACGTCTCAGATCAGATCAGTCGCTCAGTCGTGTCCGACTCCTTGCGACCCCATGAATCGCAGCACGCCAGGCCTCCCTGTCCATCACCAACTCCCGGAGTTCACTCACACTCATGTCCATCGAGTCAGTGATGCCATCCAGCCATCTCATCCTCTGTCGTCCCCTTCTCCTCCTGCCCCCAATCCCTCCCAGCATCAGAGTCTTTTCCAATGAGTCAGATCTTCACATGAGGTGGCCAAAGTACTGGAGTTTCAGCTTTAGCATCATTCCTTCCAAAGAAATCCCAGGGCTGATCTCCTTCAGGATAGACTGGTTGGATCTCCTTGCAGTCCAAGGACTCTCAAGAGTCTTCTCCAACACCACAGTTAAAAAGCATCAATTCTTCAGTGCTCAGCTTTCTTCACAGTCCAACTCTCACATCCATGCATGACCACAGGAAGAACCATAATCTTGACTAGGCGAGCTTTTGTTGGCAAAGTAATGTCTATGCTTTTGAATATGCTATCAACACGTTTACAACACATCAAATGCTGAAGAGGTTGCTGAGAAAAGGAAACCCTCTTGCAACCCTTGGTGGGAATGCAAACAAGTATAGCCACTATGGAGAGCAGTGTGGAGATTCCTTAAAAACCTAGAAATAGAACTGCCATTTGACCCAGAAAACCCACTTCTGGGCATGCACACAGAGGAAACCAGAATCAAAAGAGATACATGTATCCCAGTGTTCAACCCAACACTCTTTACAATAGTAAGGTATGGAAGCAACCTAGATGTTCATTGGCAGACAAATCTTTACGATCACTGTGATACATATACAGAATGAAATATTACTCAGCTATTAAAAAGAATTCACTTGAATCCATTCTAATGAGGTGGATGAAACTGGAGCCTGTTATACAGAGTGAAGTATGTCAGAAATAAAAACACCAATGGAGAATAGTAATGCATATATACGGAATTTAAACAATGGCAATGATGACCCTATATGCAAGGCAGAAAAAGAAACAGAGAGAGAAAGAACAGACATTTGGACTCTGTGGGAGAAGGCTAGAGTGGATGATTTGAGAGAATAGCATTGAAACACATATATTACCACATATGAAATAGATCACCAGTCCAGGTTTGACGCATGAGTCAGGGCTCTCAAGGTCACTTGAGATGGTCAAGATCACTCTCAAGGTCACCACTGAGATGACCCTGAGGGATGGGATGGGGAAGGAGGTGGGGGG
>NW_011495059.1:8206554-8207029 GCF_000754665.1 Bison bison bison | reverse complement strand
ATTGTAAAGTAATTAGCCTCCAAATAAAATAAATTAATTAATTTTAAAAAGTCTAGAGTAGAGGTTAGACTGTCTAAAATACAATATTAAACATACAAGGCAAAATCAGTCACAAAAATTTTTAATTATATATGTATGTGTGAAATTTGCTTTAAAAAAAATAGGGTCTAAAGGAGTAATAAGTTTTTCCAGTAGTCATGTATGGATGTGAGAGTTGGACTGTGAAGAAAGCTGAGCGCCGAAGGATTGATGCTTTTGAGCTGTGTGGGCCATGCATCTTAATCATCTCCCTGGTCCAGGCCGCTCAGTTTCTAGGGTATGCCATAAGAGCACTGTCTCAGTTGTGTCTTCTCTGGGGAGTTGATCTCAGGCTGCAACCCTCCTGGCAGATATCAACTGTCCAGGATCCCAGAAAGACGTCATTAGAAACTGGTAGCCTGGTCACAGTTTGTTGGAGGATGCCAGTCCCTGGGGC
>NW_011495059.1:8205962-8206350 GCF_000754665.1 Bison bison bison | reverse complement strand
TGCTAGTATTCAGAAATTGTGTTGAGGAAGTGGCTCAGCATTCAGATGAACTTTTGAGGAATTTGTAGGGGGAGAAAGTGGTCTTCCAGTCCTATTCCTCTGCCATTTTGGGACCATCCCCCAGGTCTTCTTTTTGTATCCTTTCAGCCAGACTGCGTCTTTTGATTGGAGCATTTACATTTAAAGTAATTAATGATATATACATGTTCCTAAATAGGAAAAGGAGTACGTCAAGGCTGTATATTGTCACCCTGCTTAGTTAACTTATATGCGGATTACATCATGAGAAACTCTGGGCTGAAAGAAGCACAAGCTGGAATCAAGATTGCTGGGAGAAATATCAATAACCTCAGATATGCAGATGACACCACCCTTATGGCAGAAAGTG
>NW_011495059.1:8187515-8205862 GCF_000754665.1 Bison bison bison | reverse complement strand
GGTCATGTATGGATGCGAGAGTTGGACTGTGAAGAAAGCCGAGTGCCGAAGAATCGATGCTTTTGAACTATGGTGTTGCAGAAGACTCTTGAGAGTCCCTTGGACTGCAAGGAGATCCAACCAGTCCATTCTGAAGAAAATCAGTCCTGAATATTCATTGGAAGGACTGATGCTGAAGCTGAAACTCCAATACTTTTGGCCACCTCATGAGAAGAGTTGACTCATTGGAAAAGACCCTGATGCTGGGAGGGATTGGGGGCAGGAGGAGAAGGGGACAACAGAGGATGAGATGGCTGGATGGTATCACTGAGTTGATTAACGTGAGTCTGAGTGAACTCTGGGAATTGGTGATGGACAGGGAGGCCTGGTGTGCTGTGATTCACGGGGTCGCAAAGAGTCAGACACGACTGAGTGACTGAACTGAACTGAATTGCTATTTTTTAAATTGTTTGGCCTTGATTTTGTAGGTCTTTGTTCTTCTCTTGTATTTCTTGACTATGTAAGTCCCTTAAGGCAATGGCACCCCTCTCCAGTACTCTTGGCTGGAAATCCCATGGACGGAGGAGCCTGGCAGGCTGCAGTCCATGGGGTCACTGAGGGTTGGACACGACTGAGCGACTTCACTTTCACTTTTCACTTTCATGCATTGAGAAGGAAATGGCAATCCACTCCAGTGTTCTTGCCTGGAGAATCCCAGGGAGAGGGGAGCCTGGCGGGCTGCCGTCTGTGGGGTCGCACAGAGTTGGACACGACTGAAGCGACTTAGCAGCAGAAGCAACAGCAGCATTTGTTGTAAAGCTGGTTTTGTGTTGGTGAATTCTCTGACATTATGCTTGTCTGAAAAGTTTTTTATTTCTCCAACAATTTTGAGGGAGATCCTTGCCAGGTCCTGGAATCTTGGTTGTAGATTTTCCCCTTTCAATACTTTAAATATATCCTGCCATTCCCTTCTGGGCTGCAGAGTTTCTGCTGAAAGATCAGCTGTTAAGTGTATGGGGTTTCCCGTGAGTGTTACTTGTTGCTTCTCCCTTGCTCCTTTTAATATTTCCTTCTCTGTCTTTCATCTTTGTTAGTTTGATTAGTATCTATCTTGGCATGTTTCTCCTTGAGTTTATCCTGAATGGGACTCTTTGCACCTCTTGGACTTAATTGACTATTTCCTATTCCATGTTGGGGAAATTTCAACTATAATCTCTTCAAAAATTTTCTCATATCCTTTCTTCTTCTTTTTCTGGGATTCCCCCCTTCCCCATAATTCAAATGTTGGTGCTTTTGATATTTTACCAGAAGCTTCAGAGATTATCCTCAGTTCTTTTCATTGTTTTTACATTACTCTGCTCTTCAGCATTTACTTCCACCATTCTCTCTTTCAACTCACTGAATTGTTCTGCTTCAGATATTCTGCTATTTATTCCTTTTACAGTATTGTACATTTGAATAACTGTGTTGTTTGTCTTTGTATGTTTATTTCTTAATTCTTCTACGTCTTTGTTCATTGATTCTTACATTTTCTCCATACCTATGGCATCGCACCCAATATATTTGTTATAGTGGACTCACTATAACTATGATCACACCCGCTGTATCTACATCACACCCACTCTTTACGACATCACATCCACTATATATGATATAACACCCACTGTATATGAAGTCACACCATCCATGTTTATGACATCACACCCACTATATCTGCCAACACATCCATTTTATCTGTGACATCACACACACTGTATATGACACCACATCCACTGTATCTATGATGTCACTTCAACCGTATCTGTGGCATCACACCCCTGTATTTATGACATCACACCTACTCTATTTGACATCACACCCACTACATATGACATCACACACTCTATATGACATCACCCGCACACCATATCTTATCCACTACATATGACATCACGCCCAGTATAACTATGATATCACACCCACTCTTTTTATGACACCACACCCATTATATTTATGACATCGTGCCAAGTGCATTTATGACAAAATATCCACTAAGTATGACATCGCATCCATTGTATATGACATCATATCCACAATATATGTGACATCACGGCCACTATATCTGTGTCATCGCACCCACTGTGTCAATGGCATCACACCCACTGAATGTATGATGTCACACTCACTATATGTATAATATCCTACGCAGTATACATAACATCTACTCTTTATGACATTAAACCACTGTATTTATGACATAACTTGCATTGTATTTACGATGTTACACCCAGTGTACATGACATCACATCCATTGTACATGACCTCACCTCCATGTACATGTGGCATCACAGGCACTGTATCTATGACATCACATCCAATATATTTATGACATCATATGCACCATATGTGACATGATGCCCACTATGTTTATGCCATCATATCGACTATTTATGACATCACATGACAACAGAACCACTCTATCTCTGTATTAACACCCTGCACATCTATGGCCACACCCACTGTATTGATGACATCACAACCTCAGTGTTTATGACATCACATGCACTATATATGGCATCACACCCATTTATTTATGACATCACCCCCAGTATGTTTCACACCCATTATATCTGTGACATCGCATGCACCATATCTATGGTCAAACCCATTGTATCAGTGCCATCACATCAACTGTATATGACATCATATCCTCTATATATGTGACTTCACACCCACTGTATCCATGACATCATAACCAATATATCTATGGCATCATACCCACTGTTTTTATGACGTCACACCCAGTATATTTGTGACATTTCCCCCATTACTGTGATCACAATCACTGTATCTATGACATCACACCCTCTGTATTTATGACACCACACCCACTGTGTATGACATCACACCCACTATATCTGTGAATTCACTCCCACTGTAATGATGACATCATACCACTTTATATGACAGCACATGCACTAATCTATGATATCACTTCCACTGTTTATGACATCTTGCTGATGTGTTTATGACATCACACCCACCATATTTGACACCACACCCATTACATATGACATCACACACACACAACGTATAATATCTTATCCAGTACATATGACATCATGCCCAGTACAACTATGATATCCCACCCACTGTATTTATGATGTCACATGAACAGTTTTTTATGACATCACACCCAGTATTTGTGACTTTGCACCCACCATATTTATCAGCACACCTACTGTATCTATGACATCACACCCACTATAACATCATATCCACTATATGTGATATCACAGCGACTGTGTTTATAACAATACAACCACTCTATCTGGCATCACAATCCACTCTATCTGTGACTTCACACACACCATATCCATCATCACATCCAATGTAGTTATGATATCACACCCACTGTGTTTATGACATCACGCCCACTATATCTATGATATGATACTCACTCTGACACCACATACACTATCTGTGACATCATAATGAACATATCTATGATCACACCCACTGCATAGGTGATATCATATCCCCTATATTTATGACATCATATCCACTATGTTTGACAGCAGACCAATTATATGGGGCTTCACACCCATTCCTTTTATGACAACACACCCACTACATATGACATCACACCCACCATATTTATGATCACAGACACTGTATCAATGATATCCCACTGTGCTCACAGGCTCTGGAGTAGACCACTGGGAGTCTTCAAAAAGACTTAGGTGATTGGGAAGCCACAAGTCTCAAGGGCAATTATGAAACAGCTGACTCCAGATACTGAGGAGGAAAAGATGAAGACCTCCTGTCAATGAGGTCCAAAAGAAATGTTAAGGTGAGCTGAACCCACCTAAGCTCCTCTTGCCTGGTGATACCATCCCATAAGACCGCTCCCCTGTCCTTTCCTGGCATATACCCCTTCTCTGCCCACACCCCTTCTCCTGAAGCCATTGTTCCCATCCATCTTCACCCTCTTCCCAAACCAGTGCCGTTCTGTTCTCCCTCTTTTGTTTTCTCCAGGTGGCCAGGGTTACCGTGAGGGTGAATAAGCACATTCACGCAAAGCTGACCAAGGAAGCTTCTCAAAAAATTCCCACCTCCAAAAAGCTGAAGAAAATCAGAGGCTCAAAGCTCTGTAGCCTGTGTTCCAAGTGTTCCAAGGTGAATGAAAACCTGAATCAGAATGAGCCAGAGGAGGTCCTGGGCATTGTGGAAACCCCTGATTTTCCAGGTAGACTAGTGGGCAGCCAGTGACTTCAAAGCACAGCTAGAGGTCTCAGAAACCTTCAGGGGTCTCACCACTGAGAAATGGCCAACAGTACAGACATTGAATCTTATACCAACAGCATGCATTAATAAGACAAACTCAAGGATGTGTTGTAGAACGTGGGAAATAGAACCAGAATTTTGTAATGACTATAAGTAGAAAGCAAATTTTAACAATTGTATAAGAAGAAAGAAAAGGAAAGAAAGAAAGGGGAGGAAAGTGGGAAGAAAGAAAGGAAAACAATGGCATTTTCAGAGGTCACAAATTCAATATTGATCAGGACCTTTTTAAGTAATTTAGAATGGAAAAGTGGCCTCCCACAGGCAGGACAGAGAGGGTGGCTGACATCCAGGGCAGGCAATACTGGGGGTCATTGCCCATGAAGAGTTTTATTACAAGAATAAAACCAAGTAAAAGCTGGTTCTGTTTTTATTACCAGTTCCCCATTTCAGTATTCTAAAATAATGTCAATAGTTTCCCCTGCAATTCCAAATTTTGTTGGTTTAAGTTTTAAAAGCTTGTTGTGTTTTATGCCAGGTTTTACTATTTTATTTATTATTCAAAAGATAGAAAACATTAGTAGATCACATATGTGTATATATGTATATCATATATATGTGTGTATATCAAATATATGTATGTGTATAATATATATACATATATATTATAGGGCCACAGTTTTAGTACTTGTCTTTAAAAATTCATTGTCTTCTATGGGGGAGTTATTTAAGAGAAGACCCTGTTAAATAGTTGTCACCAACACAGGCTGCCATGGTTACCACTGCTCCATTCCTTGGAACATCCTTAATGGTTTGGAAGGCCTTGAGACAACTTCCTGAATAGCCTTCAGTCCATGAGAGAACACAGTAATACACAGCCCATGTTCAAACAGTTGACTGTAAATACACAGAGATTGTCAAGGTAAACACACACAATGTGCTTTTATTTATGTCTAAATTAGTGAAACAAAGTATTCACTGCAAGGTACACACTTTTTTAGCTTGAGAAGTACAAAATCTTATATTGGAACCTAAAATAAACTGCTGAATTTGAAAAAAAAAATGTTTACAAGTGAAATTCATGCTTAGCTGTCAGTTATTTTTAGACTATGGAAAAAAGAAAATGAAATATGTTCATGGGGGCTGATAAAACTACCTTTTGCAGATGTTTTTCTTTAAAATCCCCTTACAGTTTTACAGTCTTAATTAGATATAAAATGATCAATAGATTTTATACTATGCTTATTTTCTGGACATTTTTATTTCCTTTAATTTATTAATGGATCTAGAAAGTTTTTTCTATTGAGTGAGTATCAAGTATTTCCCCTCCTTCTTTTGTGAAACACCCTGTTTACACTACAGTTGGAACACATTTTATTGCCTAAAATCTTTTATAATTCAGTTCTAGTGTCTAGTTTTGTTTTGCTTTGTTTTGTTTCCGTTATTCAGTTCTACTATCTAGGCTTTTTCTTTCGCTTTGTTTATGCTGAGAATTTTCTCATCTATTTCTAGTATCTTTGGAGTTTCTGTTAGGAGTGTGTGTCTGTTGTTGTTTAGTTGCTCAGTTCAGTTCAGTCACTCAGTCATGTCCGACTCTTTGCGACCCCATGAATCGCAGCACGCCAGGCCTCCCTGTCCATCACCAACTCCCGGAGTTCACTCAGACTCATGTTCATTGAGTCAGTGATGCCATCCAGCCATCTCATCCTCTGTCGTCCCCTTTTCCTCTTGCCCCCAATCCTTCCCAGCATCAGAGTCTGTTCCAATGAGTCAACTCTTCGCATGAGGTGGCCAGGTATTGGAGTTTCAGCTTTAGCATCATTCCTTCCAAAGAACACCCAGGACTGATCTCCTTTAGAATGGACTGGTTGGATCTCCTTGCAGTCCAAGGGACTCTCTCAAGAGTCTTCTCCAACACCAAAGTTCAAAAGCATCAAATTTTCAACTCTCAGCCTTCTTCACAGTCCAACTCTCACATCCATACATGAGCTCAGTCACGTCCAACTCTTTGCCACCCCATGGACTGTAAGCCCACCAGTCTCTTCTATCCAAGGGGATTCTTCAGGCAAGAACAGTGAAGTGAGTTGCCATGCTCTCCTGCAGGGGATCTTCGATACCCAGGAAATAATTTGTGTCTTCTACGTCTCCTGAATTTCAGGTGAATTCTTTCCCTCTGAGCCAAGTTGTATCTTGTATACATGAAACCCACTTTAATTATGAAGATTCATAATCAGCGAAAAGTAGTGATGAAGAAGCCCAAGCAAGCATTTATCTTTTATGGATTAAAAATGAGGAAAAAACCTTCATGTCAGTTTCCCTTTGTTTATTTTTTTTTTATTTATTTTTTCATTGAAGGGTAATTACTTTCCAGAATTTTGTTGTTTTCTATCAAATTTCAACATGACACTCTTTCTTCACTCATAGTTTCTCTTCAGTATCATCTTTTTCTATGTAGATGACATCTTTCAACTTTTTTTTACAGACAAGATATCTGCTGAGAATAATTTCCCATATATATATATATATATGGTTAATTATATATATATATATTATATATTTATAATTATATATATTATATTATAGTATATATAATTATATATGTATATTATATATAATTATATAATTATTTATATATATATATAATATATATATCAGAATATCTACTGCTCCTGTATTTTTGAAGGATAATGTTCCTGGGTATAGAAGTGAAGTCCAGTAATTAAAAAAAAAAAAAAAAATTGACATGTTGTTCATGTTCCATGAATTAACCAGATAAACTGTATAATTCATTGATTTATAATTTATTCATAGGCTCCATAGCCATAACCACTGCCTAATTCTAGAATATTTTCATCACTCCAATGTGAAACACTGTCCAATTGGCAGACATTTCCCTTTCATCTGGGCCCTGGTATACACTCCTCTTTTTTTCTGTCTTTAGAAAATTACCTAATCTGGGACATACACTTTCATATGAATAGAATAATACAATATGTATTCTTTTGCTCCTGGCTTTTTTTACTTACCGTGATATTTTCAGATGTATAGCGTGTTATAGCATCTAAAAGTACTCCATTTCATAGCCAAAAAAATATTGCATTGCATGTTTTATTTATTCGATCACTAGTTGGTGCACATTTGAGTCATTTCAACTGCTTTTTGTTTTCTCTTTTAAATTTCTTTCTTTACTGTTTGTAGACTTTTTGATAGCAGCCATTCTGAGCAGCATGAGATGGTACCTCATTGTGGTTTTGATTTGCATTTCTCTGATTATGAGTGATGATTAGCACCTGTTCATGTGTTTGTTAGCCATCTGTGTGTCTTCTGTGGAGAAATGTCTATTTGGTTCTTTGGCCCATTTTTTGGCTGGATCATTCATTTTTCTGGTTTGAGCTGCTTGTAATTAATTTTGAAATTAATTCTTTGTCAGTGCTTCATTTTCTATTATTTTCTCCCATTCAGAAGGCTGTCTTTTCACCTTGCTTATGGTTTCCTTTGTTGTGAAAAAGCTTTTAAACTTAGCGAGGTCACATTTATTTATTTTTTTCTTTTATTGCCATTACTCTGGGAGGTGGGTCCTGGAGGATTCTGCTGTGATTTATGTCAGAGAGTGTTTTGCCTATGTTTTCTTCTAGGAATGTTTTAGTTTCTTGTCTTATATTTGTATCCCTAATCCACTTTGAGTTTATTTCTGTGTATGGTGTTTGAAAGTGTTCTAGTTTCATTCTTTTACAAGTGGTTGACTAGTTTTCTCAGCACCACTTGTGAAAGATACTGTCTTTTCTCCATTGTATATTAGTGCATCCTTTGTTAATGATAAGGTGTCCAGAGGGGAGTGGATATATCTCTGGGCTTTCTGTTTTGTTCCACTGATGTATATGTCTGTCTTTGTGCCAGTACCATACACTCTTGATGACTGTAGCTTTGTAGTATAGTTTGAAGTCAGGCAGGCTGATTTCTCCAATTCCATTCTTCTTTCTCCAGATTGTTTGGGTTCTACGAGGTTTTTTTGTTTGTTTGTTTGTTTTGTTTTGTTTTTCTTTTCTTCTTTAATTTTTTTTGTTTGCATACACATTGTGAAATTATTTGTTCTGGTTTTGTGAAAAATTCCGTTGTAGCTTGATAGGGATTGCATTGAATCTATAGATTGTTTGGGGTAGTATACTCATTTTCACTCTATTGATTCTTCCGATTCATGAATATGGTATATTTTGCCATCTGTGTCATCTTTGATTTCTCTCATCAGTGTTTTATGGTTTTCTATATATAGCTCTTGTTTCTGTAGGTGGATTTATTCCTAAGTGTTTTATTCTTTTTGTCACAATGGTGAAAGTGGCTGTTTCCTTGATTTCTCTTTCTGCTTTCTCATTGTTAGTGTGTAGGGATGCAAGGGATTTATGTGTATTAATTTTATATGCTGCAAGTTTACTATATTCATTGATTAGCTCTAGTATTATTCTGCTGGTGTCTTTAGGGTTTTCTAAGTAGAGGATCATGTCATCTGCAAACAGTGAGACTTTTATTCTGCTTTTTCAATCTGTATTCACTTTAATTTCTTTTTTGTCTCTGATTGATGTGGCTAAGACTTCCAAACGTATGCTGTATAGAAGTGGTCACAGTGGGCACCCACGTCTTGTTCCTGACTTTAGGGGAAATGCTTTCATATTTTCACCATTGAGGATAATGTTTGCTGTGGGTTTGTCATATATGGCTTTTATTATGTTGAGATGTGTTCCTTCTATGCCTACTTTCTGGAGGCTTTTTTTTTTTTTTTTTTAATAAATGGACATTGAATTTCATCAAAGGCTTTCTCTGCATCTATGGAGATAATCATATGGTTTTTATTTTTCAGTTTGTTTATGTGGTGTTTTACATTGATTGATTTGCAAGTACTGAAGAATCCTAGCTTCCCTGGGATAAAGCCCAGTTGGTCATGATGTCTGACCTTTTTAATATGTTGTTGGATTCTGTTTGCTAGAATTTTGTTGAGGATTCTTCATCTATGTTCATCAGTAAGATTGGCCTCTAGTTTTCTTTTTCTGTGGCATGTTTGTCTGGTTTTGGTTTTAGGGTGATGAAGGCCCCATAGAATGAGTTTGGGAGCTTACGCTCCTCTGCAAATTTCTGGAAGGATTTGAGTAGGATAGGTGTTAGCTCTTCTCTCTATTTTTGGTAGAGTTCACCTTTGTAGCCATCTGGTCCTGGGCTTTTGTTTGTTGGAACATTTTTATTACAGTTTCTATTTGCATGCTTGTGGTGGGTCTGTTAAGATTTTCTATTTCTTTCTGGTTCAGCTTTGGAAGCTTATATTTTTCTAAGAATTCATCCATTTCATCCAAGTTGTCGATTTTATCATCATATAATTGCTGATAGTAGTCTCTTATGATCCTTTGTATTTCTGTGTTGTCTGCTGTGATTTATCCATTCTCATTTCTAATATTGTTGATTTAGTTCTTCTCCCTTTTGTTCTTGATGAGTCTGGCTAATGGTTTGCCTATTTTATTTATCTTTTCAAAGAACCAGATTTTAGTTTTGCTGATTTTTGTTACTGTGTCCTTCGTTTCTTTTTCACTTATTTCTGATCTAATTTTTATGATTTCTTTCATTCTACTAACCCCAGGGCTCTTCACTTCTTCACCTAGCTGCTTTAGGTCATTTATTTGATTTTTCTCTTGTTTCTTGAGACAAGCTTTTATTGCTATGAACCTTCCCCTTACCACTGATTTTACCAAATCCCATAGGTTTTGAGTCGTGATGCCTTCATCTTCATTTGTTTCTATGCATATTTCTTCTACTATTTGTTGGTTATTGAGAAGCATGTTGTTTAGCCTCCATATGCTTGTATTTTAATGTTTTTTTTTCCCCTGTAGTTAACATTTAATCTTACCATATTGTGATCAGAAAAGATGATGGAGGAAATTATTTAGATTTTTTTCCAGTTTACCAAGGTATGATTTATTACCCAGGATATGTGGTAGTGGTCTATCCTGTAGAATATTCCATGTGCTGTTGAGAAAAAGGCAAAAGCCAATTCTGGGTGGTGAAACGTCCTACAGATATCAATTAGGTCTAACTGGTCCGTTGTATCATTTAAAATTTGTGTTTCCTTGCTAATTTTCTGTTTGATTGATCTATCCATAGATGTGAGTAGATATTAAAGTCTCCTACTATTTATGTGTTACTGTTAATTCCCCCTTTCCTACTTGTTAGCATTTGCCTTACATATTGAGGTGCTTCTATATGTATATAATTGTTATATAATGTTCTTGAATTGATCCTTTGATCATTATGCAGTGCCATCCTTTGTCTCATTCCACATCCTTTATTTCAGTATCTATTTTATCTGATATGAGTATTGCTATTCCTGCTTTCTTTTGTTTTCCATTTGCATAAAATACCCTTTCCAACACTTTACTTTCACTCTGCATGTGACCCTTGGTTTGAGGTGGGTCTCTTATAGACAGCATATACAGTGTTCTGGTTTTGTAACCATATTATGATACTTCATTTGTCACCTGTCTCTCCATTGTCTATCCCTTTATCCAGTCATCAATCAGCAAAGTAAATGTGTGTGTATTTCTATCCAATAGGAAGTAACACAACATAGTAAAGCAACAACATGTGTACATATACTAGGCTCCATTTATAGAAAGTTCTAGGTGGGGCAGTACTAATCTATGCTGATAGAACTGAGAACAGGGGTTGTGCAGGAGAAGTTTAGTGTTGGGAAGGGGCCCAAGAGATTTTCTAGGATGATGGGAAGAAAATAGTGCAGTAAACATCATATACATATATATAATCTTGGTGAAATTGCATAAATACTTCATCAATGCAAATTCCAAACACGGTCTTGGCAATTGGCTCCATGCATTTATAAATTTATTAGATACTGTTAAATTGTCCTTCAGAAAGGTACATCACTTTACGCTTTCACAACAGTGCATGAAACCTCATTTTCCCATCTCTCTTCCTCAATTTGGAGGAAACATTTTGTTTCACTCAACGCTTTCACTGAAGGCAATTTGCATGGTGAGAAATCATATTCCATTATTGTTTTGGTTTGCAGTTCTTTTATTACCAGTTAGGTTCAGTGTTTCCTGTCTTTTTTTTTTTTTTTTGGTGATTTTTCTTACTTTTCTTCTGAGTAAATTTGTATTTCTTTGTTCCCTTTGTTTATTCTATATTTGTTTCCTATTGGGTTTTTATCTTCTTTTCACCTTTGAGCGCTAAAGAAATTAGATAAATGTGCCCTTTGTCAGCTACCTTCCAAATATTTCTCAATTGTCTTTTTATAATTCCTTATTGTTTATTTACCCATGCAGGAGTTTTTCTACAAAGTGTTTATTTCTCCTTTTTAGAAACTGGACAAAGATCACTTAAATTAATAAATTTAAATAACAGAGAAAATCTGCAGGGAGCTAGAGTGTCTAGGTTGAAAGATTGCAGGGAGGGTGAGAAATAAACTATTTACTTTACCCTGATACGTGTATATGTGTGTGTGTGTGTGTGTATATATATATATATATATATACACTGCTAAGTTGCTTCAGTTGTGTCTGAGTCTTAGCGACCCCATGGACTGCAACCCACCAGGCTCCTCTGTATCAGGCGGGTAGCTCCATGATAGGCCAAGATGAAGTCAGGATGGGAGGGGCTGCACTTGGGACTCCAAAGAGAGGAGTCAGCCATAGGATTGGTCAGCACTGTGAAGCCAATGGGGCCACGTCTCCAGAGCTGAGATTGGAGGACTCTGGGAGCCCCAGCAGGTGCTCAAAGCCAAGATCACCATGAGTGGAGCACAAGTAAGTTGATGATATTGCCCAATAGGCCTCTCTCCCTTGGGCCAGAGACAAGGTGATGCTACTTTTATTATCGAAAATGTATTCTGTGGATATTAGGAAAAAACTTGATCAGTGCAAAGGTGTGAAGGAGTAAATAAAAACGTTTAATTTCACTACAGTGCATATTTTATGACTTCCTGGTGGCTCAGTGGTAAAGAACCTGCCTGCCAATGCAGGAGTCAGGAGTTATATCCCTGTGTTGGGAAGATCCTCTGGAGAAGGGATTGGTTACCCACTCCAGTATTCATGCCTGGAATATCCCCCACTGACAGAGGAGACTGGTGGCCTACAGTCTATTGGGTTGCAAAAGAATCAGACACGACTGAGGGATTGAGCACACAATGTTTTGGTCTATATCTTTGCATCTGTTTTCAGCTCACATTTTTAAAGTTGAAAGTACACTTCTTGTGCTTTTTGGATTTCATTGTTCTTTGCTCAACAATGAATAAATTAGAATAAATTCCCCAACACTTTATTATAAAAACTTCCGAACATTCAACTGGTTGAACATGCATTCTAACTAATACCCAAGGACTTCCCACCTAGATTCTACTGTAACTATTTTATAATACTTCCTTTCTCATGTATCTATCCGTTTGTATTTGAATACAAATATGAAGACATTCCATCTGTCTTTATATTTGTTCATCTCAGAATGCATCGCCCCAAACATTCTGCCTGATTTTCAAGAGAGAAATCATGCAGTAGGCACTTCTGTGTGATAGGCTTCTTTCACTGTGTTTATGACCTCAGGTTGTTTCTTTTAATGATGTCTGGGTGTTCAACAGAGATAAACCTGATTTGTTGAAAGAAAAAAAAAAAAAAAGACTTCATTAACATACCTGAGACAATGGAGGATTGATTCTGGCAGAAAAACACACTTATACACAGTGGGCAGTAAAACGATTCATTTACCATGGGCCTCCACAGCTGTGAAAGTATAAGAGTATTTAGTCACAAGAGAAAAACATTCCACCTAAAGAAAATGTTTAGAACAGTGGTCCCCAACCTTTGTGACACCAGGCATGATTTCATGGGGGCGATGATTCAAATGCATTACACTTATTGTGCAGAATTATTTCTATTATTATTATATCAGCGCCACCTCAGATCATCAGCCATTAGATTCCAGAGGTTGGGGAGGCCTGGTTTTGAGTACCCTTCATCTTCTAGAACCAAATGTGCAAAGGATGCAGAGAGGAAATGATCTGAAAATCCAAGCTGAAGCTGCCTAATCAGTATTTGTAGAATGGAAATTTAAGTACGAGGGAAACAAAGGACAGTGTTTTACAAGTTTAGTTCTAGTTATGTTGTTATCTACAGCAGATATCTTTCTATCTTCAATTCCTGTGTTAGAATCTTGTTTCCTTTTCA
The DNA here is from genome assembly GCF_000754665.1 of Bison bison bison. Classification (NCBI taxonomy): domain Eukaryota; kingdom Metazoa; phylum Chordata; class Mammalia; order Artiodactyla; family Bovidae; genus Bison; species Bison bison. Next base: position 8,192,405 of record NW_011495059.1, on the reverse strand, counting down.
CTTGACCTGGCTCAAAACATCTCACACTTGATGAAATACTACTTCACATTCAATAGGATGGTTCTTACTAAAAAAAACAAACAAAAAAAAAAAAAACACTGAAAATAACAAGTATTGTCCAGGATGTGGAGAAACCAGAACGTTTATGTTCTGCTGGCTTGACTATGAACTGTATGGGTGCTGTGAGAAATAGTACCATGATTCCTCAAAACAAACAAAGACTTACCCTGTGATACAGGACTTCCTCTTCTCGGTAGATACACACCCCAAGAAAAAGCAGGGATTTAAACAGACACCGGTATGCTCATGTTTGTAACAGCATTATTCACAATAGCTAAGATGTGGGAGTGGCCCAATTCTCCATTCATGGAAGAACAAACATGGAGACAAAATGTGGTTGATCCATATAACAGGGCATTCCTCAGCCTTCAGATGGAAGGAAATTTGGACACACATTACAAAAAGGATGAACCTCAGAGACTAAATATGCTGAGGGAAATAAGCCAGGTAGAGAGAGACAAATACTGTATAATTTCACTTTTCATAGGACCCAGACTAGTCCAATTCACAGACACAGAAAATAAAAGAGCAGTTACCAGGGGCTGAGGGAGGCAGGAAGGGGTAGGTAGTGTTCAACAGTGACAAAAGTTGAAGTCTGAGGAGAGGGATGGTGGTAATAGTTGCCCAACACTGTGAATATCCTTAATACTACTGGACTGTATGCTTAAAAACAGGGACACTATAACCCATGTCTATTTAACCACAAGACACACACAACACAGAAGCCCGAGTGTTTACTAGCTGGACTCTACCAGAAGAAGCATCTGGAATCAAGGACAGTGAGTTCAGAGGCACAGAACTGCCAACAAAGAGTCCCTCTTCACAGAGGGACTTCTCAGAGTGGCAGGCTCTGTCTTCTCTGTCTTCTTCTCTGTCTTCTCAGAGTGGCAGGCTCCTTTCTTCAGGGAGGGAGAGGGGTGCTTTTAATGTCATAGTCAGTGGGGCTTCCCTGGGAGTCCAAGGTCCTCTCCTTAGACTTGCAGTCACTGCATTCCATATCCATTGTGTGCACCTCCAGCATTCTCAGTTGCTAGGTCATAGATGCCATGGTGGCATCTCTGTTGCTGACGGTGGCATGCCCTCTTCACCTGGTCTCCTCTGTGTCTTCCTGCCCTATGCCAGAGGGGAGTATGCTTACTCCAAGGAGCCTAAGAGTCCACTTTTAAGATCTGTGGGACTGCTTCAGGCATGTCCCCTCATCACTTTCTCTTGTCCCCCAGACAGGGTACCTAATCCATCTCATCTGGAGTTTATGACATTTTTTTTTAAAGCGGTAGCAACCTATACATGCAGGTGTTAGCAGCAGCAGTGCCCACATGGAGGAGACTGAGTTGAAACAGACCAACAGCAAGAAATACATTAGGAAACATAGTTAATTGGAAACCTCCCCCTTCCTGTTGAGTCTTGGATCACAGATGGTACCTGGGAGTATAGAGGTACAGACTAGATAAGGTAGCTGCTAAGAGAGCTTTGGATGGGACTTCTGTAAGAAATGAGACATCATGTCAATGAGCCAGCAGTGAGGACTACATTTTACACAGAAGCCAAAACTCCACTGGAATCCTCTGTGCACAACATTTCTGTAACAAATTTATGCCAAGGAAATGAGCAGAGAAAGCACAAACATGTCAGTGAAACACACATACCCAGTGAGATTTACAACTGAACTTACAGACAAATAGGGAGAAGAAAACCCAGGCAGAGAATATGTACAGTGAACTATTTTTTATCCTTACAATGGGACATAACACAATTCCACTTTATGAAAAACAAAGAAGGATAAACTTCTTAGTACTGCTAAATAAAAAGCTGATTTCAAAAATACATAGTTAAAAATGCTGGAAAAGATGTGGAGAAAAGGGTATCCTCCAACCCTGTTTGTGAAATGTAAATTTGTACAGTGACTATGGAGAACAATAAATAGGTTTCTCAAAACAACTAAAGACAGAATTACTATATGATCTAGCATCCCACTCCTGGGAATATACCCAGACAAAACTGTAATTCAAAAATATGCATGCACCCCTATGTTCACAGCAGCACTACACACAGTAGCCAAGACATGGAAACAACCTAAAGTCCAGAGAAAGATGCATGCACAAAGATGACGTGGTGTCTATTTAATGGAATATTACCCAGCCATAAAAAAGAATGAAACAAGGCAGCAATGTGGATGGACCTAGAGATTATCATGGGCTTCCCAGGTAGCTCAGTGGTAAAGGTCCACCTGCAAAGCAGGAGACCCAGGTTTGATCCCTGGGTTGGGAAGATCTCCTGGAGAAAGGAATGGCTCCCTACTCCAGGATTCTTGCCTGGAAAAGCCCATGCACAAAGAAGCCCAGTGGTTACAGGGCATGGGGCTGCAAAAGGGTCGGACATGACTCAGTGACTATGCAACAAAGAGACTATCATAGTAAGTGAAAGAAGTCAGATAGAAAAGACAAAAACCATACACTATCACTTATATGTGGAAGCCAGTTCAGTTCAGTTGCTAGTCATGTCCAACTCTTTGTGACCCCACGGACTGCAGCAAGCTAGGCTTCCCAGTCCATCACCGACTCCCGAAGCTTGCTCAAACTAATGTTCATTGAGTCAGTGATCATTTGATCTCCTTCCAATCCAAGGGACTTTCAAGAGTTCGCTAACACCATAGTTCAAAACCATCAATTCTTCATCGCTCTACTTTCTTTATATCCCAACTCTCACCTCCAGACATGACTACTGGAAGAACCATAGCTTTGACTAGACAGACATTTGTTGGTAGAGTAACATCTCTCTGCTTTTTAATATGCTGTCTAGGTTGGCCATAGCTTTTCTTTCAAGGAGAAAGTCTCTAGATTTTCTGACTGCAGTCACCATCTGCAGTGATTTTGGAGGCCAAGAAAATAAAGTCTCCCAGTGTTTCCATTGTTTCCCCAACTCTTTGCCATGAAGTGATGGGACTGGAGGCTACGATCTTAGTTTTTTGAATGGTGAGTTTTAAGCCACCTTTTTCACTCTCCTCTTTCACTTTCATCCAGAGGCTCTTTAGTTCCTCTTCGCTTTCTGCCATAAGAATCATGCCATCTGCATATCTGGGGTGGAAGCCAGAATATGGCACAAATGAACCTATCTGTAAAACATACAAGACGCATAGAGAACAGACCTGTGGTTGCCATTGGGGAGGGTGGAAGGATGGACTGGCAGTATGGGATTGGTAGATACAAACTACTACATTTAGAATAGATAAACAACAAGGTCCTACTACAGAATGCAGGGAGCTATGTTCAGTATTCTCTATAACAGCAGCCTCTGCTGTTCTCCCAGGCCTGGCTGTAAGGAGAGTAAAATGTGTCACAGAAAGTCACCAAAAGCTTTTGTCTCCTTAGGCTGTGAGGTTTTTCTTTAAATGAAACTATTTTTTATGTAAGATCATAGACACCTGTGCAGTTTTTGCAGGGAAACAGTTTCTGGTTGTGTTCCACAGATGATGGGAGGTATTCAGCTGTGGTTACTGTCACAGTTATGTTTTTTGAATCTGTTGAGCACACGTCTCTTGATGCAAGAGATCCAGGTGCTTATGAACTGCATAGGTATTTGTGGCTATACGTTTACTCCAGCCTTCACCTTTCGGCCTCTTACCCACTGATACCCTTTGCTAACCATAATTTTCTTACCAGGAGTGTCAGCCCATTTCACTTTTGTATCAGTACTCATCACTATGAATGTTTTCTTTAAGCCTTTCAGGAAGGTATATGATGTGACATCTCTTTAATCTGCCCTCCTTTACTTCCTCTGATTTACTCTATATTTCTGCGTAGCCTTGAAAATAGCAAATTTTGCATTTTTCCTAATCTCAAGAGTCACATTTCATTGTCTGTCTCTGTTTCTCTTTTCATTTGCAACCAACGATTCTTTCCTTTTCTCTCTTGGTCATTGTGAATGCTGCTTCAGTGCATATTTGTGGGGGTGGGGGTGTGGGCGTGTTTTCCACGATCTGTTGGTTTCTCAAATCCTCTGGGAGTGGAACCACCACATGACATCATCTGTCTCATATTGTGTTTCCAAGGCCCTTTGACAGTCATGCTCATAAAGGCTCCAACCTCTTACCCCCAACCGCTGGCATATAAGGGTCCCCTTTACAAACATTGCTCTGCTCTTTCTTGTCTGTATAGTTTTGGATAGTGGCCTTTCTGGTTTCTCACTAGTGATATCATGTTGCCGTTTAACTTTTCTTATCACTGATAATCGAGCAAATGGAGCCCATTTTCAGAGGCTTCTTTCTAAGCATTGACTTGCATTTACCTTTTGATGTTTCCTTCCTTCTTGATCGTGTGGTTTGTTCTTCTTTTCATTTTGGCGTGCCACCCCTGACCATTTTGGTACGGGTAGGTGTCATTCAGAGCCCAGCTGCCTTGTGAGTAGTCAGTATCCATCAGCCCGTTTGAAGGTTGCTCTTCCCGAAAGCGGCCACAAGGTGGCAGGATTTCTTCAGGCTCTCTTGTTACTATGGTAACTGCATCTTTAGAGGTGTGCGCAATTTCTGCTTGTAAATGAACGCAGAATGAGATAGAGGAAGCCCCCACGAAAGCTTGTGTCTCATTCCGTCTCGATTTTATTGCAGTTCATGTCTTTTGTTTGACGAAGTTGATGTACGGAGTTGTCTTTGTTGTGGCCAAACGAATTCTTGCTCCCTTACACCAATACACAGAAGCTTTCCGCGTATTTCCTCTGACCTGAGGTTATTTCCTCTGACCTGAGTTCAGAAAGGGTGTGGAACATCACTCTTGCTAAGTCAGACCCGTGGATTATATATTTCAAAGGTATTTGTGTAAATCTGTGAATTTCAGC
>NW_011495059.1:8176290-8187415 GCF_000754665.1 Bison bison bison | reverse complement strand
AGTCCATGGGGTCGCTAGGAATCAGACATGACTGAGCGACTTCACTTTCACGCTTTGGAGAAGGAAATGGCAACCCACTCCAGTGTTCTTGCCTGGAGAATCCCAGAGACAGCGGAGCCTGGTAGGCTGCTGTCTATGGGGTCGCACAGAGTCGGACACGACTGCAGCGACTTAGCAGCAGCAGCAGCAGCAGTGTAAGCCTGCCACTCACCAATCCCCGTTGCTAAGCATCAGTGACTTCCCAGCCCTGGGTGTCCAATTTACCACAGTCGGGGCACTCACTGCCAGCAATATTGTGTCCCATTTGAATGGTAAACCATATGACCTGTCTTTAATCTGCCCGTCTTCACTGATTCTGATTATCACCACAGTTATCTACATCTGGCAATGGCATTATTTCCTCGTTTCAATGCCTGAATCATATTCCATTGTGAACCCGTATCCCATTCCTCGATCTATTCATTTTTCTTTCCCTGTATCCTTTCTTTTCTTTCTTTACTTTCATCTCTGGGCGTTGGGAATGCTGCCACAGAACATGCTCTGGGGTGTGTGAGTTTCAAAATCTGTGTATTTCTGAAGTGTTCTAGGAGTGAACAGGCCATGTCATACTCTCTCTCTCTCTCTCTCCAATAAAGGCACCTGGACAGTGATTCTTATGCTGGCTCTTCCCACTTATATGCCCCCATTTCTATAAAAGCATCCCCCTGACTAATGGTAATCTACCATTTCTTGTGTGGATCATTTTCCATGGCGGTCTTTTCCAGTGCTCAGACTTGATGTCTCATGGGAGTTAAGATTTCACATCTCTTGTTCTGTGGCACAGAGATACTAGATGTATTCAGTTGTGCTTGTTTTCACCTGCATGTTAGTAGAACAGCTTTCGTCTACCACTCTTGCTGAAGTAAGTGCATGTGGATTCTGTATTTTATATGTATCTGTGGAGAGAAATTAATGCCAAACTCCAGCTGCACCCCTTCCATTCACCAGGTAGGGTTAGGGTTAGCTAACTTCGCTACCCATAAGTTTGTTGCCAGGTTGATGTCCATGTCACCTTCGTGTGGCTGCTCACCGCAGTGCATTTTTTTTATCCAACCTGTCCGTTTCATGCCATGATGTTTGGGAATTGCCCCTCTTTCACTCCGTGCGATGATCTCTGGATTTATCTTTAATCAAAGTGAAATGGACACCCAGTGCTGGGAATACACTGTTGCTTAGCAAAGGAAACGGGTGACAGGAAGGCTTATATCAGAAGCCTGAAATTCACAGATTTCCACAAATACCTGTCAAATACATAATCCACAAGGACAGACTTAGAAAGAGTGATGTACTACACCTTTTCTGAGAGCAGGTCGGGGGAAATAACCCTGCTGAATGCCTCTGTGTATCCACATAAGGGAGCAAGCATGGGTAAGGCTGCAACAAAGGCAACTCTGTACATCAGCTTTGTCAAACAAGAAATATGAACTACAATAAAACTGATAAGGACAGAGACACAAGCTTTCAGGGGGCTCCCTCTCACACTGACTACTCACAAGACAGCCAGGCTCAAATGACACCTACACTTACGAAATGGCCAGCTTTTGCACACAGAAACAGAAACAAGAACAAACCACACACTCAGGAGAGAAACTTCCACAGGTAAATGCAATTCAAAGAAGGAAGATGCCTCAGGAAATATGCCTTATTTGCTCTATTATCAGTGACAAGAAAAATTACACTGCAATGCGATATCACAAATGAGAAATCAAAGAAGGCCACTGATAATATCTTCTGCTTCTGTTAGGTCCATACCATTTCTGTCCTTTATTGCGCCTCTCTTTGCATGAAATGTTCCCTTGGTATCTGTCATTTTCTTGAAGACATTTCTAGTCTTACCCATTCTATTGTTTTCTTCTGTTTCTTTGCATTGATCACTAAGGAAGGCTTTCTCTCTCCTTGATATTCTTTAGAATTCTGTATTCAAATGTGTGGAGAAGGCAATGGCACCCCACTCCAGTACCCTTGCCTGGAAAATCCCATGGACGGAGGAGCCTGGTAGGCTGCAGTCCATGGGGTCGATAAGAGTCATTCACGACTGAGCGACTTCACTTTCACTTTTCACTTTCATGCATTGGAGAAGGAAATGGCAACTCGCTCCAGTGTTCTTGCCTGGAGAATCCCAGGGACGGTGGAGCCTGATGGGCTGCCGTCTATGGTGTTGCACAGAGTCAGACACGACTGAAACGACTCAGCAGAAGCAGCATTCAAATGTGTATATCTTTCCTTTCACTTCACTTCCTTTCAGAGCTTTTTATAAGGCCTCCTCAGACATCCATTTTGCCATTTTGCATTTCTTTTTTTGTGGGAGAGGTCTTGATCCCTGCCTCCCATACAATGTCATGAAACTCTGTCCATAGTTCTTCAGGCACTCTGCCTGTCAAATATAATCCCTTGAATCTATTTCTCACTTCCCTTGTACAGTCGTAAGGATTTAATTTAGGTCATGCCTGAATCGTCTAGTGATTTTCCCTACTCTATTCAAATCAAGTCTGAATTTGGCAATAATGAGTTCATGATCTGAGCCACAGCTAACCCTCAGTCTTGTTTTTGCTCATTGCATAGAACTGTATGAAAGGCAAAAAGATAGGAAAATGGAAGATGAACTCTCCAGGTCCGTAAGTGCCCAATATGCTACTGGAGATGAGTGGAGAAATAACTCCAAAAAGAATGAAGGCATGGAGCCAAAGCAAAACAACACCCAACTGATGGGACTGGTGATACAAGCAAGGTTCGATGCTGTAAAGAGCAATATTGTATAGGAACCTGGAATGTTAGGTCCGTGAATCAAGGCAAATTGGAAAAAGTCAACAGGAGATGGCAAGAGAGAACATCGACATTCTATGAATCAGCAAACTAAGATGGACTGGAGTGGGTGAATTTAACACAGATGACCACTGTATCTGCTACTGTGGGCAGGAATCCCTTAGAAGAAATGGAGTAGCCATCATAGTCAACAAAAGAGTCTGAAATGCAGTTCTTGGACGCAATCTCAAAAACGACAGAATGGTCTCTGTTCACTTCCAAGGTAAACCATTCAATATCATGATAATCCAAGTCTATACCCTAACCAGAAGTGCTGAAGAAGCTGAATCATTCTATAAGACCTACAAAAACTTCTAGAACCAACACCCCAAAAAGAAGTCCTTTTCATTATAGGGGACTCGAATGCAAAAGTAGGAAGTCAAGAAACAGCTGGAGTAACAGGCAAATTTGGCCTTGTAGTACAGAAAGAAGCAGGGCAAGGGCTAATAGAGTTTTGCCATGAGAACACACTGGTCATAACAAAAACCCTCTTCCAACAATGCAAGAGAAGACTATAGACATGGACATCACCAGATGGCCAAACCAAAATCAGATTGATTACGTTCTTTGCAGCCGAAGATGGAGAAGCCCTATACAGTCAGCAAAAATAAGACTGGAAGTTGACTGTGGCTCAGATCATGAATTTCTTATTGCCAAATTCAGACTGAAATTGGAGAAATGGGGAAAACCATTAGACCATTCAGGTATGACCTACTCAAATCGCTTATGACTATACAGTGGAGCTGAGAAATAGATTTAAGGGACTAGATTTGATTGACAGTGTCTGATGAACTATGGAAGGAGGTTCATGACATTGAACAGGATACAAGGATCAAGACCATCCCCAAGAAAAAGAAATGCAGAAGAAGCCAAATGGCTGTCTGAGAAGGCCTTACCAATAGCTCTGAAAAGAAGAGAAGTGAAAAGCAAAGGAGAAAAGGAAATATATACCCATCTGAATACAGAGTTCCAAAGAATAGCAAGGAGAGATAAGAAAGACTTCCTCAGCGATCAGTGCAAGAAATAGAGGAAAACAATGAAATGGGAAAGCCTAGAGACCTCTTCAAGAAAATTAAAGATACCAAGGGAATATTTCATGCAAAGACGGGATCCATAAAGGACAGAAATGGTATGGACCTAACAGAAGCAGAAGATATTAAGAAGAGGTGTCAAGAATACACAGAAGAACGGTACAAAAAGATCTTCAACCCAAATAACCATGATGGTGTGATCACTCACGCTCAGCTAGAGCCAGACATCCTGGAATGTGAAGTCAAGTGGACTTTAGGAAGCAACACTACAAACAAAGCTAGGAGCGGTGATGGAATGCCAGTGGAGCTAATTCAAACCCTGAAAGATAATGCTGGGAAAGTGCTGCACTCAATAGCCTGGAAATTTGGAAAACTCAACAGTGGCCACAGGACTGAAAAAGGTCAGTTTTCATTCCAATCCCAAAGAAAGGCAACGCCAAAGAATGCTTAAACTACCGCACAATTGCACTCATCTCACACACTAGTAAAGTAATGCTCAAAATTCCCCAAGCCAGGCTTCAACAATATGTGAACCATGAAGTTCCAGATGTTCAAGCTGGCTTTAGAAAAGGCAGAAGAACCAGAGATCAAATTGCCAACATCTTCTGGCTCATCTAAAAAGCAAGAGAGTTCCAGAAAAACATCTATTTCTGTTTTGTTGACAATGCCAAAGCCTTTGACTGTGTGGATCACAATAAACTGTGGGAAATTCTAAAAGAGATGGGAATATCATCCAGGGAATACCTGACCTGCCTCTGGAGAAACCGGTATGCAGGTCAGGAAAATACAGTTAGAACTGGACATGAAACAACAGACTGGTCCCAAATAGGAAAAGGAATAGTCCAAGGCTGTATATTGTCACCTTGCTTATTTAACTTATATGCAGAGTACATCATGAGAAATGCTGAGCTGGATGAAGCACAGCCTGAATCAAGATTGCCAGGAGAAATATCAATAACCTGCTGAGCTAGATGCAGCACAACCTGGAATCAAGATTGCCAGGAGAAATATCAGTAACTCAGATATGCAGACGACACGACCATTATGGCAGAAAGTGAAGAACTAAACAGCCTCTTGATGAAAGTGAAAGAGGAGTGTGAAAAGGTTTGCTTAAAGCTTAACATTCAGAAAACTAAGATCATGGCATCTGGTCCCATCACTTCATGGCAAATAGATGGGAAACAGTGGAAACTGTGGGTGACTTCATTTTTTTTGGGGGGGCGAGGGGTGGGTCTCCAAAATCACTGCAGATGGTGACTGCAGCCATGAAATGCAAAGACACTTACTCCTTGGAAGCAAAGTTATGACCAACCTAGACAGCATATTAAAAACAAAGACATTACTTTGTCAACAAAAGTCCGTCTAGTGAAGGATATGATTTTGCCAGTGGTCATATATGGATGGGAAAGTTGGACTGTAAAGGGGGCTGAGCGCTGAAGAACTGATGCTTTTGAACTGTGGTGTTGGAGAAGACTCTTGAGAGTCCATTGTACTGGAAGGAGATCCAGCCATTCCATCCCAAAGGAAATCAGTCCTGGGTGTTCATTGGAAGTACTGATGTTGAAGCTGAAACTCCAATACTTTGGCCACCTGATAAAAAGAGCTGACTCACTTGAAAAGATCCTGACGCTGGGAAAGATTGAGGGCAGGAGGAGAAGGAGATGACACAGGATGAGGTGGTTCAATGGCACCTTAGACTCAATAGACATGGGTTTGGGTGGACTCTGGCAGTTGGTGATGGACAGGGAGGCTTGGTGTGCTGCAGTTCATGGGGTCGGAAGGATTCGGACATGACTGAGTTACTGAACTGAACTGAACTGATAAAGCTTATCCATCTTTTGCTGCAATTAATATAATCAATCTCATTTAGGTATTGACCATCTGGTAGAGTCTTCTCTTGTGTTGGAAAAGGGTGTTTTCTATGACTCATTCATTCTCTTGGAAAAATTCTGTTACACTTTGCCCTTCTTCATTCTGTACTCCGAGGCCAAATGTGCCTGTTGTTCCAGTTATTTCTTGACTTCCTGCTTTTGCATTTCAGTCCCCTATAACGGAAAGGACAACTTATTTGGATGTTAGTTCTAAAAGGCCTTGCAGGTCTTCATAGAACTGTACAGCTTCAGCTTCTTCAGTATTGCTGGTTGGGACATTCAGTTCAGTCGTGGCCAACTCTTTGCTACATCATGAATCCAAGCATGCCGGGCCTCTCTGTGCATCACCAACACCCAGAGTTTACCCAAACTCACGTCCATCGAGTTGGTGATTCCATTCAGCCATTTCATCCTCTGTCATCCCTCCTTGTCCTCATGCCCCCAATCTCTCCCAGCATCAGAGTCTTTTCCAATGAGCCAAGTCTTCACATGAGATGGCTGAAGTATTGGAGTTTCAGCTTCAACATCAGTCCTTCCAATGAACACCCAGGACTGATCTCCTTTAGGCTGTGGCATGCTGCTACTGCTGCTAAGTCGCTTCAGTCGTGTCCGACTCTGTGCGACCCCAGAGACGGCAGTCCACCAGGCTCCCCTGTCCCTGGGATTCTCCAGGCAAGAACACTGGAGTGGGTTGCCATTTCCTTCTCCAGTGCATGAAAGTGAAAAGTGAGTGAAGTCGCTCAGTCATGTCTGACTCCTAGCGACCCCATGGACTGCAGCCTACCAGGCTCCTCCGTCCATGGGATTTGCCACGCAAAGAGTACTGGAGTGGGATGCAATTGCCTTCTCCAGGAAACAACCTTAAATGCCCATAGATAAGTTAATGAATAAAAACATTGTTATTATGCATACAATGGAATATTAGCTATAAGAAAGAATAAAACAGTGCTACTTTTTCAACATGGTTGAACCAAGAGATGATAATACTAAGTCAAACAAAGAGAGACATAGGAGCATAGGTGGATTCAGCTCACCGTGACACTTCCTTTGGACCACAGTTGTCAGGAAGTCTTCATATTTTCCTTCTGGGTATATGAAGTCAGCTGTTCCATAACTGCTGTAGAGCCTTGTGGTTTCCCAGCCACCTTCGTCATTTTGAAGACACTGAGTGGTCTGATTCAGAACCCCTGAGACCGATATATATACCCCTCCTCAGGGGGCACATCCTTGTGCTCTCCGAGGTCTGCAAGTCACTTCCCCAGACAATGGTGTCTCTGGGTGAGCCTTGACGTCACAAAGCTCCACCTTGATCCCTCTACGGGAGGATGGGGAGCAATTCAGATGATTTTGTGGGAGAAATGAGATATTTTTAATGCCTCTAAAAAGCTCTCCAAATGCATTTGCCATCCTCATCTATCTAAGTCAACTCAGATGAGTCACATGGCAGGGAGAGTGTGTCTCCTCCAAAACTTGCACAAGTCACACTATTTGGCATTACATTCTATTCTCTCTCATGTTTCTCCATTGTGTAGTTTTTAACAGCTTGCCTAAAATCCCTCCTTGATAATTAGGCTGTAATGAAGTATCTGCTGAAATGAGAATCATTCCAATTTTTTCCTAAAATGTGGTCTTAAAGCACCTTGAAGACCATTTAATTCTGGGCCACCTACAAGAAACCTTTTCCACCACACCTCACGTTCTCAGTGTTCACATAGTTCTCCTCAATTTTCTAGTTACCAGTCTGAACCCCCTGTCTTCATGCTGTGAGAATGCACTTAATACACTTACCCTTGCTCCATTTGTAGCTGTCTTGTTTCACATCTAGGACTCATGGGCAGCTCACTATGTGTACTACCCAAACTCGGGTTTTAACAGGGTGATGAGGGCGAGGTAGGTAAATGCATGCTTCAGGTTGTGCTGGATGATCCCAAGAAGGAAATGATGACCTGAGAATGATAAGTATTTCCATGAAAGAGTGGAGTTTGCCCAGTGGTGTGTGAGCCTTGTGTGCAAAAGTCTTTGCAACATGTTCCCTCACAAATCTCTTTTCTCATCTTGCTTTCCTGCTGGCATCTCCATCGGAGCTTACCTCACTGTTGAGACCATGGTGGAATTCATTTCCATGAGTAGCTATTACAAGCTTCCAGCTTCTTGAAGGAAACACTGAATAATCCTGCCCTACTTATCTAGTTCTCAATGTTTATCATTGAGGTAGATTTCTCTAGAGGAAGAGTGAATGAATTTTGGGCTTCACCACAGTTCTTGTGTTCCACCTGACTTGTTCCCCTGGGGTCACAGTTTTTTGACATAGTGGTACTTCCTGGCTTTCCTGTGAAGTGCTCACTTCCTGGTGTCCACTGGTTGCTTATTCACCCACGATGTATTATACTGCTTAAATTTTAAGAGATAGAACAAATCACACCATAGACAAACCCAAAATATGACTCTTAAAAATTTTAGAAGAACATAAAACATGATATAAAAATGTGAAAAAGACATGAAGCAACAATTTATAAGAAAAATGTAGCACAGGTCATTCACTTTATGAAGACATGAGCAGCCAACTGCAAATAAATCTATGGAACTAGATTCTAAACACGTTAAAAATATATTTAATATCACTAAGGTAAGAAAATCATATTAAAAATCCCTAGAGAAATCAAACTGATTCCGCAGTGGCATAGATTTTAGAAACTGAAAAGACATTAAATTACTGGGAATAACTGTGTTTTGTATGTTATAAAATCAAGTCAGTTCAGTCAGTTCATTCACTCAGTCATGTCCAAATCTTTGCAACCCCATGTATTGTAGCACGCCAGGCTTCCCTGTCCATCACCAACTCCCAGAGTTCACCCAAATTCATGTGCATCAGGTGGCCAAAATACTGGTTTCAGCTTTAATCAGTCCTTCCAATGAACACCCAGGACCGATTTTCCTTAGGATGGACTGGTTGGATCTCCTTGCAATCCAAGGGATTCTCCAACACCAAAATTCACAAACATCAATTCTTAAACACTCACATCTATACATGACCACTGGAAAAACCATAGCCTTGACTAGACGGACCTTTGTTGGCAAAGTAATGTCTCTGCTTTTTAATATGCTGTGTAGGTTGGTCATAATTTCCCTTCCAAGGAGTAAGCGTCTTTTCATCTCATAGCTACAGTCACCATCCACAGTGATTTTGGAGCCCAGAAAAATAAAGTCAGCCATTATTTCCACTGGTTCTCCATGTATTTGTCATGAAGTGATGGGACCAGATGCCATGACCTTAGTTTTCTGAATGTTGAGCTTTAAGCCAACTTTTTCATGCTTCTCTTTCACTTTCAGCAAGAGGCTCTTTAGTTCTTCTTCTTCATTTTCTGCCATAAGGGTGGTGTCAACTGCATATAAGAAGTTATTGATATTTTTCCTGGCAATCTTATTCCAGCTTGTGCTTCATCAAGCCAAGTGAGAGGAGTTAATCTTTAATGTATATAAATCTTCTTCGTTTAGCTCTATTTAAATCTGCACAACTATCCTTGATTTATTTTCTTCCTTTCCTTTCTTCTCAACATTATGTTGGTTTTATTTCTATTACCTTAATCCCCACTTGGCACTTTGCTTTAGTTTTGTTTTCCAGTTTGTGCTTTGGTTACTTGTGTTCTTAACTAGTAGATACCATTTTCGGTTTCCTTTGTTCACTGGGTATATTTATTGCACTTCCTTTTTGGGGGACTGTTTTGATTTCGCTTATGGGTGTGTATGTGTATGTTCTCATTAAGGGAATATATGTGTATATTCTGTTATTCTAAATATTATTTGCCTGACAGTGTAACTGCCATTTGCCTGGGGTTTGTCTTTGTTTTCTCTTTTTTGGATATTTTCTTTTAAAATCTAACAATACCATAACAAAGCACCTGTGGTATCTCTGTTCCTACCCACAGGTCCAGCCCTGAGCATTTGTAACTGATGCCAAGACCCTAGGCAACAAGAGAACCCCTACACCTAGGCTGTATCAAACAGTGAGAACTTACACAAAGGAAAGAACTTGGATACACGACTCTGCATCACCCAGACACGAGTCGCACCCAGTGTAGGACACCTCATCCAAAAAAGCAAACAAAACAAAAATACAAACCCAATCATCAGTAGACAGGATTCCCAACCCACTCAGCCCTGCACATCAGGGGAAAAAAAAAAAAAAAAGCTCACCACAAATCTCACAGAATGCAAAGTTTACACAAACAACTATACCAACCTTAGAAGGGCACAAACCAAAAGGAAGAACTTGACTTTGAAGCCTGGGAAAAGGAGACCTCAAACACAATAAGTTTAAAGAAAATATTCAAAAGTCAGAGAAAAGATTCCAATAGGTCCATAACTCCTGCTTTTGAGGCAGTCTGAGTGCCGGCACACTTGGCACTGCCACGGTCCCCATAAGCCAAACAGCAGCCCTACCTTCATGCTCAACTCTCAGTCTGGCAGAGATGCCACAGGTAAAAAGACTTTTGTGTCTATGTGCACATGGTCACTTCAGTAGTCTGACTTTCTTCTACCCTGTAGACTTGCCTTCCAGGATTCTCTGATAGGCAGAGGGATTCTGTAGGCAAGAATGCTGTAGGGTATTGGCCTATACTTGTTGTTATACCCTTCTAGGGCACTATATTTACTTCTTCCCTGGTTGCCAAACACCTGAGTACCTGGTGCGACCAGAACCCTTGTGACCCAAGCAGCAGCACCACCTCCACAACTGGCTCTCATGGGGGCAAACCTAAATCCTCCAGGACAGCCTCAGGAGGAAACCTTTGTGGACAAACCACATGCAGAGATCAAAATAAATCTACAGTTGAAACCCAGGGATGGTGTGGCTAAGAAAGAACGTTGGACCCAAATGTTCCTACCAGCTCTACAAGTTGTAGATTAAATCCACATGATCAACTATGCAGACTCTGTGTCTATGGAATATATAAGAGCTCTTTAAAAGCTATAACAACAAAAATACAAACCCAATCATCAGCAGACACAATTCCCACCTCACTCAGCCCTGCACATCAGAAAAGAAACAAACAAACAAACAAACAAAAAACCCTCACCACAAATCTCACCCAATGCAAAGCTTACACAAACAACTGGACCAACCTTAGGAAGGCAGAAACTGAAAGGAAGAACTCAAAACCAATTGAGGCTCCCACAAATGAAAAC
Organism: Bison bison bison; assembly: GCF_000754665.1. NCBI lineage: Eukaryota > Metazoa > Chordata > Mammalia > Artiodactyla > Bovidae > Bison > Bison bison. The sequence goes on along the minus strand of NW_011495059.1, from coordinate 8,176,488 downwards.
ACACTCGTTCTGAGAGCTGTGGACATTGGAGGCAAGAACACATAGGAGTAGGACCAGATTAGAATCCGAGTTTCCCCCACAGCAGGTCCAGAGATCAGCACAATGATGAAAGATATCCGAAGGAGGTGAGGTGGACTGTGATTCCAAGCAAGGGAAAGGACTCTGACAGCAGTGATTCCAGATAAACATGTATTATTC
>NW_011495059.1:8163061-8176190 GCF_000754665.1 Bison bison bison | reverse complement strand
TTGGAAGGAATGATGCTAAAGCTGAAACTCCAGTACTTTGGCCACCTCATGCGAAGAGTTGACTCATTGGAAAAGACTCTGATGCTGGGAGGGATTGGGGGCAAGAGGAGAAGGGGACGACAGAGGATGAGATGGCTGGATGGCATCACTGACTCTATGGGCGTGAGTCTCAGTGAACTCCAGGAGTTGACGATGGACAGGGAGGTCTGGCGTGCTGCGATTCATGGGGTCGCAAAGAGTCGGACACGACTGAGTTACTGATCTGATGAAATCTTAAGTACATCATGAGAAATGCTGGACTGGAATAAACACAAGCTGGAATCAAGATTGCCAGGAGAAATATCATAACCTCAGATATGCAGATGACACCATCTTTATGGCAGAAAGTAAAGAGGAACCAAAAAGCCTTTTGATGAAAGTCAAAGTGGAGAGTGAAAAAGTTGGCTTACAGCTCAACATTCAGAAAATGAAGATCATGACATCTGGTCCCATCTATTCGTGGGAAATAGATGGGGAAACAGTGGAAACAGTGTCAGACTTTATTTTTCTGGGCTCCAAAATCACTGCAGATGGTGACTGCAGCCATGAAATTAAAAGACGCTTACTCCTTGGAAGTAAAGTTATGACCAACCTAGATAGCTACTCCATGGAAGGAAAGTTATGACCAACCTAGATAGCATTTTCAAAAACAAAGACATTACTTTGCCAACAAAGGTTCGTCTAGTCAAGGCTATGGTTTTTCCTGTGGTCACGTATGGATGTGAAAGTTGGACTGTGATGAAGGCTGAACAACGAAGACTTGATGCTTTTGAACTGAGGTGTTGGAGAAGACTCTTGAGAGCCCTTGGACTGCAAGGAGATCCAACCAGTCCATCCTGAAGGAGATCAGCCCTGGGATTTCTTTGGAAGGAATGATGCTAAAGCTGAAACTCCAGTACTTTGGCCACCTCATGTGAAGAGCTAACTCATTGGAAAAGACTCTGATGCTGGGAGGGATTGGGAGCAAGAGGAGAACAGGACGACAGAGGATGAGATGGCTGGATGGCCTCCCTGACTCGATGGACGTGGGTCTGCGAGAACTCCGGGAGTTGGTGATGGACAGGGAGGCCTGGCGTGCTGCGATTCATGGGGTCGCAAAGAGTAGGACACGACTGAGCGACTGATCTGATTCTGACTCTGACCCTTCCTTTCCCTTTGTGGTTGATGTTTATTGTATATAAATTTTCTTCATCTTCCTTCATCTTCATCTACCAAAATAGATTTATTTTGCATATCTATTCTTTCTTTCTTTTCTTTATTTCCATTTTGCTCAACATTTTGATAGTTTTATTTTCATAGCTGTATTCTCCAATTGGGACCTTGCTCCAGTTTTGCTTTCCAGTTTGTGCTTTAGTTAGTTTTCTTTTGGTATGTATAATTTTCAGCTATTTTTGACAGATTGATCTATTAGATCCTATTTTTCTTCAACTGTTTAAATTTTGCTTATGAGTGGACAGGTATATATGTATATTCAGTCACACTTTTACTGTTGCTGTAAACCTCAGCCTCTTTGTTGGGCTTTTGCAGTTCTGTGGTGTTTTCTTTTCTTTTTTCCTCTTTCTTTTCGACTTCCATTATTCTTTTCTCTTCTTTATAATTTTAATTAATTTTTTTCAATCTATTTTGTTTTTCTACATTTATCCCTTTGTTGGAAAAGGCAATGGCAACCCACTCCAGTACTCTTGCCTGGACAATCCCATGGATGGAGGAGCCTGGTAGGCTGCAGTCCATGGGGTCATTAAGAGTCAGACATGACTGAGCAACTTCACTTCGCTTCGCTTGCCTTTCCTACTCTTCTTTTCCCCTTGTAGTTTATCTTTGATGTATATAAGTCTTCTTCATATACCTCTATGTATTCTTTCTTTTCTTTTCTTTCTTTGGATTCCTCTCCTCATATTTGTAATTTTGTTTTCATTCCTTTATTTCCCACTTGGTACATTGCTTTAGTTTTGTTTTCCAGTTTGTGTTACAGTTTTGTACTTAGCTTGTAAATAAAATTTTTGATTTACAGTCTTTGCTGGCTCAGTCTACTGTACTTTATTTTTGTTGGACTGTTTTCACTTTGCTCATGGGTGTACATGTATATGTATATATTCCATTATTTTCATTATTATTAGCCTGATTTGGCAACTGCCTTTTGTCTGGAGTTTATCTTTGGTTTCTCACGTTTGGATATTTCCTATCATCTCAATTAATACCATAACAAACCAGTCATCAAATCTTCGTTCCTAACCAGAGACCAAGCCCTGAGCCTTTGGAGTGAGAACACTGACTCCAAGATCCCAGACTGCCAGAGAACTAACCCTCAGATCAGATCAGATCAGTCGCTCAGTCGTGTCCGACTCTTTGCGACCCCAACTAACCCTAGAGAATATCAAATAGTGAGAACTCACACAAAGGAAACCTTTGAACACAACTGCTGGCATCACCCAGCCCCCAGAAGCACCCTGTGTTGGACACCTCATCCAAAAAACAAACAAAACAAAAATAAAAACCCAATCATCAGCAGACAGGATTACCACGTCCCTCAGCATTGGCCATCAAAGGAAAAACAAACAAAAACTAACCACAAATCTCACCCTATGGAAACCATACACAAATCACTGGACCAACCTTAGAAGGGCAGAAACCAAAAAGAAGAAACAATTCAACCTTGAAGCCTGAGAAAAAGAGACCTCACACCGTAAGTAAAAAATAATAACAACAATAATAATGAAAATGCAGAGAAATACTACACAAATGAAGGAACAAACTAGAAACACAGAATTCCAAAGAAATGAAGAGGAAATAGGAAAACCATCTAAGCATGATCAAGAACTATGAATTAAAAAAAGGAGAAAATGCAAGAATCAATGAACAAAACCTAGACGAATGAAATAATTAAAATACAGAGACAAACAACATAGTTACTGAAATTAAAAATATTCTAAAAGGAATCAATAACAGAATATTGGAAGCAGAAGAACAAATTTGTGAGCTGGAAGATAAAATGGTGGCAATAACTGCTGAAGAGCAGAATAAAGTAAAAAGAATGAAAAGAATGCAGGATAGTCTCAGAGACCTCAGGGACAAAATCAAATGCACTAACAATCAAATTATAGGGGTCCCAGAAGAAGAAGAGAAAAAGAAATAATATGAGAAATTCTTTGAAGAGATTATAGTTGAAAATTACCCTTAAAAGGAAAAGTAAATAGTAAATCAAGTCCAAGAGGCACAAAGAGTCCCTTACATAATAACTTCAGGAGAAACGCGGCAAGACACATACTAATCAAATTGACAAAGACTAAAGTCTGCAAGGAGATCCAACTAGTCCATTCTAAAGGAGATCATCCATAAGATTTCTTTGGGAGGAATGATGCTAAAGCTGAAACTCCAATACTTTGGCCACCTCATGTGGAGAGTTGACTCATTGGAAAAGACTCTGATGCTGGGAGGGATTGGGGGCAAGAGGAGAAGAGGACGACAGAGATGAGATGGCTGGATGGCATCACGGACTCGATGGACATGAGGGAGTGAACTCTGGGAGTTGGTGATGGACAGGGAGGCCTGGCATGCTGCGATTCATGGGGTTGCAAAGAGTCGGACACCACTAAGCAAGTGAACTGAACTGAAACACCAGGAAAGAATATTTTAAAACAGCAAGGAAGAAGCAACAAGTAACTCACAAGGGAAAACCCATATTCTTAACAGCTCTTCTTTTAGCAGAAACTCTGCAGGCCCGAGGGGATTGGCAGAATATGTATAAAGTACTGAAAGGGAAAATATACCACCAAGATTACTGTACCCAACAAGGATCTCATTCAAAATTGATGGAGAAATCTAAAGCTGTTCAGACAAGCTATAGTTAAGACAATTCAGTACCACCAAAGCAGCTTTACAAAAAATGTTAAAGGAATTCATATAGTCAAGAAATAAAAGCGAAGAAAAAAAGTCTACAAAATCAACCCATTAGGAAAATGGTAGTTGGAACAATACATCAATAATTACCTTAAATGTAAATTGATTAAATGCTCTGACCAAAACACACAGACTGGATGAATGGATACAAAAACAAAATCCATGTAAATATTGTCTACAAGAAACCCACTTCAGACATGAAGACATATAGACTGAAAGTGAGAGGATGGAAAAGAATATTCCATTCAAATGGGAAGCAAAAGAAAACTGGAGTAGTAATCGTTATATCAGGCAAAATAGACCTGAAGCTAAAGAAGATTACAAGAGATAAGGAAGGACACTACATAATGATCAAGGGGTCAATACAAGACTAAGATGTAACAATCGTAAATAATTATGCACCTAACATAGGACCACCTCAATACATAAGACAAACACTAACAGACATAAAAGGAGGAACTGATACTAACACAATCATAGTAGGAGACTTTAAACCCCTACTCAGATGAATGGAGAGATCATCAAAACTGAAAATTTAATAAAGAAACATGTCAGGGAACATTCAACTTTAAGGGATCCAATATGTTATTCTTTTCTTTTGTGTGTCATTTCTCAAGGATTCTCTATTCTTCTCAGTTCCTGGAAAACAGAAATGAGCAGGGCTGCACGCAGTTCTCAGGACTGAGATCATAAGGGGCACCTGCTTGGATTCCTTTCAGTGACTAGCTTCAGTGACTTTACTTAAATGTAATCTATTCAGTTATGCCCCTCTTACTCAAGATATTGAATGCTTTCTGGCCTTTGAAGATTGTTATTTGCTTGGCTTTGCTTTTGCTCAATTTTTTTTTTTTTTTTACTGCCTAAAGCTACCTTGTATGAAGATTTATAAACATGCATTTCTTCAAATACAGTACCCTTGTTTCACTGGAGACTTGGGTCCCCTGGGTCCCTCTTCTCATCAACTCCAGTCCCCAGGTCCCAGTCTACAAAGACCATGACAAGTGGCGCCCGAAACGGGGACCTTTTGGAAGCCCTTGGCAAGCGGACCGAGTGACTGTTAGGACCTACAGAGATCAGTAAGGGCGGGGTTATTGGACAAACGGCTAGAAAGTCCCACCACTTTTCACTTTACGTTATCATTTATTGAATGTTCAAGGACTTTCAGTTTCCTGTCAACTGATAAGGGCTTGTCTCTAAACAGTGGTTGAATATAATCCCTGGTTCCTAATGAAGACAGTTTCAATTTAAAATTTTGGAATCGGGTTTAAAAATAATAATAATAATATATTAAACGAGCCACAAAATGGGGAAAAAATATTCCAATAGATTTCTGGCCCTTGTACTGCTACTGCTACTAAGTCGCTTCAGTCGTGTCCGACTCTGTGCAACCCCACAGATGGCAGCCAGTTAGACTCACCTGTCCCTGGGATTCTCCAGGCAAGAATACTGGAGTGCATTGCCATTTCCTTCTCCAATGCATGAAAGTGAAAAGTGAAAGTGAATTCGCTCAGTCGTGTCCCACTCTTAGCTACCCCATGGACTGCAGCCTACTAGGCCCCTCCATCCATGGATTTTCCAGGCAAGAGTACTGGCCCTTGTAGGCCCTCCTTAAGTCCCTGATCTTTCCATTTCTAGGCAATTCTAGCCCCCCTGATATCCTTCAACAAGCAGAACGCTCATTATACAAAAATAAATGATAAGACTTTACAAAAAGTCCAATTAGAGCAACATAAAATATTTCAAAACTTTCCCACCATCCCTGCTGCAGCTATCCCAAGCGCTCCTCCTCCTCTCGTAACGGGCAAGAAAACAAAGGTCCCCCTGATTCGAGGACAAGATGATGATGATATTTCTCTGATGATGATTCTTCTGATGCTCTCTTTGACACTAAAGCCAACAATACTTTTTTTTTTTTTATGACAGTGATAAGCTCCTAACACCCTCGTATTTATCCATACGAACGATCCACTCATTCTCCTTCATGACAAAAGCTTTCTGATTTACTGGCTTTGCAATCTCAAGTCTCTGAGGCCAATGATCTTTGTGCCTTCCCTGTGTTAAAAAATGTTAATGCTCAAAGACAACTAATACCTCAATATGGAGACATTGATTTTTCTCATATACAAGAAATAAAAAAGGCTATAAACATGTATGCTCCTCATTCACCTTTCACTAAAGAACTTCTAAACATGATGATATCTTCTATTAAAAATTTTAATCCTTATGATTCGCAGATTTTGATAAAGCTCTTCTTAAACCAAGAGAATATCTTCAATAGATAATATGGTTTCATGATATGGCCTGAGATCATGTCAATTCTAACGCTCGAACTGGGACTCCCCAAAACTAAATTACTTTAAAAATGTTAACCGATATGGAGCAATTTAATTCAATGGAAGCTCAGATGCAATGCCCTCCTTTGTTACATTGAAAGAAATTGCACTTGAAGCATGGGATCAAATTAGTCCTCAAAGAAAACCGAAAGATAACTACACACAAATATTACAAGGGCCTAAATGGCAGCCCACTCCAGTGTTCTTGCCTGGAGAATCCCAGGGACGTCGGAGCCTGATGGGTTGCCGTCTATGGGGTCGCACAGAGTCGGACACGACTAACCGACTAAGCAGCAGCAGCAACAGCAGCAGACAACGTATTACTCCCCAATTAACACAAATTCGTGTTGATAAATTATCAACCTTAAATGATTTTCAAAAACTTTTAAGCGATATAATTTGGATTAGACCCTCTTTATACATTGTAAATTATCAACTGAGTAATTTATTTAACACTTTAAAAGGAGATCTCAATTTAAATAGCCCTCGTTCACTTTCACAAGAGACACAAGAAGAACTCTAATGCAAATTAAATTGCAAAAGCAGTTTCTTACTCATATTACAATTTATTTACTCACTTTTATGCATTTGAGAAGGAAACGGCAACCCACTCCAGTATTCTTGCCTAGAGAATCCCAGGGACAGAGGAGCCTAGTGGGTTGCCACCTATGGGTGCACAGAGTCGGACACAACTGAGGAGACTTAGCAGCAGCAGAGTTATTTATACTCCCCTCTCTCCATTCTCCCACAAGACTACTTACCCAACAAGCATACCCATTTAAGAATATAGAATGGACCTATACCCATGTTAGAGAGACAAGAGCTACAAGATAGATTACATCCTATCTTGATTTGATTGCACTAATCATTATCAATGGAAGAAATAGAGCTAAGACTCTAATTGGCTCTGATCCTCATAAAATTGTAATGCCTATTAATAAATCTCAATTTGGGAACACATTACAAATTTCTATCAATTTCCAAATAGCGTTTCTAGAATATTTTAAAGATTTCATTTCATTATCCTCCTAACAGAGTCTGGAATTACTTCAAAAATATTGAATTTATTACCTCTCGCATTGTCACATTACAACCTATATACCTCAAGCTGATATTTTCTATATAGATAGGACTAAAAACGCCAAAGCCTCATTCTACTCTCTCAAAGAATATGAAGTCTTTTATACTAAATTTCACTCTGCTCAGCAAGAAATATTATAGGCTCTCATTCTGGTTATTCACCTACATTCTTATCCTATTAATATAGTTTCTGACTCATTATATTCAGTTTTGTATTAAGAAATAAACTTCTACCATAAATTATAATCAATCTATTATCCAACAACTTTTTCTTGATCTACAATCTAATATTAGGAACTGCACTTCCCCCACTTATATTACCCATATTCAAGCACATTCTTGTCTTCCTGGCCCTATGGCCCATGGCAAGGCAATGAACAAGCTGATAAACTTGTCTCTTTTGTTATTCATAAAGAACAACATTCCCTATTATACAATAATGTTGGCTCGTTACATCAAATTTGTAAAATTCCATACCAACATTCTAGAAAAAAAATCATTAATAATTGCTCTATTTGTAGGCCCCTACATCTTTGGCTGATTACAAAAGATATCAATCCTCAAAGATTACAACCCCACAATGAACTATGGCAAATGGATGTAACTCATTTCCCTGAATTTTCTTCCTCTTCCTTCTTATATACCTCAATCAATACAAATTCTTCTTTTATATGGGCCACACCTCTCTGAGGTGAAGCTACACGACATGTTATAACCCATCTGTTAGCTTGCTTTGCAATAATGGGAACACCTAATTCTATAAAAACAGACAGTAGTCTTGCCTATATTTCTAGGCAATTCAAGCACTTTTTACATTCATTCTCTGTTAAACAGACTACAAACACAAGACATTGTTAAACAAGCATATCACAAACTGAAACTACAAAAAAAAAAAAAAATTAAAAGGGGGAATACACAGGAAAACTTCTATCTTCCTTATCCAGAGCAGACTTTACTAGATTCCAATGCAATATATTGTTTAAGCCTATAACTACTGTTAATATACCTTTATTTGTTTTTTTTTTTTTAATTACTGCAAGGAGATATTTTGACAAAAGCAGAAAAGCATTTTGAGGTATTGAGGATATCTCCCTTCCTCTGCCCACTTGGTATTGTTGACTAAACAATGGAAATCTGGAAAATTAATATTACAGGAAAAAAGGATATGCTTGTATATCTCCAGATGGATCCAACGAAATCAATTGTCTCCCTGTTTGGAAGATCCACCCCAGGGGAGCCACTGACATTCAAGATAGAGAAGAAATGGCGAAATCCTCAGAAGGAAGAATTTCCAATACAAGCCATGGCGGCTTTACAAATTTCCAAGAAATGCCACACTCGATATCATCAAATTTATGATCTCCCTAATTGGTGACAGATAAAACCTTTACTTATCAAGTGGAAAATCTGGTTTTTCAACAGGGAATGCTTCAGAACCCTGAGAATATTTTTGTCACTATGCTTGCTTTGCTTGCTTTTGCTTCCCCCACTGAGGCTTACTTGATTAATCATACTTATTGGGCTTATGTAACTAACCCCCCTTTATTGCAGGTTGTAGAATGTACAGATATAGGACTGGTCATACCCACTAATGACATAGCACATATGCCCCCTCCTTGGAGTTTGGAAGGGACCGCTCATCCAGAGGAAGAAGGAAGACAAATTAACATTTCTCTAGGTTATGAAGTCCTTCCTTTATGGATGGGACCAGCAGAATTATGTATTAATGTTAGTTGAAAAATTGGGCTTTTGTCCTGCCTCCAAAAAAGGACTTCCACATATTGCTTGGACTGTTTACTGTCTTTTATGAAAACCATGTCAATACTACCAAAACTCTAGGAAAAGGACAAAAGTTGGAATGTAAGAGACTTATTTATATATACTCCTATTCATTGGGATAGAGGTCAAGCTAAATCAGGGAAATTAATGTTTATGGCCAATTACACCATTGTTGATTGGGGACTCCATGGTATATGGCTATCTAACTGCTCAGATATTAATAATACTATATGTGATTATGTTACTCAAGTAGCATAGAAGATTACAAAGAATTCCATGAATAACTTCCATGACAAAGGACTCCTTGGCTGGCTTGACGGAGAAATAGCACCTTCTCACTCTCAAATCATCCTCAATAAATGAATTGGGCCTGAACAATGGGACATCTGAAAACTTGCTGCAAGGCTGAAAAACTTGGAACTTGGACTAGATATTTCACAGAGACCATTCGTACTCATAGTAATTACTCCTGCCATCATAATCATATATTTTATACAAGCTTGTGTTCCCCTTCCTTTTGTTATAGTCATAAGAAACTTATAATTTAATAGACTTTATATTCTGTGAGCTGTATAGATTGCATACTGCATATTTGTCTTAATTCTTCTACTTCTCTAAAAAATGAATCCCTTTTGGTCCTTCAATCTCGATGTAGTCTATGGTTACCAGTAGATCTCCAACAACACTGGGAAGATGGTCCCATGGCAGGACTTGCTTCCCAGTTACACACTAAATTACTCCAACTATCTAAGTGATTCATTGGATGGTTAATTCTTGGCATTTTTGGATTAATATCCATTTGCATCACTGGTGCTGTTGCAGGCATTGCTTTACAGACTTCAATTCAAACACAAAACTTTCTTCAAAATTGGACTAAAGATGCTCATACTATGTGGGCCACTTAGGCTCAGATAGATGAAGAAGTTCCTCGGATAAAATTCAGGAATTAAAAACAGCCGTCTAATGGGTTGGAGATCAATTAATAGATTTACAAAAACAAATATTATTAAACTGTGATTGGAATTCTATTCAATTTTGTATCACTCTTGTTTGATTCAGCATAGTGCTTACAATTGGCAACAAATAAATTTCATCAGCCAAATATACATAATAACACTTCCTTAAATGTACAATTGTTGCAAAAGGAAATTTTTGAAAGCTTCTCTAAGAGTCTACCCTCTTCCGTCTATTTGGAAACTTTAGCTGAACAGCTAACTGATCAATTATCTGGGCTGGACCCTCGAGGATGATTTCAAAGCATTAAACTTTGTATCTGAAACTATAATGCTGATAACTGTCCTGGTGATTATATTTGTAGTATACTGATGCCTTTGAGGGAGAAGGCAATGGCAACACTCCAGTACTCTTGCCTGGAAAATCCCATTGATGGAGGAGCCTGGTGGGCTGCAGTCCATGGGGTCGCTAAGAGTCAGACACGACTGAGCGACTTCACTTTCACTTTTCACTTACATGCATTGGAGAAGGAAATGGCAACCCACTCCAGTGTTCTTGCCTGGAGAATCCCAGGGATGGGGGAGCCTGGAGGGCTGCCATTTATGGAGTCGCACAGAGTCAGACACGACTGAAGCAACTTAGCAGCAGCAGCAGATGCCTTTCAACTAAAATTGTTCAAACTAAACAGACTCAGTTGGTCAGGGTCTTCTTCATAAAACTATCTACATTTATCACCAATTGTGAAAACATTTTTAAAAAGGGGGAATTGTCAGGGGACATTCAGCCTTAAGGGATCCTATATGTTATTCTTTTCTTTTGTATGCCATTTCTGAAGGATTCTTTATTCCTTATCAATTCCTGGAAAACAGGAATGAGCAGAGCTGAACGCAGTTCTCAGGCCTGAGATCATGAGAAGGGGCACCTGCTTGGATTCCTTTCAGTGACTCCCTTCTGTGACCTTTACTTAAATGTAATCTATTCAGTTGTGCCCCTCTTAGTCTGGATATGCAATGCTTTCTGGCCCTTTGAATATTGTTATTTGCTTGGCTTTGTTTTTGGCCAGTTTTTTTTTTTTTCTTTTTTTACTGCCTAAAGCTGCCTTATATGAAAACATTAAACATGCGTTTCTGCAAATAAAGCACCCTTATTTCAATCGAGACTTGGGTCCCCTGAGTCCCTCTTTCATAGAGTCCAGTCCATAGATTTCAGTCTACAAAGACTGTGACAGAAACACATGTCTAAAATGATATATTAGATGAGATGTATGTCATTGATATCTTCAGGACATTCTATCCAAATGCAGAAGAATACACCTTCTTCTCAAGTGCACATGGAACATCCTCCAGGATAGACCACACCTTGGCCACGAATCAAACCTCAGTAAATTTAAGAAAATTGAAATCACATCAAGCATTTTCTCAGACCACAATACTATGAAACTAGATATCAATTGCAAGAAAAACATTGTAGGGAACAAAAACACATGGAGATTAAAAAAAAAATGTTTATGAATAACAAACAGGTTACTAAAGAAATCAAAAGGGAAATTTTAAAATTCCTTGAAACAAAAGACAATGAAAACACAATTCAAAACATATGGGATCCATCAGAAGCCGTTTTACTGCTGCTACTTCTAAGTCACTTCAGTTGTGTCCGACTCTGTGTGACCCCATAGACGGCAGGCCACCAGGCTCTCTGGTCCCTGGGATTCTCCAGGTAAGAACAATGCCATTTCCTTCTCCAATGCATGAAAGTGAAAAGTGAAAGCGAAGTTGCTTAGTCCTGTCCGAACCTCAGCGACCCCATGGACTGCAGCCTACCAGGCTCCTCTGTCCATGGGATTTTCCAGGCAGGAGTACTGGAGTGGGGTGCTATTGCCTTCTCCAGAAGCAGTTTTAAGAGGGAAGTTTATAGCAAAACAAACCTACTTCAAGAAAGAAGAAAAAACATCAAATAGAGAACCTAACTTGACACCTAAAACAACTGGGAAAAGAACAACAAAAAAGAAAAAACTAAATTAGTAGAAGGAAAGAAATTATGAAGATGTGGGCAGAAATAAAAGAAAAAAATTAAAAAGAAACAATAGTAAAGACTAAGAAAACCAGAAGTTGGTTTTTTTGAGAAGATAAACGAACTTTACAAACCTTTAACTAGAGTCACCAAGATCAAAAAATAGAAGAATAAAATCAGCAAAATTAGAAATGACAAAGAAGTTATGACTGACAATGCAGAAATACAAAAGATTATAAGTTTTCATTCCAATCCCAAAGAAAGGCAATGCCAAAGAATGCTCATACTACTGCACTATTGCACTTATCTCACACACTAGTAAAGTAATGCTCAAAATTCTCCAAGCCAGGCTTCAGCAATATGTGAACCGTGAATTTCCTGATGTTCAAGCTGGTTTTAGAAAAGGCAGAGGAACCAGAGATCAAATAGCTAACATCCACTGGATCACGGAAAAAGCAAGAGAGTTCAAGAAAAACATCTATTTCTGCTTTATTTACTATTCCAAAGCCTTTGACTATGTGGATCACAACAAACTGTGGAAAATTCTGAAAGAGATGGGAATACCAGACCACCTGATCTGCCTCTTGAGAAATTTGTATGCAGGTCAGGAAGCAACAGTTAGAACTGGACATGGAACAACAGACTGGTTCCAAATAGGAAAAGGAGTTCATCAAGGCTGTATATTGTCACCCTGTTTATTTAACTTATATGCAGAGTACATCATGAGAACTGGACTGGAAGAAACACAAACTGGAATCAAGATTGCCGGGAGAAATATCAATAACCTCAGATATGCAGATGACACCACCCTCTGGCAGAAGTGAAGAGGAACTAAAAAGCCTCCTGATGAAGGTGAAAGTGGAGAGTGAAAAAGTTGGCTTAAAGCTCAACATTCAGAAAACGAAGATCATGGCATCCAGTCCCATCACTTCATGGGAAATAGATGGGGAAACAGTGGAAACAGTGTCATACTTTATTTTTCTGGGCTCCAAAATCACTACAGATGGTGACTGCAGCCATGAAATTAAAAGATGCTT
>NW_011495059.1:8162429-8162610 GCF_000754665.1 Bison bison bison | reverse complement strand
GATGCTTTTGAACTGTGGTGTTGGAGAAGACTCTTGAGAGTCCCTTGGACTGCAAAGAGATCCAACCAGTCCATTCTGATGGATTTCTTTGGAAGGAATGATGCTAAAGCTGAGACTCCAGTATTTTGGCCACCTCATGAGAAGAATTGACTCATTGGAAAAGACTCTGATGCTGGGAGGG
>NW_011495059.1:8161257-8162252 GCF_000754665.1 Bison bison bison | reverse complement strand
ACTCTGTGCAACCCCATGGACTGCAGCCTACCAGGCTTCTCTGTCCATGGGATTCTCCAGGCAAGAACATTGGAGTGGGTTGCATTTCCTTCTCTATTACACCCTTCTAGGGCACAATATTTACTTATGCCCTAGGTGCCAAACACCTGAGTACGGTGCTACCAGAACCCTTGTGACCCAAGCAGTGACACCACATCCACAACTGGCTCTCATGGAGGCAAATCTAAGTCCTCCAGGACAGCCTCAGGAGGAAATCTTCATGGACAAACCACATCAGAGATCAACATAAACCCACAGTTGAAACCCAGGGGCATTGTGGCTAAGAAAGAAGATCCAAACCTTCCTACCAGCTCTACAAGTTGCAGATTAAATCCACATGATCAACTAGGCAGACTCTGTGTCTGTGGAATATATAAAAGCTCTATAAATGCTATAAAATCAAAAATACAAACCCAATCATCAGCAGACATGATTCCCACCTCACTCAGCCCTGCACATCAGAAAAAAAGACAAACAAAACAAAACAAAACCCTCACCACGAATCTCACCCAATGCAAAGCTTATGCAAACAACTGGACCAACCTTAGGAGGGCAGAAACCAAAAGGAAGAACGCAAAACCAATTGAGAACTCCCACAAAAGAAAACACACTCGTTCTGATAGCTGTGGGCATTGGAGGCAAGAACACATTGTAGTAGGACGAGCTTACAATGTGTGTTTCCCCCACAGCAGGTCCAGAGATCAGCACAATGATGAAAGATATCCTAAGGAGGTGAGGAGGAATGTGATTCAAAGCAAGGGAATGGACTCTGACAGCAGTGATTCAAGATAAACATGTATTATTCTTATCTTTTGACTTGTCTGTAGATAGTTTTGGATTGCTTTTTTCTTTCCCCATCCCCGCCCCTCCACTGTTTTAGTTGTCGATTTTATTTGCACTATGAAATCTTATGAAGCTCTTGAGATTGTTTTTCATTTCCTCAGTCACATTTTTAT
>NW_011495059.1:8160683-8161055 GCF_000754665.1 Bison bison bison | reverse complement strand
AGTGCATAATAGTATGTTCCCTCAGGGGCTGCAGGCTGTGCAGAAAGTGGTCTCAAGGCTTTCCAAACCATTAAGGATGCTCTGTAGAATGGAGCAGTGGTAATCATGGCAGCTTGTACTGGTGACAACTGTTTAACAGGGTCTTCTCTTAGTTAACTCCCTCAAAGAAGACAATGAAGTTTTAAAGATAAGTACTAAATCTGTGGTCACATAAAGTTATACATATATAATTATATATATATATATAATTAAATATATATATATACACACACACACATATATACACATATGTGTGTATGTGTATGCATTTATATGTATATATATATATATATATACTAAAATTTTGTTCCTTGTGAATAATAAATAAAAAAT
>NW_011495059.1:8159397-8160578 GCF_000754665.1 Bison bison bison | reverse complement strand
AACCTAGATGTCCATCAGCAGATGATGGATAAGAAAGCTGTGGTACATATACACAATGGAGTATTATTCAGCCATTAAAAGAATACATTGAATCAGTTCTAATGAGGTGGATGAAACTGGAGCCTATTATACAGAGTGAAGTAAGCCAGAAGGAAAAACACCAATACAGTATACTAACGCATATATATGGAATTTAGAAAGATGGTAACGATAACCCTGTATACGAGACAGCAAAAGAGACACTGATGTATAGAACAGGCTTATGGACTCTGTGGGAGAGGGAGAGGGTGGGAAGATTTGGGAGAATGGCAGAAAAAAAAAAAGAAAAAAAATGCAAAATTATTATATTAAAAATGAAGGAAATTTAAAAGGAAATTTAAAAAATGGAAAAAAGTTGGAATGACTCAAACGTCCATCAACAGGAGATCCAATAAATAAATCATGCAAAAAATATTATTCAGCCATCAAATGAATGGAGTTCTTACACATGTTATAACATGCTATAGTTCTGAAATGATTATGCCGCTTGAAAGAAGCCAGGAACAAAATCCTGCATACTGCATAATTCCGTTCATGTGAATGAATATGTCTCAGATTAGGTCGTTCTCTAAAGACAGAAAATAGAAGAGTGGATGCCAGGGAAAATGTCTGCCAACTGGGCAGTGTTTTCCACTGGAGTGACGAAAATATTCCAGAATGAGGCAGTGGTTATGGTTATGCAACCTATGAAGACATTACAAATCAAATATTTATACAGTTTAGCTGGAAAATTTCACAGTATATGAACACCATGTCAATAAATAGAATGTTTTGTTTTGTTTTTTAAACTACTGAACTTAACTGCTATGTCCAAGAATATTATCCTTCAAAAATAGAGAAGTAGATATTCTCATATGAATAAAAAATTAGGGAATTTACTTTGACCAGATATCTGATCTGTTAGAAAGGATAAAATGAGTTATTTACATAGGATTAGATGATATTGAAGACAAACTGTGAGTTAAGAAAGACTGGCATGTTGAAGTTTGCCACAAAACAACAAAATTACACAGTGGAGTATTACTCAGCCATTAAAAAGAATACATTTGAATCAGTTCTAATGAGGTGGATGAAACTGGAGCCTATTATACAGAGTGAAGTAAGCCAGAAGGAAAAACATAAATACAGTATACTAAGGCATA
>NW_011495059.1:8158761-8159275 GCF_000754665.1 Bison bison bison | reverse complement strand
GAAATTCTGCAGGCCCGAGGGGATTGGCAGAATATATTTAAAGTACTGAAAGGGAAAATCTACCACCAAGATTACTGTACTCAACAAGGATCTACTCAAAATTGATGGAGAAATCAAAAGCTATTCAGACAAGCAACGGTTAAGACAATTCAGTACCACCAAAGCAGCTTTACAACAAATGTTAAAGGAATTTATGTAGTCAAGAAATACAAGAGAAGAAAAAAAGTGTACAAAATCAACCCCAAACAGTTAATAAAATGACAGTTGCAACAATAGATCAATAATTACCTTAAATGAAAATTGATTAAATGCTCTGACCAAAAGACACAGACAGGCTGAATGGTTATGAAAATAAGATCCATATAAATATTGTCTACAAGAAACCCACTTCAGACATCAGTTCAGTTCAGTCAGTTTAGTTCAATCACTCAGTCGTGTCTGACTCTTTGCAACCCAATGAATTGCAGCATGGCAGGCCTCCCTGTCCATCACCAACTCCCAGAGTTCACCCAGA
>NW_011495059.1:8157921-8158632 GCF_000754665.1 Bison bison bison | reverse complement strand
CTACACAAATGAAGAAACAAACTAGAAACACAGAAGTCCAAATAAATGAAGAGGAAATAGGCAAACCACCTGAAAAATAATTCATAATAATGATAGTAAGCATGATCAAAAACCTTGAAAACAAAATGGAGAAAATTCAAGAATCAATGAACAAAATCTAGACGAATGAAAGAATAAAAATACAGAGACAAATAACATAATTACTGAAATTAAAAATACTCTAAAAGGATCAATAACAGAATATTGGAAGCAGAAGAACAAATTTGTGAGCTGGGAGATAAAATGGTGGCAATAACTGCTGAAAAGCAGAATAAAGTAAAAAGAATGAAAAGAATGGAAGATAGTCTGAGACCTCAGGGGCAATATCAAATGCACTAACAATCAAATTATAGGGGTCCCAGAAGAAGAAGAGAAGAAGAAATGATATGAGAAATATTTTTGAAGAAATTATAGTTGAAAATTACTCTTAAAAGGAAAAGGAAACAGTAAATCAAGCCTAAGAGGCATAAAGAGACCCTTACAGAATAACTTCAGGAGAAACACAGCAAGACACATAGTAATCAAACTGACAAGGACTAAATGCCAAGAAATAATATTTGAAAACAGCAAGGGAGAAGCAACAAGTAACATATAAGGGAAACTCCATATGCTAAACAGCTGTTCTTTTAGCAGAAATTCTGCAGGCCCGAGGGGAATGGCAGAATATATGTA
>NW_011495059.1:8156963-8157557 GCF_000754665.1 Bison bison bison | reverse complement strand
GCCCCAGTCCCTCCCAGCATCAGAGTCTTTTCCAATGAGTCAACTCTTCACATGGAGATGCTAATAAAAACAGAACCAGCTTTTACTTGGTTTTATTCTTGTAATAAAACTCCTCATGGACAATGCCCTCCAGTGTTGCCTGCACTGGATGTGGGCCGCTCCCCCAACCCATCTGTGGAAGGCCACTGCTCCATTCTAAAATTCTTAGCTAAAAAGGGCCTAGTCAATATTTCCTTTGTGACCTCCAAAAACTGCCATTATTTCCTTCCTTCCTTCCCTCCTACCTCCCCCTTTTCTTTCCTTTTCTTTCTTATTATACACTTTATAAAATTTGCTTTCCATTTATAGTTATTATAAAATGCTGGCAAAAATTCCCATGCTGTAAAATACATCCTTGAGCTCATCTTACACCAAATTTTGTGCCTTCCACTCCACCACCTCTGTATTGCTCCTTCCCCTCCCTGCTATCTGCTGGTAACCACTCAATGTCCTATATATCTGTGAGCCTCTATTTTTGTTACATTCTCCACTTTGTGATATTTTAAGATTCTGTAAGTGATACCATACAGTATTTGTCTTTATTATTTTAATACT
>NW_011495059.1:8155912-8156652 GCF_000754665.1 Bison bison bison | reverse complement strand
AACTAAACAACAGAAACACATTCCTGACAGAAACTCTGAAGATACTAGAAATGCATGAGAAACTTCTCAGGCTAAACAAAGCAAAACAAAAAGCCTAGATAGTAGAGCTGAATTATAAAATAGTAGACACTAGAGCTGAATTAGAAAAGATTTTAGGCAATAAGATGTCTCCCAACAGTAGTGTAAACAGTGTGCTCCACACAAGGGAGAGGAGTGATTTTTAATACTCACTTAATAGAAACTCTTTCTAGTTACATTCATAAACTAAAGAACTAAAAATGTCCAGAAAATAAACATAGTGTAAAGTCTATTGATCATTTTATATCTAATTAAGATTGCAAATTTGTAGAGGAATTTTTAAAAATCTGCAAAATATACAGTTTAAGCAGTAACTGTAATGAACATAACTTTATTTTGTTTTTGCTTTTTTTCTCATAGTCTGAAAGTAACTGACAATTAAAAATGGATTTCACTTTAAAACATATTTTTCAAATTCAACAGATTATTTAATGTTCCAATATAAGACTTTGTACTTTTCAAGCTAAAAAGTTTATACCCAGTAGAGAATACTTTGTTTCATAATTCAGAGGTAAATAAAAGCATACTGTGTATGTTTACCTTGACAATCTTTGTGTTATCACTGTGGATTTTGAATCAATGGTTTGAAGGTGGAGTGTGTAATAGTACGTTCCCTCAGGGGCTGCAGGCTGTGCAGAAAGTGGTCTCAAGGCTTTCCAAAC
>NW_011495059.1:8155071-8155469 GCF_000754665.1 Bison bison bison | reverse complement strand
TCGCTCAGTCGTGTCCCACTCTTTCCAATCCCATGAACCACAGCACGCCAGGCCTCCATGTCCATCACCAACTCCGAGAGTCCACCCAAACCCATGTACATTGAGTCAGGGATGCCATCCAACCATCTCATCCTCTGCCGTCCCCTTCTCTTCCTGCCTTCAATCTTGCCCAGCATCAGGGTCTTTTCCAATGAGTCATCTCTTCACATCAGGTGGCCAAAGTATTCGAGTTTCAGCTTCAACATCAGTCCTTCAAATGAACACCCAGGACTGATTTCCTTTTGGATGGACTGGTTGGATCTCCTTCCTGTCCAAGAGACTCTCAAGACTCTTCTCCAACACCACAGTTTAAAAGCATCAATTCTTCAGCACTCAGCTTTCTTTATAGTCCAACTCTC
>NW_011495059.1:8153731-8154971 GCF_000754665.1 Bison bison bison | reverse complement strand
ATTTTGATATTTGGCAAAACTAATACAATTATGTAAAGTTTAAAAATAAAATAAAATTAGAAAAAAAATAAAAAATAAAAAAAGGAAAAAAAATTTAAAAAAATGGAAAGTTAAAAACAACAACAACAACAACAACAACAACAACAAAATTCTGGAAAGCAATTATCCTTCAATGAAAAAAATTTTTTTTAAGGCAAATTTAAATGAAGGATTTTTAACATTATTAGTTGGTAAAATATAAATGTTTGGTCTTCTCCATCTTTATTTTTCACTGATTGTGAATCTTCATAATTAAAGTGTGTTTTGTGTATACAAGAAAAATTGTGGCTTGTATAGTGGTAAAGAATCTGCCTGCAATACAGGAGCCATAGCAGACACAAATTCTATCTTTGGGTCAAGAAGATCCCCAGGAGGAGAGTACAGCAAGCAATTTCAGTATTCTTGCCTGGAGAATTCCCAAGGCCAGAGGAGATTGGTGTGCTTATGGTCCATGGGTGGCAAAGAGATGGACATGACTGAGCAACTAAACAACAGAAACACATTCCTGACAGAAACTCTGAAGATACTAGAAATGCATGAGAAACTTCTCAGGCTAAACAAAGCAAAACAAAAAGCCTAGATAGTAGAGCTGAATTATAAAATAGTAGACACTAGAGCTGAATTAGAAAAGATTTTAGGCAATAAGATGTCTCCCAACAGTAGTGTAAACAGTGTGCTCCATACAAGGGAGAGGAGTGATTTTTAATGCTCACTTAATAGAAAATCTTTCTAGTTACATTCATAAACTAAAGAAATAAAAATGTCCAGAAAATAAACATAGTTTAAAGTCTATTAATCATTTTATATCTAATTATGGTTGCAAATTTGTAGAGTAATTTTTAAAAATCTGCAAAATATACAGTTTAAGCAGTAACTGTAATGAACATAACTTTATTTTGTTTTTGCTTTTTTTCTCATAGTCTGAAAGTAACTGACAATTAAAAATGGATTTCACTTTAAAACATATTTTTCAAATTCAACAGATTATTTAATGTTCCAATATAAGACTTTGTACTTTTCAAGCTAAAAAGTTTATACCCAGTAGAGAATACTTTGTTTCATAATTCAGAGGTAAATAAAAGCATACTGTGTATGTTTACCTTGACAATCTTTGTGGTATCACTGTGGATTTTGAATCAATGGTTTGAAGGTGGAGTGTGTAATAGTACATTCCCTCAGGGGCTGCAGGCTGGGCAGAAAG
>NW_011495059.1:8152976-8153631 GCF_000754665.1 Bison bison bison | reverse complement strand
TTCTTGCCATCTCTTCTTAATATCTTCTGCTTCTGATAGGTCCATACCATTTCTGTCCTTTATCGAGCCATTCTTTGCATGAAATATTCCTTTGTTATCTCTGATTTTCTTGAAGAGATCTCTAGTCTTTCCCATTATGTTGTTTTCCTCTATTTCTTTGCACTGATTGCTGAGGAAGGCTTTCTTATCTCTTCTCGCTATTCTTTGGGATTCTGCATTCAAATACTTATATCTTTTCTTTTCTCCTTTGCTTTTCGCTTCTCTTCTTTTCACAGGTATTTGTAAGGCCTCCTCAGACAGACATTTTGATTTTTTGCATTTCTTTTCCATGGGGATGGTCTTGATCCCTGTCTCCTGTACAATGTCATGAACCTCATTCCATAGCTCCTCAGGCACTCTATCTATCAGATCTAGGCCCTTAAATATATTTCTCACTTCCACTGTATAATCATAAGGGGTTTGATTTAGGTCATACCTGAATGGTCTAATGGTTTTCCCTACTTTATTCAATTTAAGTGTGAATTTGGCAATAAGAAGTTCACGATCTGAGCCACATTCAGCTCCTGGTCTTGTTTTTGCTGACTGTATGAGCTTCTCCATCTTTGGCTGCAAAGAATATAATCAATCTGATTTTGGTGTTGACCATCTGGTGATG
>NW_011495059.1:8151527-8152876 GCF_000754665.1 Bison bison bison | reverse complement strand
GTATGGAATGCTTTCTGACACTTTGAAGACTGTTATTTGCTTGGCTTTGGTTTTTCTTTTTTTTACTGCCTAAAACTACCTTGTATGAAGATTTATAAATATGGTTTCTGCAATTAAAATACTCTTATTTCACTCGAGACTTGTGTCCCCTGTGTCCCTCTTCTCATCAACTCCAGTCCGCAGGTCTAGGTCTACTAAGACCATGACAAGTGGCGCCCAAAACAGGGACCTTTTGGAAGCCTTTGGCAAGCAGACTGAGTGACTGTTAGGACCTACGGAGGTCAGTAAGCGGGGTTATGGGACAAACAGCTGGAAAGCCCCACCACTTTTTCACTTACATCATCACTTACTGAAGGTTCAAGGCCTTTCAGTTTCATATCAACTGATTGTCTCCAAACACTGTTTGTCTCCAGTGGTTGAATATAATCCCTGGTTCCCTGATGAAGACAGTTTCAATTAAAAAATTTGGAATCGGGTTTACAAATAATAATATATTAAATGAGCCACAAGACAGGGAAAAAATATTCCAATAGATTTCTGGCCCTTGTGGGCCCTCCTTAAATCCATGATCTTTCCATTTCTAGGCAATGCTAGCCCCCCTGATATCCTTCAACAAGAAGAACACTCGTTATACAAAAATAAATGATAAGACTTTACAAAAAGTCCAATTAGAGCAACATAAAATATTTCAAAAATTTCCCACAATCCCTGCTGCAGCTATCCCAAGTGCTCCTCCTCTTGTAATGGGCAAATAATCGAAGGTCCACTTGATTCGAGGACAAGATGATGATGATGTTTCTCTGTTGATGATTCTTCTGATGCTCTCTTTGACACTAAAGCCAACAATACTTTTTTTCTTTTCTTTTTTTTTTTTTTGATGACAGTGATAAGCCCTTAACACACACTCATATTTATCAATACAGACGATCCACTCCTTCTCCTTCACGACAAAAGCTTTCTGATATACTGGCTTTGCAATCTCAAGTCTCTGAGTCCAATGATCTTTTTGCCTTCCCTGTGTTAAACAATGTTAATGCTCAAAGACAACTAATACTTCAATATGGAGACATTGATTTTTCTCACATACAAGAAATAAAAGAGGCTATAAACTATTCTCACATACAAGAAATAAAAGAGGCTATAAACATATATGCTCTTCATTCGCCTTTCACTAAAGAACTTATAAACACTATGACATCTCCTATTAAAAATTTTATTCCTTATGATTAGCAGATTTTGATAAAAGCTCTTCTTAGACCAGGAAAATATCTTCAATAGATAATATGGTTTCATGATATGGCCCTAGATCATGCCAATTCTAATGCTCGACTTAGCACTCCCCAAAGCCA
>NW_011495059.1:8151057-8151427 GCF_000754665.1 Bison bison bison | reverse complement strand
CTCTCATTGAGTGTGTTGGTTCTGGAAGATAAGGGAATGAGTTGTGTGCTTCACCACAGTCCTTGTCTTCCTAATTGACTAGCAGGGTCAGGAGCCTGAGATGTACCACTGGGGGACATTCTTTTTTGGCTTACTGGGATTTCCTGTGGTTTCCATGACATGCTCTCTTCCTGGTGTCAACTGGTTGCTTACTCACATGACTGTTCATAGAAGTCTTATTTCTAATAGTCAAAAAGTTGAGAAGAGCAAGACGGTAAGGTGGAGGTGAACAGGGAGTACATCTCTCTCCAAGGATACATCAGGAATACACCTTCAGACACAAGTGCATGCAGAACACCAGCTGAGAGCAGACAAGAGTACCTGAACACCA
>NW_011495059.1:8150507-8150957 GCF_000754665.1 Bison bison bison | reverse complement strand
AGTCACGCATAGTGGATGGAGCCATCACCATAGCCTCTCTCTCCCCACATGTCTGCATCACAGCTGAACAATAGAGATGCTTGCCCATCAAGCAATTGAATCACTGAAGAACAGAGTAAGACTCCACCCAGGATGCCCTTTTAAGTGCCTGATGCTCTGAACTATAGAGTAGTAGTAATAGTAGTAGTAGTAGTAGCCTGGGGGGCCCCTCATTGTGCCTGACATGCTGAGCAACAGAGAAGGACCCCAGACAAGCCAGCCTTCAAAGTCCGTGAATGCACGGAACTACGGAGAAATACTAGCCAAAGAGGCCTTCAGATTGCCAGCTGCAAGAGGCTCAAAGAAAGATACTGATAGGGCCATAACACCTGCATACTTGTCACTGTCAGGGTCCCCACAAGCCAAGCAGCTGTGTCACCTTCATGCTCAACTCTCACTCAGAACTTCCAC
>NW_011495059.1:8149929-8150407 GCF_000754665.1 Bison bison bison | reverse complement strand
AGCCAAATAAGTAATTTAAAAAATATATATTTCAGGGCCATCCCTCTGTGCTCAGGACTCTGGACTGCTGTCCCTGCTGCCTTCACAGTCCAGAGTCACTTCTATTTGGCTAAGGCCATATTACCCCCTTGGATTCCAGGAAGCTTGTGGCTTCCCAAGAGCCCTAGGTTGGTTTTCTTTGGGGCTGTTATGTTATTTCAAATGAACAGAAAACTGGATCTCTGTGATCCTGTTTATCAGCAGTTTAACTCAGGGACTTATGAACAGGTTTGAAACATTCCATGCATGATTATGTCCCACTGTTCCATCCTATTGAGGGTATTCTGCATCTTAGAACTGTTCTCTTTCAGGACTTCCCTGGTGGTCCTGTGGTTAAGATGCCTCACTTCCACTGCAAGTCCAATCCCTGGTCAGGGAAACTAAGATCCCACATGTATGTGGGATCAGCCAAAAATATAGGTTAAAAACAAAACAAAAC
>NW_011495059.1:8149224-8149829 GCF_000754665.1 Bison bison bison | reverse complement strand
AAGCAAAGGCTGCTGCCTCAAAAAAAAAAAGAAATATTTTGTTTTGTTAGGGAGTCAGAGTTTTTTTTTTAAAGGTTTATTGCCCAATTACTTCTTTTATTTTACATTTCTATTAAATCCTCTAATGATAAATGGATTTTGTAATACTAATAAAAAACTGTCCTTATGGGCACCAATAGTATCTAAATATGTACAACCAAATATAAATATCAAAATTAATGACAAAGATCTTTTGGTCTTCTTGATACTGGATCGATATTACTATTATTTGCAAACATTTATGGCCCAAATCTTGGTCTATACAGAGAATTTCTTGCCAAATTGCAGGAATTTCTCAAATCAAAGTAGAAGAGGTTTATCAAAATGCCCAAATATATCCTTGTGAGGGACCAGAAGGCCAGCCTGCAACATTACAACTTTATGTTAAGGATGCATCCTTTAATTTAATAGGAATATATTTACTCATACAATGGCAAATTCAAATATATATTTCAGATTTTTCCTAGGGGTCACTGCTCATTTAACAAACAATACAATTATTAAAGTAACTTGGAAAAATGACGATCCTATTTGGACAAAGCATTGGCCTCTTACAAAAGAGAAAT
>NW_011495059.1:8147926-8149124 GCF_000754665.1 Bison bison bison | reverse complement strand
ACAATCTGATTTTCTTCCTTAACCTGAAGCATTGGTCAAAATGGTAAATAGGAGAATGATAAGGACAGAGCTTGTGCTCTATCCTACCCACACTGGGGGCCATCTGGCTTACCTAGCCTTGCAACCAAACCCACTGAAAACTCCCTCAATTTCCAAATTCTGCAGCCCATGTTTCACCATCTTGCACTGCAAAATATTGTGAGAACCTTGTTAAAATTTTTGTTAAAATCCTGATGTTTATGGTCTCCTTATTTCTCTGACTTGCCAGATTAGTAACTTTTCAAATACAAGTGATTATATATTTAGGCTTTTGGGACTTGGTTTTGGTCAGCCCACATCCATTCCTAGGGACCACCCCCTCTCCTCTGTGTGATCATACACCATTTGTATAATCAGTCCTTCTCAAACTCTTCTGAAGGTCAACACCCAAATCCCTTTTGCTGAGGTCACCCTTTTAGTCTCTTGAAATGTCAAAACTCTGCTGTGTCCCCCACTGACTAACCCCTAACTTCCTTTCATCCCCCAAAGATCCTTAGATGCTCTGATTCCCATCTATAGTTTCATGCCTGGCCCTCACAGTTACCTCATCTGGACCTGGCTCATAGAAAGCATCTAGGTGCCCTCTGAGAGTCTATTCATCTATCCGCTCTTAACCATGCTTGTTCTGATATTTCTTTTTGCTGGTCGTTCTCCACCAAAATGTCCAGTGTTTCCCTGTCACAAGCCTGGGGATGAGAAAATTCTGTGTTCCCTTCATCATTCTTCCTTGCTTCCTCCAAGTGCACCTGCAAAGCCCCTAGCATGGTCTATGATGTTCTTCCAAAGCCTCAGCTCATTCTGAGATTGAGTGCTTATGTGTTCCAGCAGGTTCTTCCTGTCTGGATCTCTACTTCCACGTTTTTCTCCATGGACCTAATTTGTGTGTGTGTGTGCAGGGGTGGGGTCAGGGCATTAATTGTTTTGAACTACAACATACGTATAGAGTCAGCAAAAACAAGACTAGGAGCTGACTGTGGCTCAGATCATGAACTCCTTATTGCCAAATTCAGACTTAAATTGAAGAAAGTAGGGAAAACAACTAGACCATTCAGGTATGACATAAAATGAATCCCTTACAATTATACAGTAGAAGTGAGAGATAGATTTAGGGGACTAGATCTGATAGACAGAGTGCCTGATGAACTAGGGATGGAGGTTC
>NW_011495059.1:8147330-8147826 GCF_000754665.1 Bison bison bison | reverse complement strand
TATGACCAACCTAGACAGTATATTAAAAAGCAGAGACATCACTTTGCCAACAAAGGTCCATCTAGTCAAAGCAATGGTTTTTCCAGTAATCATGTATGGATGTGAATGTTGGACTATTAACAAAGCTGAGCCCTGAAGAATTGATGCTTTTGAATTGTGGTGTTGGAGAAGACTCTTGAGAGTCTCTTGGACAGCAAGGAGATCCAACCAGTCCATCCTAAAGGAAATCATTTATTGGAAGGATTGATGCTGAAGCTGAAACTCCAATACTGTGGCCACCTGATGTGAAGAGCTGTTTCATCAGAATAAGACCATGATGCTGGGAAAGATTGAAGGTGGGAGGAGAAGGAGACAACAGAGATGACATGGTTGGATGGCATCACCAACTCAATGGACATGAGTTTGAGTAAACTCCAGGAGTTGGTGATGGACAGGGAGGCCTGGCATGCTGCAGTCCATGGTGTTGCAAAAAGTCAGACATGACTGAGTGACTGAA
>NW_011495059.1:8146373-8147230 GCF_000754665.1 Bison bison bison | reverse complement strand
TTTTTGTGTGTGTGTGCAGGGGGTGGGGTCAGGGCATTAATTGTTTTGAACTACAACATACGTATAGAGTCAGCAAAAACAAGACTAGGAGCTGACTGTGGCTCAGATCATGAACTCCTTATTGCCAAATTCAGACTTAAATTGAAGAAAGTAGGGAAAACAACTAGACCATTCAGGTATGACATAAAATGAATCCCTTACAATTATACAGTAGAAGTGAGAGATAGATTTAGGGGACTAGATCTGATAGACAGAGTGCCTGATGAACTAGGGATGGAGGTTCATGACATTGTACAGGAGGCATGATCAAGACTATACCCAAGAAAAAGAAATGCAAAAAAGCAAAATGGCTATCTGAGGAGGCCTTACAAATAGCTGTGAAAAGACGAGAAGTGAAAAGCAAAGGAGAAAAGGAAAGATAGACCCATTTGAATGCAGAATTCCAAAGAATAGCAAGGAGAGATAAGAAAGCCTTCCTCAGTGATCAGTGCAAAGAAATAGAGGAAAACAATAGAATGGGAAAGACTAGAGATCTCTTCAAGAAAATTATAGATACCAAGGGAACATTTCATGCAAAGATGGGCTTGATAAAGGACAGAAATGGCATGGACCTAACAGAAGCAGAAGATATAAAGAAGAGGTAGCAAGAATACACAGAAGAACTGTGCTAAAAAGATCTTCACGACCCAGATAATTATGATGGTGTGACCACTCACCTAGAGCCAGACATCCTGGAATGTGAAGCCAAGTGGGCCTTAGAAAGCATCACTAAGAACAAAGCTAGTGCAGGTGATGGAATTCCAGTTGAGCTATTTCAAATCCTAAAAGACGATGCTCTGAAAGTGCTGCACTCAATA
>NW_011495059.1:8145621-8146273 GCF_000754665.1 Bison bison bison | reverse complement strand
GCTGAATCTCCAGTACTTTGGTCACCTCATGCGGAGAGTTGACTCATTGGAAAAGACTCATGCTGGGAGAGATTGAGGGTAGGAGGTGAAGGGGGCGACAGAGGATGAGATGGCTGGATGGCATCACCGACTCGATGGATGTTAGTATGAGTGAACTTCGGGAGTTGGTGATGGACAGGGAGGCCCGGCGTTGCTGTTATCCATGTGGTTGCAAAGAGTTGGACGTGACTGAGTGACTGAACAGAACTGAACTGTTATAGATATACAATTGAAATTAAAACATATTAAGGAATCTTATTCATCTTGAAATTCTCCCTTTGTTTTGTAATAAAAAAAGAAAAAAAGAAAAAGAAATCTAGCAAATGGTGTCTTTTAACAGATCTTCAAAAAGTTAATACATCTATGAAACCTATGGGTACATTACAACCAGAAATTCCATCACCTACCACTTTTCCTCAAAAGTGAAATATAATTATTGTAGATTTACAAGTTTGCTTTTTTTTTTTTACTATACCTTTATACCCTCTAGACTGTGAGAGATTTACTTTCTCTCTTCTTTATCCTAATCATGCCGGGCCTCATAAATGGTATCAATGAACTGTGTTGCGACTTCACTTTGACTTTTCAGTTCCATGCATTGGAGAGGGAAATG
>NW_011495059.1:8145021-8145521 GCF_000754665.1 Bison bison bison | reverse complement strand
TGTTGTTGTTCAGTCACTCAGTCATGTCTGACTCTGCAACCCCATGGTCTGCAACACACCAGGCTTCCTTGTCCCTCACCATCTCTCAGGGCTTGCTCAAGCTCACGTCCTTCAAGTCGGTGATGCCATCCAGTCATTTCATCCTCTGTCATCCCTTTCCTCCTGCCTTCAATCTTTCCCAAACTCATGTTCTTTTCTAATGAGTCAGCTCTTCACATCAAGTGGCCAAAATATTGGAGCTTCAGCTTCAGCATCAGTCCTTCCAATGACTATTCAGGACTGATTTCCTTTAAGATTGACTTATTTGATCTCCTTGCTGTCCAAGAGACTCTTGAAAGTCTTCTCCAACACCAAAGTTCAAAAGCATCAAGTCTTTGGCACTCAGCTTTCTTTGTGGTCCAACTCTCACATCCATACATGACTCCTGGAAAAACCATAGCTTTGACTAGACGGACCTTTGTCAGCAAAACCTCTGCTTTTTAATATGCTGTCTAGGTTTT
>NW_011495059.1:8143524-8144921 GCF_000754665.1 Bison bison bison | reverse complement strand
TATGCTTTTGATCCACTTGGAGCTGTCTTGTTTCAAGTCTACGTATGCTTACCTCACTAGGTGTACTACTCAGGTTTGAGTTTTAACAGGGCTTTTTAACATGGGTATGAGGCAGATACATGCATGCTTCAGGCTTTGCTGGGTGATTCCAAGAAGGAAATGACCGCCTGTGACTGATTAGTATTCCCAGGAATGGGTGGTGCTCGCCCAGAAGTGTGTGAGCCTGGTGTACAAAGGTCTCCTCAACAAATCTCTTTTCTCATCTTGTTTTCCTGCTGGCACCTCCATTGGAGCTTACCTGAAAGGTAATTCATTTCTGTAAAGAGCTACCACAAGTTTCCAGTTTCATTTATTGCATTATTCATTTTATATTGACTCTTTTATTTCTTCTAGGTCCTTGTTAAACCTTTCTTGCATCTTCTCAATCTTTGTCTCCAAGCTATTTATCTGTGATTCCATTTTGATTTCAAGATTTTGGATCAATTTCACTATCATTATTCGGAATTCTTTATCAGGTAGATTCCCTATCGCTTCCTCATTTGTTTGGTTTGGTGGGCTTTTATCCTGTTCCTTTGTCTGCTGGATATTCCTCTGTCTCTTCATCTTGTTTAAATTGCTGAGTTTGGGGTGTCCTTTCTGTATTCTGGCAGTTTGTGGAGTTCTCTTTATTGTGGCGTTTCCTCGCTCTGTGTGGGTTTGTACAGGTGGCTTGTCAAGGTTTCTTGGTTAGGGAAGCTTGTGTCGGTGTTCTGGTCAGTGGAGCTGTATTTCTTCTCTCTCCTTTTGAAGACTTGGGTTGCTTTTCTGGGTGCCTGATGTCCTCTGCCGGCTTTCAGAAGTTGTTTTGTGGAATTTACTCGGCATTTAAATGTTCTTTTGATGAATTTGTGGGGGAGAAAGTGTTCTCCTCGTCCTACTGCTCCGCCATCTTAGCTCCTCCCACAAGTTTCCAGCTTCTTGGAGGAAACACTGAGTAATCAAGGTCTCTCATTGAGGTTGTTGTCTCTGGAGGAAAGGTAAATGAGTTGTTGGCTTCATCTCCATCCTTGTGTTTCTAATTGACAACCAGGGTTAGCCAGCCTGGGGTGTGCACCTGGCTACACAATGTTTTTTGTTTTTTAGTGGGACTTCCTGTGAAGTTCTCACTTTATGGTGTGCAATGGTTGCTTATTCACCCTGGATACATCACACTCCTTAAAATTTTAAGAGGTAAACTAAAGCACACCATAAATAAACACAAAAGATGACTCTCAAAATTTTTAGAACAAAGAAACTTAAAAAAAAAAAAAACAGTAGAAAAATGTAAAAATGACATGAGCCACCAGTTTCTAAGAAAGATGTAGCACTGGCCATTCACTTTATTAAGAGATGTTAAAAAGACATGAGCAGCCATTTGA
>NW_011495059.1:8142828-8143424 GCF_000754665.1 Bison bison bison | reverse complement strand
CATCAAATTATCTGTACCTCTGACAATGTCATTATTTCCTTGTTTCAATGCCTGAGTCACATCCCATTGGGAACCCATATTCCATTCCTTGATCCATTCATCTCTCCTTCCTGTGTACTTTCTTTACTTTCATCTCTGAGCATTGGGAATGCTGTTGCAGTGCATGCTCTCTTGCATGTACTTTTTAAAAGCTGTGTATTTCTAAAGTATCCTAGGAGTGGAAAGGCCTAGTCATACTTCCTATCTCTTTTGTTTCTGTAAAGTCACATGGACAGTGATTTTTGTACTGGCTCTTCCCACACATATGCCCCTACTATAATAAAAGGATCCCCCTGGCTAACATTAATCTACCATTTGTGATCTGAACCATTTTCCATGATGGCCTTTTTCAATGCTCAGAGTTGATGTCTCTTGGTAGTTTAGATTACATATCCTTGATAAGAAACTCTGTTAAGCACTATTCATGGCCTTTTTGCACTATTCTCAGGATTTTTTATTTTAGAAAGCACTTTAAGTTGTATTAACCTGGTGATGTTTACTTCCTGAATGTGTCCCAATTTTGTTTTGGTTTTTGTTTGTTTTATCATCATTATTAT
>NW_011495059.1:8142003-8142728 GCF_000754665.1 Bison bison bison | reverse complement strand
TTGGAGCCCAAGAAAATAAAATCTGTCACTGTTTCCACTGTTTCACCATCTATTTGCCATGAAGTGATGGGAGTGGATGCCATGATCTTCATTTTTTGAATGCTGAGTTTTAAGTCAGTTTTTTCACTCTCCTCTTTCACCTTCATCAAAAGGCTATTTCCTCTTCTCTTTCTGCCATAAAGGTGGTGTCATCTGCAAGTCTGAGGTTACTGATATTTGGGTTTGCCCTGGGCAGTGCCCAGAATCACTGTTTATCCTCCTTTGTGTCTGTCTCAGTGTTGTGTTTGTGACATTTTCCCACAATGTTGTGTGTGGTTGTGGATTTTTTATTCTCACATTTTTAAGTCAGTTTTTAAGTCAGCCACAAGCATCCTTAAGCTTGTGTCTCCTTCTTTCTTGGTTTTAGTACTTTATATTTCTTACTTGACGAAGGTAATGTACAGAGTTGCCTTTGTTTTGGCTATACCATCTCTTTCTCCCTTACACCGATAAACAGAGGCGTTCAGCAGTGGTTATTTCTTCTGACCTGCTCTCAGAAAGTCTGTAGTACATCACTGTTGCTAAGTCGGTCCCTGTGGATTATGTATTTGACAGGTATTTTTGGGAATCTATGAATTTCAGCCTTCCAATATAAGCCTTCCTTTCACCCACCTCCTTTGCTAAGCATCAGGGAGTTGCCAGCCATGGTGTCCATTTTAGCTGAGTTGGGGTAGTCACTGCCAATA
>NW_011495059.1:8138895-8141903 GCF_000754665.1 Bison bison bison | reverse complement strand
TTATTATTATTACTTATTGTTTCAGGTCTCCTTTTTCCAGGCTTCAAGTCTGAAGTCTTTCTTCCTCTTGGTTTCTTCCCTCCTAAGATTGGTCCAGTGGTTTGTGTATGGTTTGTGATTTGTGCTGAGTTTTTGTTTGCTTATTTTTCCTCTGAAGGGCAAGGCTGAGTAGGGGGTAATCCTTTCTGTTGATGATTGGGTTTTTATGTTTTGTTTTGTTTCTTTTTTGGATTAGGTGTTCTGCATAGGATGCTACTGGTGATTGGGCAATGCAGAGTCATCCTGAAACCACCTCCACTCCGGTCCCTGGAAAAATCATTCTCCATGAAACCTGTCCTTGGTGCCATGAAGGCTGGGGACTGCTGATTGAAAGCACAGGGGAAACTGTACAGTGGGTTAATGGCAACCATTAACTCTTCTTGGTGAATGGTTCTAGTATTGCTGTCATTCAGTTGTTAAATTATGTCCCACTTTTTGACCCCATGGACTGGCAGCATGCCAGACTTCCCTATTCATCAACAACTCCTGGAGCCTTCTCAGACTCATGTTCATTGAGTTGGTGGTGCTATTCAACCATCTCATCCTCTGTCATTCCCTTCTCCTCCTGCCCTCTATCTTTCCCACCATCAGGGTCTTTACTAATGAGTGGGCCATTTGCATCAGGTGGCCAAATGTTGGAACTTCAGCTTTCAATCTTGCCATCCTCTACTTGACAGGTGTCCAATTTATCTTGATTCAAAGACCTAACATTCCAGATTCCTGTGCGCTATTGTGTTTTACAGCATCAGACTTTAATTTCACCATCAGACACATCCTACCCGACCGCCATTTTCATCAATGCTAGATGATGTCTCCCTTCAAAATCTTGCTGATGATTATCTTTGTGAAGATTATCCTCCCAGAATCCCACTGCCAGTCCTTCTCCCATCCATCTACAGTTTGCTAGCACCTTTCAGATTTATGCATGCAGTTAACGCTTATGTCTTATATCCTATTCCACTGTAAGAACCATGAACATAAGAAAAACATGTTGTTTATCCTTGCATCCTTGATTCCTGGTGAAAGTGAAAGAAAGTAAAAGTTGCTCAGTCATGTCCAGTGTTTTGTCACCCCATGTCCATGGGATTCTCCAGGCCAGAATACTGCAGTGGGTAGCCTTTCCTTCTCCAAGTGATCTTCCCAACCCAGGGATTGAACCCAGATCTCCCATATTGCAAGTGATTTCTTTACCAGCTGAGCCACCAGGAAAGCCCAAGAACACTGGAGTTTATAGTTGTTCCCTTCTCCAGGGGATTTTCTCAATCCATGGATCCAACCTAGTTTCCTGTATTGCAGGCAGATTCTAAACCAGCTGACGCACAAGTAGCCTAAAATAAGAGACATCAAGTCAATATCCATTGCACTGAGTAATTCTTAGCTCACATTGTTGACTATAGGACATTTTGGAAATCTGATAATATATACATTTAAATGTCATTCATGTGAAATGGCTATTGACTTTACATTTCAAACTCTTTGAGGAGACATTGACAACTGTGCAGTTACTGCATGTAGCTGCTTTGCTTGAAACTGGATGTTTTCTGCTGCGTATCCAGAAAGCGCAATCATGTCATTAAATGTGGCTTCATGGCTTCATTTTTGGAGCAAACTGATAAGGTTAATTTCTTGGTATAATTGAACATGTGCTGAGTTACAAAGTTTAACATGCTCCAAGTTATCAAAGGAAGTGGGGTTAGGAAATAGTTTTGCAATTTTCATTACAGATTAGCATATTTTCTGCAGAATTTGCATATTTTCTGAAGAATCATTTCATACATATGAAAAATTCAGAACCTCTAATGCATGTATCCAAAGTCTGAGGAGCTCAAAGCACTCTCAATTTTCTTTCAGTCATGAGATCTGAAATAAGTCATAGTTATAATCTCCTCAAAGGATGAGAGTGCTTGTGAAAATTTGTTACTATTCAAGTGGGTGATGGGATGTTTCAGTTTTTCTATAAGTATGCAATTATTGAAGATTATAGGAAGATCCTTGTTCCTTTGGTAGGTTATACCTGCCTAGTTGTTTTTGAAAAGCTCCTTATTGAAGCATCTTATTGTCTCCTAAAGTGCTTGCTTCTGCTACATTTGGGTAGTTTGGTCAAGAAAGAACAGTTATTGTGTAAAGTAGTTAGGACCCGATGGGACGTTCCTGGGACAGACCCTTCCCATCCATGCCTTCCATCTACCTCTTGTTCGGAAGAAAATTTTGCTGCCTAGGTCTTCTTTGTTTCAAAGAATAATTTAATCAAAGATGAGGCAATGCAAGAACAGAGGAAAACAATCAAACAATAATAACCTAATAATAATAGGTTAGTCATTAAACAAAGTCAAGGACCATCAGTTCCTCCTCAAGGTCTATAGATAATATTCTGAGGCAAATCCTTTGAGCTCCTTTGCAGATATTGAAGCCTCAACCAGGCTGCAAAAGTTATAGTTTCATTTGCCTTACAAGAGATCTCCTGGCGTGACCTGAACCCCTGGATCTGTAAAACTTTATGTACAGCAGGTGGGAAGGTCTTTGTTGAATCAATCTCCGACCTTCTCCATGCCTGTACCTTTGTTGTTATTGTTTAGTTGCTAAGTCATGTCTGACTCTTGTGACACCATGGACTATCATTTGCCAGGCTCCTCTGTCCATGGGACTCTCCAGACAAGAATATTGAAATGAGCTGCCTTTTCCTTCTCCAGGGGATCTTCCTAACCCAGGGATCAAATTGGCATCTCTTACATCTCCTATATTAGCAGGCAGGTTATTCACAACTAAGCCACCTCAGGGGCCCCTGCCTTTAACTTACTAGGGCACAAAAGGAACTTGTTACCTCCTGCTCATATGGTATGATAGATACAATGGGTGTGATATCATAGATATAGTAGGTGTGATGTAATAGTTACACTGAGTTTGATATATAGTGGATGTGACATCATATATAGAGGATTTGGCATAATACATAAGGGATATGATGCCAT
>NW_011495059.1:8137797-8138795 GCF_000754665.1 Bison bison bison | reverse complement strand
CCATCTTGTGCTTCTTCCAGCCCAGCATTTCTCATGATGCAGTCTGCATATAGGTTAAATAAGCAGGGTGACAGTATACAGCCTTGCTGTACTCCTTTTCCTATTTGGAACCAGTCTGTTGTTCCATGTCCAGTTCTAACTGTTGCCTCCTGACCTGCATATAGGTTTCTCAAGAGGCAAGTTAGGTGGTCTGGTATTCCCATCTCTTTCAGAATTTTCCACAGTTTATTGTGATCCACACAGTCAAAGGCTTTGGCTTAGTAAATGATAATACAGGGTTTTAATCTGTTGCACCTGTAACTCCCAGAGTGATTCTCTCTTCTTTGTTTCTTTTGTTTTCCTCTGTTTGCAAGTCTCTTTAGCATCTAATTTCTACCCAGACACAAGGGGGAAAAGGCTGTCATTTATTTAGGCTCACTTGTTCATTTGTGTTGTGGGAAGGGAGGAACACTGCAAGTATCACTGGCATGTATGTGTGTGTGAGGAGGGGCTGCAGTGCTCACAGTATATGGACTACACTGAGTTTTCCCAAGCTCACAGTGGGATGTGCTTTCTGTGTCTACACTGCTTAGATTTCAGATTGCTCTGCAGGGGTACTGTCCAAAGTGGGCTCTGCATTTCCTGCACTTCCCAGCTCTATGCTGCTCAGGTTCAGGTTTTCAGGTGCACCACAAAGGCATAGAATCAGTTGCACATGCGTTTTGTGTCCTCCTCATGTCCCAGCAGCTCAGCCAACCAGATGCTTAATGAACACACTGTCCCAAGTGCGCTGAGCATCTTAATCACCTCTTGGGTCCAGGCCACTCAGTTTCCTGGGTGTGCCATGAGAGCACTCTCTCAGGTGTCTCCTGCATCTCCTCTGGAAAGTTGATCTCAAGCTGTGACCCTCCTGGCAAATGTCAACCATCCAGGAGTCCAGGAAGATGTGATTAGCAACTGGCAGCCTGCTCAAAGTTTGGTGGAGGATGCTGGTCTCTGTGGCTAAGACTGCCCCTTGT
>NW_011495059.1:8134890-8137697 GCF_000754665.1 Bison bison bison | reverse complement strand
TTCACTCTACCACCTCTGTTTTGCTCCTTCCCCTCCCTGCTATCTGCTGGTAACCACTCAATGTCCTATATATCTGTGAGCCTCTATTTTTGTTACATTCTCCACTTTGTGATATTTTAAGATTCTGTAAGTGATACCATACAGTATTTGTCTTTATTATTTTAATACTATTATACCTTTCATGTTGCTGCAAGTGGCATTAATTTCATTGTTTTTATGGCTGAGTAACATTCCAAGGTCTTCCTTGGTGGCTCAATAAGGAAAAATCTCCCTGTAAAGGAGGAGATGTGAGTTCAAAACCTAGGTAAGAAAGATCACTTGGAAAAGGAAATGGCAACCAACTGGGGTGTTCTTGCCTGGAAAATTACATGCACAGAGGAGTATTGAGGGGTTAGAATCCATCAGGTCCCCAAGAGTGGGAAATGCCTTAGTGACTGAACAAAAATAAATGTCCTTTTGTACACATATACCACATCTTTATCCATTCATCTGTCTATCATCTAATGGACATTTAAGTTGTCTCCATGTCTTTGTGAATGGTGTGCTTTGGGGGACATTGGGATTCATGTGACTTTTTGATTAAAGTTGTGGGTATGTTTTTTAATATATATCCAATAATGAAACTGTTAGGTCATGTGTTGTTCCGTCTTAGCTTTTTGAGAAATCTCTATACTAAAACCCACCATTATTTCATTCCTATGAGCTATATTTTAGTAAGGAAGTTTGAGTTTTTGAGGCTGTTATTTGCTGACATCATATCTTGAGGTGTAATAAACACTACTATGAGGTAGATGCCCTAGGGGCAACTACTTTGATGCTTTTTAGCAAATGGCATTCCACCCCACCCCTGCCACATGACATGGCTCTCCAGCTAACTTCCAACCCCTGCACTCACACACAGAAACACCATGTCCTCTTCCTCTTCTCCTATGGGAAGTGTATCTTCGGGACTCAGTCTGGGCAGAGTTCTGCCCCATACTTTCTAGCTAACTGGACCTGCTAGTCCCATCTCCAGCTGCACAGGAACCATCTCCCTCCCTCTTCACACATTTATCCTTTCTCTGACATTTCTGCCCCACACTATCTATCAGAGAGCGCAGAGAAACACAAAATTTCACATCAGGTTGATTTTATTTACATTTCATTATTAATGTATGCTGTTGGTAGGATATTCAATGTCTGTAATGTTGGCCATTTTTCAGAGGCGAGACCCCCAAAGAAATCAGAGGTCTATAGCCAAGTTCTGAAATGACTGGCTACCCATTTGTCCAGCTGGGATGGCAGGGGTCTCCATGATCTCTGGGGCCTCTTCCCATTTGTTCTGATTCAGCTCTTCATTCACCTTGGAACACTGGCTACAGAGCAAGAGAGGAGGGAGCAAAGAATGGCAATATTTTGGGGAAGAGGTTATTGATGGTTGATATTGATGGCTTCAGGAGAAGGAATGTGGCCAAAAGGGGGCATGTACAAGACAAGGAAAGGGGAGGGTGTCTTGTGGGGCAGTGTCAATGAGCAAGGGTGAGTTCACTCACTCTTGGGTAAGTTCAGCTTGGGTGGGTTCACTCACCTTGACACTTCTTTTAGACCTCAGTTGATAGGAGGTCTTCATCTTTTTGTCTTGGATAGGAGTCGGCTGTTCCCTAATTACTCTAGACCCTTTTGGCTTCCTGATCACCTTAGTCATTTTGAAAACTCTCAGTAGTCTGCTGTAGAGCCCCTGAGCACTGCTATATATAGGGGACCACACCCTAATGATTATGAGGTCAGTAAGTTACTTTCCTCGGAGAAGGCAATGGCACCCCACTCCAGTATTCTTGCTTGGAAAATCCCATGGACGGAGGAGCCTGGTAGACTGCAGTCCATGCGGTCGCTAAGAGTCAGACATGACTGAGCAACTTCACTTTCACCTTTCACTTTCATGCATTGGAGAAGGAAATGGCAACCCACTCTGGTGCTCTTGCCTGTAGAATCCCAGGGATGGCCGAGCCTGGAGGGCTGCCATCTATGGGGTTGCACAGAGTTGGACACGACTGAAGCAACTTAGCAGCAGTAGCAGCAGCAAGTTACCTCCCTAGCCAATGGCGGCCCTCCATGAGCCTTGTCATCAAAAAGCCTCAACCTGACACCTCTAAGGGTGGATGGGGAGCAACTCAGATGATTTGGTGGGAGTATTAGGCATTTTTAATGCTTCTAAGGAGCCCGCCAGTCTCACCTGCCATCCTCATCTCTCTAAGTCAACACACATGGATTACATGGCAGGGAGAATGTGTCTCTTCCAAACTTTGCCTCATAGACACAGTTTTAAGCCTTTCAATCTATTCTCTCTCATGTTACATCATTATTTACTGTTTATTATCTTGCCTCAAATCCCTCCATGATAATTAGGCTGTGGAAATGAGATTTCACTTTCCTCCTACAAGTGGTCTTAATGCACCTTGAAGACCATTAAATTCTGAGCCACTTATGAGAAATCTTTTCCATCCCACCTCCTTTTCTCAGTATTCATGTAACAGTCTGAAACCCCTGTCTTCACGCTGTGAGAATGCACTGAATACACTTGCTCTTGCTCCATTTGGAACTGTCTTGTTTCAAATCTAGGACTAATGGTCACCTCCCTAGTTGTAATACCCAGGCTTCGGGGTTTTTTTTGTTTGTTTGTTTTAATTTTATTTTATTTTTAAACTTTACATAATTGTATTAGTTTTGCCAAAATCAAAATGAATCTACCACAGGTATACATGTGTTCCCCATCCTGAACCCTCCTCCCTCCTCCCTCCCCATACCATCCCTCTGGGTCATCCCAGTGC
>NW_011495059.1:8134086-8134790 GCF_000754665.1 Bison bison bison | reverse complement strand
AAGGGGTGGAGCTTGCCCAGTTGTGTGTAAGCCTCATGTGCAAAGGTCTTCTCAACATGTGCCCTCACAAATATCTTCTCATCCTGTTTTCCTGCCAAAACCTACTTTGGGTATTACCTCACAGTCAAGACCGTGGTGGAATTCATTTCCATCAATAGCTACCACAAGCTTCCAGCTTCTTTCAGGAAACACTGAGTAATCATGCCTACCCATCTAGTTCCCAAGGTCTCTCACTGAGGTTGTTGGCTCTGGAAGATAGGGGAATGAGTTGTGTGCTTCACCACAGTCCTTGTGTTCCTAATTGACTAGCAGGGTCAGCCAGCCTGAGATGTACCCCTGAGGGACATTCTTTGTTGGCTTAGTGGGATTTCCTGTGGTTTCTGTGAAGTGCTCTCTTCCCGGTGTCCACTTTTGCTTACTCACTTAGGACACACATGACTGTTCATAGCAGTCTTATTTCTGATAGTCAAAAAGTTGAGAACAAGACAGTGGAGGTGGAGGTGGACAGGGAGTACATCTCTCTCCAAGGATACATCAGGAATACACCTTCAGACACAAATGCTTGCAGAACATCAGCTGAGAGCACACAGGACTGCCTGAACAGAGGAAAAGAATATATGGAACCACAAAAAAAATCGGTAGGATGAAGGAACTGGGAGAGCGGGGTGGTGTGGGAAACATGAGTGTTAGTAGGACTGGACCTG
>NW_011495059.1:8133035-8133986 GCF_000754665.1 Bison bison bison | reverse complement strand
GAACCAGTCTGTTGTACCATGTCCAGTTCTAACTGTTGCTTCCTGACCTGCATACAAATTTCTCAAGAAGAAGGTCAGGTGGTCTTGTATTCCCATCTCTTTCGGAATTTCCCACAGTTTACTGTGATCCACACAGTCAAAGGCTTTATCATAGTCAATAAAGCAGAAATAGATGTTTTTCTGGAACTCTCTTGCCTTTTCCGTGATCCAGCGGATGGTGGCAATTTGATCTCTGGTTCCTCTGCCTTTTCTAAAACCAACTTGAACATCAGGATGTTCACGGTTCACATATTGCTGAAGCCTGGGTTGGAGAATTTGAGCATTACTTTACTAACATGTGAGATGAGTGCAGTTGTGCGGTAGTTTGAGCATTCTTTGGCATTGCGTTTCTTTGGGATTGGAATGAAAACTGACCTTTTCCAGTCCTGTGGCCACTGCTGAGTTTTCCAAATTTGGTGGCATATTGAGTGCAGCACTTTCAGAGCATCAGCTTTCAGGATTTGAAATAGCTCAACTGGAATTCCATCACCTCCAGTAGCTTTGTTCATAGTGATGCTTTCTAAGGCCCACTTGGTTTCACATTCCAGGATGTCTGGCTCTAGATCAGTGATCACACCATGGTGATTTTCTGGGTCGTGAAGATCTTTTTCGTACAGTTGTTCTGTGTATTCCTGCCACCTATTCTTAATATCTTCTTAATATCTTCTGCTTCTGATAGGTTCACACCATTTCTGTCCTTATCGAACCCATCTTTGCAGGAAATGTTCCCTTGATATCTTTACTTTTCTTGAAGAGATCTCTAGTCTTTCCCATTCTGTTGTTTTCCTCTATTTCTTTGCATTGATCGCTGAAGAATACTTTCTTATCTCTTCTTGCTATTCTTTGGAACTCTGCATTCAGATGCTTATATCTTTCCTTTTCTCCTTTGCTTTTCGCTTCTCTTCTTTTCAC
>NW_011495059.1:8132007-8132935 GCF_000754665.1 Bison bison bison | reverse complement strand
GGACTGTTTTCTATGTCCTTTCCAGTGCTCAGTGTTGATGTCTCTTTGCATTTTAGATTACACATCTCTGGTAAGACACTCTGCTGAGCACTATTTGTGGCCTTTTTGCAGTATTCATAGAGTTTTGGATTTTTGAAAGCACTTTAAGTTGTATTAACCTGGTGATGTTTACTTCCTGAATGTGTCCCAATTTTGTTTTTGTTTTTGTTTGTTTTTATCATTATTATTATTATTTGATATGTGACCCCTGGCATGTTGAAGTGTAGGTGTTATGTCGAGTTCAGCGGCCTTGTGAATATCAGATGTCCATGAGCAATAGTTTGAAGGTTGTGGTTATAGAGAAAAGCTGCCACGCTTTCTATATAAGAAAAAAAGAAGGTTTTTTTTTCCCCCGCTCCTCTTTTAGAATAACTACTGTCGTCTTAGAGTTTTTATCGTGCTTGATTGTACACTAGAGTAGAATGAGCCAGAGAGGCCACCAGACACCAGAGAAACCTTGTGTCTCCTCACTCTCCTTAAATGAGCCCTCCTGAGCTTTCCTTAGTGTAACTGTCCTAGTGTAGCTCTCCTTAGCTTAGCTCTCCTTAGCTCAGCTGTCTGTAGCTCCCCTTGGCTCAGATCCCCTAAGTTCAGCCCTTAGTGTAGCCCTCCTTAGTGCAGCCCTCCTTAGGATACCTATCATTAGCTCAGCTCTCCATAGCTTTCCTTAGCTCATCTCTCTTTAGCTCAGCCCTTCTTAGTATGGCTATCATTAGCTCGACTCTCCTTAGCTTAACTTTCCTTAACACAGCTCTCCTCTCCTTATCTTAGCTCTCCTTATCCTAGCTCTCCTTAGCTTGGCCCTCCTTATCTCAGCCCTCAGGATGGCTATCATTAGCTCAGATGTCCTTCAGCGAGTCAGTTCAGTCGCTCACTCTTGCCCAACTCC
>NW_011495059.1:8130129-8131907 GCF_000754665.1 Bison bison bison | reverse complement strand
TCAACCTTAAATGATTTTCAAAAAACTTTAGGTGATATAAATTGGATTAAACCTTCTTTATACTTTGCAAATTATCAACAAATTTATTTAACACTTTAAAAGGAGATCTCAGTTTAAATAGCCCTCGTTCACTTTCACAAGAGACACAAGAAGAACTCTGGTGCATAATAAATTGCAAAAACAGTTTCCTACTCATATTAGAATTTATTTACTCACTTTCATGCATTGGAGAAGTAAATGGAAACCCATTCCAGTATTCTTGCCTGGAGAATCCCAGGGACAGAGGAGCCTAGTGGGCTACAATCTATGGGGTCCAACAGAGTCGGACATGACTAAAGCGACTTAGAAACAGCAGCAGAGTTATTTATACTTCCATCTCTCCATTCTCCCACAGGACTTCTTACCCAACAAGCATACCCACTTAAGAATATAGAATGGACCTATACCCATGTTAGAGAAACGAGATCAGTTACACCCTATCTTGATTTGATTGTTCTAATCATTATCAATGGAAGAAATAGAGCTAAGACTCTAATTGGCTCTTATCCTCATAAATTTGTAATACTTATTAATAAATTTCAATTCGAGAATGCATTATAAATTTCTATCAATTTCCAAATAGCCTTTTTTAATATTTTAGAGATTCCATTTCATTATCCTCCTAACAAACACTGGAATTTCTTCAAAAATACTGAACTTATTACCTCTCACATTGTCACATCATGACCTATATATCTCAAGCTGATATTTTCTATATTGATGGGACTGAAAATGCCAAAGCCTCATTCTACTCTCTCAAAGAATATAAAGTCTTTTATACTAAATTTCACTCTGCTCAACAAAACAAATTATATGGTCTCATTCAGGTTATTCACCTACCTTCTTATCCTATTAATATGGTTTCTGACTCCTTATTTTTAGTTTTTGTATTAAGAAATATAGAAACTTCTACCATAAATTATAATCAATCTATTATCCAACAACCTTTTCTTGAACTAAAATATATTATTAGGAACTGCACTTCCCCCACTTATATTACCCATATTCGAAAATATTCTTGTCTTCTGGGCCCTATGGCCCATGGCAATGGCAATGAACAAGCTGATAAATTTGTCTCTTTTGCTATTAATAAAGAACAACATGCCCTATTATACAATAATGCTGGCTCATTACATCACGTTTTTAAAATTCCATACTGACATTCTAAAAAAAAAAAATTAATCATTGCTTTACTTGTAGGCCCCTACATCTTTGACCCATTACAAAAGATATCAATCCTCAAAGATTATCACCCCACAATGAACTATGGCAAATAGATGTACCTCAATTCCCTGAATTTTATTGCTCTTCCTTCTTACATGTTTCAATCAATACAAATTCTTCTTTTATATGAACCACACCTATCCGAGGTGAAGCTACACTACATGTTATAACCCACCTATTAGCTTGCTTTGCAATAATGGGAACACCTAAGTCTATAACAACAGACGGTGGTCCTGCCTATATTTTTAGGCAATTCAAACACTTTTTTCCATTCATTCTCTATTAAACAGATTACAAACATTCCTTATAATCCACAAACACAAGACATAGTTAAACAAGCATATCATATACTTAAACTACAAATACATGAAAAAAAAATTAAAAGCAGGAATACACAGGAAAACTTCTATCTTCCTCATACAGAGCAGACTTTACTAGATTCCAATGCAATATATTGTTTAAGCCTATAACTATTGTTAATATAGGATTGTTAATATAGCTTTTTTTTTTTTTAA
>NW_011495059.1:8128057-8130029 GCF_000754665.1 Bison bison bison | reverse complement strand
AGAGTGGTTGTATTGTCATAAACTCAGTGGGTGTAATGTTTTATATATAGTGGTTTGACATCATAAAGAGTGGATGTGATGTCATGTATAGTGTATATGATGTCATACAAACAGTGAGTGTGATGCCATACATACAGTGGGTGTGATGTCATTGATACAGTGGCTGTGATTACACAGATACAGTGGCTGGGATGTCACATGTATTGTGGATGTGATGTCATATACAATGGATGTGGTATCATACATAGTTTTATCATAAATACAGTGAGTGTGATATCATAAATATAGTGTGTGTGATGATAATACAGTGGTTGTGGTATCATAGTTATACTGGGCATGATGTCATATGTAGTGGTAAGAAATCATATGTTGTGTATGATGTCATATGTAGTGGGTGTGATGTCACAAATACAGGGGTGATATGTCATAGACACAGTGGATGTGATGTCAGATACAGTGGGTGTGTGTCATATACACAGTGGGTGTGATGCCATATATATAGTGATATGATGTCAGAAACATAGTGGGTGTGATGTCACAGATATAGTACCTATGATGTAACAAGTATGGTTTATGTGATATCATTACAGTAGAGGTGATGTCATATATGGGGGAGTGATGTCATACATAGGGGGGTGATGTCATGAATACAATGGATGTGACATCAAAACTACAGTGGTGTGATGTCATAAAGAGTGGGTATGATGTCACAAATAGTGTATATGATGTCATATATACATTGGGTTTGATATCATACATGGGTATGATATCATCAATAGAGTGGGTGTGATGACACAGATACAGTGAACATGAGTCGATATAGTGGGTGTGATATTAGATACAGTGATTATGTTGTCATAAACACAGTGCGTGTAATGTCATATATAGTGAATATGATGTTCTAAAGATAGTAGATACAGTGGGTGTGTTGTCATAAATACAGTGGTTTGATGTCATGAAGATTGGATATGATGTCATGTATAGTGCATGTACTATCATAAATACAATGAGTATGGTGTCCTACACACAGTGTGAAGTCGATACAGTGGGTGGGCTGTGATGTCACATGTATAGTGGATGTGATATCATATACAGTGGATGTTTTGTCATAAATACAGTAGGTGTGATGTCATTAAAAACAGAGGGTGTGACATCATAGTTATGTTGGCTGTCATGTTATATATAGTGGATAAGATATCATATATTGTGTATGTCACATCGTTGTAGTGGGTGTGATGTCATATAGAGAGAATGTGATGTCACAAATACTATGGTCATGATGTCATCAATATAGTGATTGTGATCATAGTTATGGAGTCTTTGAAGTCACAGATAGAGTGGATGTGATGTCAGATATACTGGTTGTGTCGTCATAAACACAGTAGGTATGATGTCATATATAGTGGATATGAT
Organism: Bison bison bison; assembly: GCF_000754665.1. Lineage (NCBI taxonomy): Eukaryota > Metazoa > Chordata > Mammalia > Artiodactyla > Bovidae > Bison > Bison bison. Next base: position 8,128,616 of record NW_011495059.1, on the reverse strand, counting down.
ATCATAAACATAGTGCATGTAATGTCATAGATACAGTGACTGTGATGTCATGCATCCTTTCTTTGTACTGTATCAGGCTTCCCTAGGGACTCAGTGGTAAGGAGTCTGCTTGCCAGTGCAGGAGAGGAAGGTTCGATCCCTGGGTCTGGATAATCCCTCGAAGAGGGCATGGAAACCCACTCCAGTATTCTTACCTAGAGAATCCCATGGACAGAGGAGCCTTGTGGGCTAAAATCCATGGTGTTGCAAAGAGGCAGACAGGACTGAGCAACAAACACTGTCACTTTCCAGTTGTGGTGCACAGACTTCTCATTGTGGTAGCTTCTCTTGTTGCAGAACATGGGCTCTAGGGCTTCCACACTTTCAGTACATGAGCTCAGTGAATACGGCTTCCAGGCTCTAAACTACAGGTGCAATAGTCATGGCCCATGGGACTAATTATTCTGCAGTCTGTGGGATATTCCCAGAGCAGGGCTCGAACCTGTCTCCCCTGCATTGGCAAACAATTCCTATCCACTAGACGACCAGGGAAGACCCCCCCACCCCCAAACATACTCTT
>NW_011495059.1:8126844-8127957 GCF_000754665.1 Bison bison bison | reverse complement strand
ATAAATGACAACAAGCTTTTAAGACTTAAGCCAACAAAATTTGAATTTGCAGAGGAAACATTTAATTACTGGCATTATTTTAGAATACTGGAGTATGGAAATGCTAATAAAAACAGAAACAGATTTTACTTGGTTTTGTTCTTGTAATAAAACTCCTCATGGACAATGCCCTCCAGTATTGCCTGCACTGGATGTGGGCCGCTCCCTCTGACCCATCTGTGGAAGGCCAGTGCTCCATTCTAAAGTCCTTATCTAAAAAGGGCCTAGTCAATATTGTCTTTGTGACCTCCAAAAACTGCCATTATTTCCTTCCTTTCTTCCCTCCTACCTCCCCCTTTTCTTTCCTTTTCTTTCTTATTATACACTTGATAAAATTTGCTTTCCATTTATAGTTATTACAAAATGCTGGCAACAATCCGCATGTTGTAAAATATATCCTTGAGCTCATCTTACACCTAACTTTGTGCCTTTCACTCTACCACCTCTGTTTTGCTCCTTCCCCTCCCTGCTATCCGCTGGTAACCACTCAATGTTCTATATATCTGTGAGCCTCTATTTTTGTTACATTCTCTACTTTGTGATATTTTAAGATTCTGTAAGTGATACCATACAGTATTTGTCTTTATTATTTTAATACATTATACCTTTCATGTTGCTGAAAATGGCATTAATTTCATTGTTTTTATGGCTGAATAACATTCCAAGGTCTTCCTTGGTGGCTCAATGAGGAACAATCTCCCTGTAAAGGAGGAGATGTGAGTTCAAAACCTAGGTAAGGAAGATCATTTGGAAAAGGAAATGGCAACCAACTGGGGTGTTTTTGCCTGGAAAATACCATGTGCAGAGGAGTCTCGAGGGGGTAGAGTCCATCAGATCCCCAAGAGTGGGAAATGCCTTAGTGACTGAACAAAAATAAGTGTCCCTTTGTACACATATACCACATCTTTACCCATTCATCTGCCTATCATCTAATGGACATTTAAGTTGTCTCCATGTCTTTGTGAATGGTGCGCTTTGGGGGACATTTGGATACATGTGCCTTTTTGATTAAAGTTGTGGGTATGTTTTTTAATATATATTCAATAATGAAACTGTTAGGTCATGTGTTGTTCC
>NW_011495059.1:8125941-8126744 GCF_000754665.1 Bison bison bison | reverse complement strand
CGTTGGCCACCAATCAAACCTCAGTAAATTTAAGAAAATTGAAATCACATCAAGCATCTTCTTAGACCACAATACATGAAACTAGATATCAACCACAATACTATGAAACTAGATATCCAAGAAAAACATTGGAAAGAATACAAACACATGGAGATAAAAAACACGTTTCTGAATAACCAGCAGGTTACTGAAGAAATAAAAAATGAAAAATTTTAAATTCCTTGAAACAAAGGACAATGAAAATATAATTTAAAATATATGGGATCCATCAAAAGCAGTTTTAAGAGGGAGGTTTATAGCAATACAAACCTACTTCAAGAAAGAAGAAAAACATAGAATAGACAACCTAACTTGACACCTAAAACAACTGGAAAAAGAACAACAACAAAAAAGAAAAACTTAAATTACTAGAAGGAAAAAAAATCATAAATATTTGGGCAGAAATGAAAGAAAAAGATATAAAATAAACAATTGTAAAGATTAATAAAAATCAAAAGTTGTTTTTTTCAGAAGAAAAAAAAACTTGACAAGCCTTTAACTAGAGTCATCAAGATCAAAAGAGAGAAGAATAAAATCAGAAAAAAAAATAGAATGAAAAAGGAGAAGTTACAATTGACAATGCAGAAATACAAAGGATTATAAGATTCTAATCTGAACAACTCTACAGCAATACAATGGATAACCTAGAAGAAATGGACAGATTGTTAGAAAAGCTCAATCTTCCAACTGAACCAGGGAGAAATATAAATTAGGAAGATCCAATTAGAAGCTCTAAATCACAGCTGTGATGAAAAATCTCCCAA
>NW_011495059.1:8123768-8125841 GCF_000754665.1 Bison bison bison | reverse complement strand
GATATCATAGATACTGTGGGGGTGCTCTTATAAATACAGTAGGCATAATATGTATTCAGTGGAAGTAATGTCAAAGTGAGTTTGATGCCATAAACACAGTGGCTGTGACATCATAAATTCAGTAGGTATGACCTCATATGGATGTAATGTCATATATAGTTGATGTGATGTCATAAATACAGTGCAGTGGGAGTGATGTCATTGAGTGAGTGTGAACATAGATACGGTGGTTGTAATGCAACAGATATAGTGGAGGTGATGTTAGAAATAGTGAGTGTGATGTCATAAACAAAGTGGGTATGATGTCATAGATACAGTGGGTGTGGGATCATAGATATAATGGGTGTGATGTTATATACAGTGGGTGTGATGTCATGTGTAGTGGGTGTGTTGTCTGTATACTGGGTGTGATGTCATAAATACAGGGAGTGTGATGTCATAGATGTAGTGGGTGTAAAGTCATACACAGTGGGTGTGATGTCACATGTATTGGATGTGATGACATATAGTGGATGTGCTGCCATAAATACAGTGGGTGTGATCATAGATCTGGTGTATGTGATGTCAAAGATATAATGGATATGATATCAGATATAGTGGGTGTGATATCATAAATACAGTGGGTGTGATCATAGTTATGATGGATATGATGTCACAAATATAGTGGATGTGATGTCAGTGTCATTAAAACACTATAGTGATGTCATTAAAACAGTGGGGGTGATGCCATACATATAGTTGCTGTGATATTATAGATATAGTGTTTGTGATGTCACATATATAGAGAATGTGATGTCATATGCAATGGATTTTATGTCACATATAGTTGATGTGATGTCATTGATGAAATGGGTTTAATCACAGATGTGGTGAGTGTGTTGTCACAGATATAGTGTATGTGGAACATATAATTAGGGTGATGTCATAAATAATGTGGTTGTGATGTCATCAGTACAGGGGGTGTGATGACAGATATGGTGGGTGTGAAGTCACAGAGTGGATGTGATGTCAGATACAGTGGTTGTATTGTCATAAACAGAGTGGGTGTGATGTCATATATAGTGGATATAATATTCTAAACATAGTATGTGTGATGTCATAGATACACAGGCTGATGGCACATGTATAATTTAATTGATGTCATATACAATGGATGTTATATCATATATAGTGTGTGTGATGTCATAAATACAGTAGTTTGATGTCATAGAGAGTGATGTGATATCGTGTATAGTGCATATGATGTCATAAATACAGTGAGTGTGATGCCTTGCATACAGTTGGTGTGAGGACACAGATACAGTGGCTGTGATATCACATGTACAGTGATGGTGTCATATACAATGGATGTGATGTCATATATTGTGGATGTGTTGTCATAAATACAGTGGGAGTGATGTCATAGTGAATGCAATGTTGTAAAAACAGTATTTGTGATATCATAAATGAAGTGGGTGAGATATCATAGTTACACTGGGCATGATGTCATATATAATGGATAATATATCGTATGTTGTGTGTCTGATGTCATATGGAGTGAACAGAATGTCATATGTAGTGGGTGTGATGTCACAAATATAGGGGTGTGATGTCATAGATACAGTGTAACTGGTATCATTGATACAATGTATGTGATGTCATATACAGGGGGAGTGGGGTCATAGATAGGGTGGGTGTGATGTCATGAATACCGTGGATGTGGTGCCATAACAAGAGTGGCTGGGATGCAATAAAGAGTGCATATGATGTCATACATATAATGGGTTTGTTGCCATACATTCAGTGGCTATGATGTCATTGATGCAGTGAATGTAATGTCAGATATAGTGATCACATTGCCATAAACTCGGTAGATGTGATATCATATATAGTGGATATGATGTCATAAACATAGTGGATGGGATCTTGATACAGTGGCTATGTGGTCACATATATAGTGGATGTGATGTCATAACTACAGTGGTGTGATGTCATAAAGACTGGATATAATGTCATACATACAGTAGGTTTGATGTCATACATAGTGTGAATGATATCATTGATAATCTGGGTGTGATAACACGGATACAGTGG
>NW_011495059.1:8123359-8123668 GCF_000754665.1 Bison bison bison | reverse complement strand
CACAAGTGCTTGCAGAACGTCAGCTGAGAGCAGACAAGACTGCCTGAACACAGGACAATAATATATGGAACCCAAAAAATAGGTAGGATGAAGGAACTACAGGGGGAAACATGAGTGTTAGTAGGACTGGACCTGCCCTTGGGAGGTGGAAGACCTGAAGTAGATGTCCGATCTCCACATGACAGCAACTGTTTGCATCAAAGGAGAAACATTTATGGCTGAGAGTGAAACAGCTGATCTATGGCAGCCTAAATGGAATGAGAATCAGACAGTTCTTTCCATAGCCATACACACCCTAGAGAGGGACAC
>NW_011495059.1:8122913-8123259 GCF_000754665.1 Bison bison bison | reverse complement strand
CCCCCCCCCCCTTTATTGCAGGTTGTAGAATGGACAGATATAGGCATGGTCATATCCGCTAATAACACAACACAGATGCCCCCTCCTTGGAGCTTGGAGGGGACCTCTCATCCTGAGGAAGAAGGAAGACAAATTAACATTTCTCTAGACTATGAAATCTTTCCTTTTTGGGTGGGCCCAGCAGAATTATGTATTACTGTTAGTTAACAAAAGTGGGCTTTTGTCCTGCTTCCAAAAAAGAACTCTGTATAATGCCTTGTATGAAGATATTAAACATGTGTTCCTGAAAATAAAGCACCCTTGTTTCACTCAAGACTTGGGTCCCCTGCATCCCTCTTCTCATCAA
>NW_011495059.1:8122164-8122813 GCF_000754665.1 Bison bison bison | reverse complement strand
TTTTATTCTAGGGATACTAGCATTCTTCAATATATGCAAATCAATCAATGTGACAGGCCATATTTACCAAATGAAAGGTAAAAATCATAGGATAACCTAAATAGATGGAGAAAAATACATTACATTTTAAAATGCAAAGTTATTATATTAAAAATGAAGGAAATTTAAAAGGAAGTAAAAAACGGAAAAATTTGAAATGATTCAAATGTCCATCAACAGGTGATTCAATAAATAAATCATGCAACAAAATATTATTCAGCCATCAAATAAATGAAGTTCTTATATATGTTATAACATGCTATAGTTCTGAAATGATTATGCTACTTAAAAGAAGCCAGGAACAAAATCCTGCATACTCCATAATTCCATTCATGTGAATGAATATATCCCAGATTAGGTAGTTCTCTAAGACACAAAATAGAGGAACAGATGCCAGGGCACAGAGGAAGGGAAAATGTCTGCCAACTGGGCAGTGTTTTCCACTGGATTGATGAAAATATCCCAGAATGAGGCAGTGGCTATGGTTATGCAACCTATGAAAACATTACAAATCAATTATTTATACAGTTTAGCTGGAAAAACTCATGGTACATGAACACCATGTCAATAAATAGAATGTTGTTGTTTTCTTTAAACTACTGAAATTAAC
>NW_011495059.1:8120707-8122064 GCF_000754665.1 Bison bison bison | reverse complement strand
AATTCACTGGCTACCCATTTGTCCATCTGGAATGACAGTGGTCTCCATAATCTCTGGGGCCTCTTCCTATTTGTTCTGATTCAACTCTTCATTCACCTTGGAACACTAGCTACAGAGCTTTGAGCCTCTGATTTTCTTAAGATTCTCTGAGGTGGGAGCATTTTGAGAAGCTTTGTTGTTCATCTTTGTTTGAATGTACTTATTCACCTTCATGGTTACCCTGGCAACCTGGAGAAAACAAGAGAGGGAGCAAAGAATGGCATTGGTTTGGGGAAAAGGGTATTGATGGCCTCAGGAGGAGTGTGACCAAGTGGAGGCATGTGCAAGACAAGGAAAGGGAAACGTGTCTTATGGAGTGGTGTCAATGATGAGTTCACTCATTCTTGGGTGAGTTCAGCTTGGGTTGGTTCACTCACCTTGACACTTCTTTTGGACTTCAGTTGATAGGAGGTCTTCATCTTTTTGTCCTGGATAAGCAATTGGCTGTTCCCTAATTACACTACAGCCTTTTGGCTTTCCAATCACCATAGTCATTTTGAAAACTCCCAGTGGTCTGCTCCAGAGCCCCTGAGCACTCCTATATATAGGGGACCACACCCTTATGATTAGGAGGTCAGTAAGTCACTTCCCTAGCCAATGGAGACCCTCCATGAGGCTTGACATAAAAAAGCCTCATCCTAACACCTCTAAGGGTGGATGGGGAGCAACTCAGATGATTTGGTGGGAGACACGAAGTATTTTTAATGCTCCTAAAAAGCCCACCAATCTCACCTGACATCTTCATCTCTCTAAGTCAACACACATGGGTCACATGGCAGGGAAAGTGTGTCTCCTCCAAACCTTGCCTCACAGATACAGTTTTCAGCCTTCATTCTATTCTCTCTTATGTTACATAATTATCTACTGTTAATTATCTTGCCTTAAATCCCTCAATGATAATTAGGCTGTGGAAATGAGATTTCACTTTCCTCCTACAAGTGGTCTTAATACACCTTGAAGACCATTAAATTCTGGGCCACTTATGATAAATCTTTTCCACCCCACGTCCTTTTCTCAGTATTCATGTAACTCTCCTCAGTTTTCTAGTTTCCAGTCTGAAACCCCTGTCTTCACGTTGTGAGAATGCACTGAATACACTTGCTCTTGCTCCACTTGGAGTTGTCTTGTTTCAAATCTAGAACTAATGGTCACCTCCCTATTTGTAATACCAAGGCTTCAGTTTTAACATAATCATGGGGATGAGGCAGATAAATACATGCTTCAGGTTGTGCTGGATGACCCCAAGAAGGAAATGGCCACCTGTAAGTGATTAGTATTCCCAGGAAGGGGTGGAGCTTGCCCAGTTGTGTGTAAGCCT
>NW_011495059.1:8120307-8120607 GCF_000754665.1 Bison bison bison | reverse complement strand
CCGATCACCACATGGGAGCAACTGTCTGGCTGAGAGTGAAACAGCTGATCTGTGGAAGCCTAAATGGAATGAGAATCAGACAGTCTTTTCCACAGCCATACACACCCCAGAGAGGGATGCAGGTCCCATAGAAGGTGCAGCAGGTAACATATGGTTCATGGAGATTGTGGAGAAATCCCTGGCTGTGATCTGCTGTCTACTGGTTAGAGACAAATTGATGGAATGTGCGAATGAGGAGATTGTGTGGGAAACGCCTGTGGCAGTAAGCCAGGCAGCCATTGAAGGAAGGTGACACTTTTG
>NW_011495059.1:8119693-8120207 GCF_000754665.1 Bison bison bison | reverse complement strand
CTTAAAAGGTCTCATTGAGCAGTCAGCTTTTTTCCTGTTTCTCTCTGGACTTCTGATTTCTAACTGGAGCCTATGCTGCCTCCTGGTCTTTCAGACATCTCATTGGTCTGCTCTGTCCATCGCTTGTCCAGGCCATGTTTGCCTTTCTTGATATTGGGGCCATATGTGATGCAGCCCTCACCTTGGTGATGAGTGGAGGGACTGTGTTACAATCTTCAGAGTATACTCTGATGTTCTTATGTGCGGGACTAAATACCAGCTTGCTCATCTGAATCTGAAATGTATGAGGTGGGTTTGGGGTTTCTTCTTAAGCTTTTTTTTTTTGTGTGTGTGTAAGTGGTTACCGCTTTTCTTGTTTCTTGAGATACATTTTGTCAAACATGAGGAAAGTAATTTTCCTCTCTGAAGTTTTATTGGTTGTTTTGAGGATTTGTACACAGTTCAGTTTGTGCTGCTGCTGCTAAGTCACTTCAGTCATGTTCGACTCTGTGCGACCCCATAGACAGCAGCCCAC
>NW_011495059.1:8117396-8119593 GCF_000754665.1 Bison bison bison | reverse complement strand
AGAGAAAAGCTGCCATGCTGCAAGGTTTTTTCTTTTTTATTTTATTCTCTCCTCTTTTAGAGTGGCTACTGTTGTCTTAGAGTTTTTGTCATGCTTGGTGTACATTAGAATAGAATGAGCCAGAGAAGCCACTGAACCTGGTGTCTCCTTGCTCTCCTTAAATCCTGAGCTCTCCTTAGTGTAACCATCCTAGTGCAGCCCTCCTTATCTTAACTCAATTTAGCTTAGCTGTCTGTAGCTCTCCTTAGCTCAGGTCCCCTGAATTCAGTCCTCCTAGCTCTCCTTAGTATAGCCCTCCTTAGGATACCTATCATTAGCTCAGCTCTCCATAGCTTTACTTAGCTCAACTCTCATTACCTCAGCCCTCCTTAGTACAGCTGTCATTAGCTCGGTTCTCCTTAGCTTAACTTTCCTTAACACAGCTCTCCTTTCATTAGCTTAGTACTCCTTATCTTAGTTATCCTTAGCTGGGCTCTCCTTAGCTCATCCCTCAGGATAGCTATCATTAGCTCAGCTTTCTTTCAGCCAGTCAGTTCAGTCGCTTAGTCTTGCCCAACTCTCTGCCACGGCATGAACTGCAGTGCACTGGGCCTCCTTGTGCATCACCAACTCCTAGAACTTACTCTTCAGGTAGTTTGCCTATTTCCTTTTCATTTATTTGGACTTCTGTGTTTCTAGTTTATTCCTTCATTTGTGTAGTAGTTCTCTGTCTTTTATTATTATTATTTTTTTGACTTATTGTTTCAGGTCTCCTTTTTCCAGACTTCAAGGTTGAATTCTTTCTTCTTTGTGGTTTCTTCCCTCCTAAGATTGGTCCAGTGGTTTGTGTATGGTTTGTAGATAAGTGAGATTTGTGCTGAGTTTTTGTTTTTCCTCTGAAGGGCAAGGCTGAGTAGGGGGTAACCCTTTCTGCCGATGATTGGGTTTTTATTTTGTTTGTTTTTTAGATGAGGTGTCCTGCACAGGTTGCTACTGGTGATTGGGTGATGCAGAGTCATCCTGAAACCACCTCCACTCTGGTCCATGGAAAAATCATTCTCCATGAAACCTGTCCCTGGTATCAAGAAGGCTGGAGACTGCTGGTTGAAAGGACAGGGGAAACTGTACATTGGGTTAAAGGCAATCATGAACTCTCCTTTGTGAATGGTTCTAGTATTTGTTGTCATTCAGTTGTTAAATTATGTCCGACTTTGTGACCCCATGGACTGCAGCATGCCAGACTTCCCTATTCATCACCAATTCCTCAAGCTGGCTCAGACTCGTGTCCATTGAGTTGGTATTCTATTCAACCACCTCATCCTCTGTCATCCTTGTCTCTTCCTGCCCTCTATCTTTCCAACCGTCAAGGTCTTTTCTAATCTGTCAGCCCTTCATGTCAGGTGGCCAAATGTTGGAGCTTCAGCTTTCAATTTTGCCATCACCTGCTTGACCAGTGTCCAAGTTATCTTAACTCAAAGACCTAACATTCAAGATTCCTCTGCAATATTGTGTTTTACAGCATTAGGCTTTAATTTCACTACCAGACACATCCTGTGCAAGTCTGCAAGTCGCTTCAGTTGTGTCCGACTCTGTGCGACCCCATAGACAGCAGCCCATCCGGCTCCCCCGGATCTGGGATTCTCCAGGCAAGAACACTGGAGTGGGTTGCCATTTCCTTCTCCAATGCATGAAAGTGAAAAGTGAAAGTGAAGTCATTCAGTCGTAGTCGGACTCTAGTCATCCCATGGACTGCAGCCTACCAGGTTCCTCCATCCATGGGATTTTCCAGGCAAGAGTACTGGAGTGGGGTGCCATTGCCTCCTCCGAGACACATCCTACCTGATCCCTATTTACATCAATGATAGATGGTGTCTCCCTTCAAAATCTTGCTGGTGATAATCTTTGTGAAGATTATCCTCCCAGACCCCCACGGCCAATTCTTCTCCCATCCATTTGCAGTTTGCTAGCACCTTTCAGATTTATGCATGCAGTTAAGGCTTATGTCTTGTATCTTATTCCACGCTAAGAATCATGAACATAAGAACAAGGTGTTGTTTATCCCTGCATCTTTGATTCCTGGTGAAAGTAAAAGAAATTGAAAGTAAAATAAATTGAAAGTAAAAGAAATTGCTCAGTCATGTCCGACTCTTTGCAAACCCCATGGACATGGTATTCTCCAGGCCAGAATATTGGAGTGGGTAGCCTTTCCTTCTTCAGG
>NW_011495059.1:8114397-8117296 GCF_000754665.1 Bison bison bison | reverse complement strand
GAGGTTTTTTATCCCCCACCCCCCACACCCAAATGGGCTTTTCTGTTACCAGAGATATGCTCTTTGATTGCTTTGCAGTTGGATCATTTTCCTGAATGACTCAGCTCTCTCTTCAGATACAAGGGAACTCGAAGTGGGACAGAGGAGGTGACATCAGTGATTGTCCTGGCTTGCAGAAGCCAGTGCTGTCTTATGCTCTCCTCTTGATGGCTTCTTAGTCATAGCTGATAAGTCACGGGCGTGATTCATGGCCGTGAAATTTATGGCCTCTGATCCTGGACCTAAACATTCTTCCCCCTTCCATTCTGATCTCTGGTGGTTTCAATTTTCCACATCTGTCAAAGCTCCACATCTGAGCTCTAGTGCACACCTCTTTCCTGTGGTGGCCCTTGATGTTCATTAACAAATATGTCCCTCGACCTGCCTTTCCAGTTGCCCAAGTCCTTGCTTATGTTCATGTTCCCTGTCCTGTGTTGGTTTGAGCATGTGCCACTGTTGATCTGTGATGTGTTCTGGGCAGGAGAGATGCTTTTTCCTGTCTACCTAAAGGATGAAGCTACTAGATAAATTTTCTAGCATGATACAGGGTCTTTCCCCTGCTTGCATGACGAGCCTTCCAGGACACCCCCACTCCCCACCCCACTGCTGCCTCTAGGATATCCTTCTGGCTTCTGAAACTCAAGGTCAAATTCCTCATCTTCCTCTTTCTGGCCTTATCTTTAAAGGCTCCCCTGCCAGGGTGCTGTATGCACCAGGCTGACAGTCTTCAGATGGGTCATGGGTCCAAACCCCCTTCTATGGAATGTTCACCCCATCTGTGCTGGCTCTTTCAAGTTGCTGTTTGGGGAAGGTCTTTCATCTCCAGCCCTGAGCCCTGCCCCTCTTATTCTCACTGCCCTGATTCTGTCCCTTTCCTAGTGAGTCCCAGTTCCCACAAGAATTGGGGTCCCTTGGCCTCGGTGGGTGTCATCTTTGATCATCTGTAATATCTATTGGATGAAATATGAAGGCTTGCTTCCAAAACGACTTCCATGGACTGGTTTTTATTTCTTTCTTTTTTTTTTTTCTTCTTCCCTCCCTCTTGCTGTTTCCAGAGCAAACATTTCCATAAGGACAACAAAGCAATCTGCTCATTTTTGGACACTCCTGGGGCCCTCAACAGGAGTTTTGCAAACAGAATTCCGGAGAGTAATCCAAATCAGAATAATCGACCTGGCAAGTGAGCTTGGGGCTTTCCTTCTGACCAGGGCACGTGGACAGGCATCATGGGTGGGCGTGGATTCCTTCATCCTTGCCTGCTTGTCTTTTTGTAAAGGGGTTTTTTCTTTTCTTTATTTTTCCCCTGAGCTACAGCAATGGATGCTGAGAACTTTTCCTGGTGGTTGTAGGACAGGACTGCCCTGTTTGTGGCTCTAGCAGATGGTGCCCTCTGTGACTGGCAATGACCAGTGCTCTCTTGACTGTTTAACAGAGGATGGTGATAAAAGGAGCATGCATGTCTGGAATGCATGATGCATTCGAGGCACAACTCATCATGTGTAATGCATGATACACTATTCACAGCTGGTGGGCAGAGCCCTATTCCTGGGTTCCTAGGGCTAGCTTCAGGTCTTCGCTTCACCAGGTTCAAGCCTAATGAAGTCTTCCTCATGGGAGAAGTTTGATGGGGTCAAAAGTACAGATCTGAGGTCTTCAAAGCTGCCTCATTTCAACTCTCTTCACCATTAGCATGAAAAATGTCGGACAAATGCTTTGTCTTGGTGAGGAAACCAAGGAGGGCAGAGATCCCCAGCTACACTGTCTCCAAAACTGGGCCTGTTTTTGCTGGGAGTGTAGCTGGTGTGTGGTTTGGGTGAGGCAGACAGGCTACCTTGGAACGTGGTCCTTGTGGCTGGAGGAGGAGCTGCAAAATCTTTGTAGATGGAGAGAAGCTATATGATGTGATCTGGGCTTCAGGGTGAAGCCAGACCTTTGTTCAGAAATTTTTATTTATTTGGCTGAGCCAGATTTTCATTGAAGGCCTTCCATCGAAGATCTTCCATCTTCATCGTAGCGTTCGAAATCTTTAGTTGTGGCACATGGGATCTAGTTCCCTGACCAGGGATCAAACCCCAGGCTCCCAGCATTTTGGGAGCACAGAGTCTTAGCCACTGGACTGCCAGGCGAGTCCCTTAGTCAGACATTAATAACAGCGCTTTGAGAGAGTCTGGCATGCAAGTGTTTGTAGGGATGAGACAGAAGAGCCCACCTGGTCATGGCTGAGTCATCACAGGTGCTGATTTACCTGTAGGAAGTGCTACCTTCAAAACCTGCCAAAAGACCTGGCAGGTTCCTCCACCATTGTGGTTTCACATGTAGGCTGTCTCATGATGCTCAAATTAACCAGTTCTGTGCATGTCTGGTTGTTGTCTCTTTTGGGACACCCACACTATCTTTCTCCTCCATCTCCTGCTTGTTCATCCTCTTCTTCCAGGCATCCTAAGGGTTCTGTCCTCCACTGTTCATAGGTCTGTTTTCTGTGTGGCAGCCTCCATTACCACAAGTCCAGTCTTTTAAGCTTCTTCCTCTGCTGTTCATTCCATCTTTTTCCCTGGGACTCCCACCCCAGCTAACTGTCCACCAACCCTCTGACATAGCCCTTGGGCCTCCCAGCTGGGGCATGTCAAAACCTAAGCTGTCTACCACATATCCTTCACCTTGGCTGTTTCTGGGTGACTGTGTAATCTTGTCTGGGTGGAAGCTTATTAACACTGGGATAGGTCATTATTGGGATAAAAATTGTGTAGAATTTGAAACTGGTTGTTAGCCAAATGAATTGCTTCATAGTTCTATTAGGAGTGGTCATTTTGTTTATGGTGTCAACTTGCAATAAATAATTGCCTCTGTTACCCTAAGGAGG
>NW_011495059.1:8113624-8114297 GCF_000754665.1 Bison bison bison | reverse complement strand
GTCGCAAAGAGTCAGAGATGATTGAGAGACCAAGCACAGAATATAGTTTGCAGGACACTGGTTTGATGGCTTACTCGATGCTTAGTTGGATTGTTACTGTTTAAGAAAGCTGGTTTAAGGATTTACAGATTGAAAATTCTTAACAGAAAAGTTGTAAAATCCTTTTAAGGAATCAGTCAATACACTTGTATACATACTGTGTGTAACTCTGAGTAGGGAGTGTTTTACATACACATGTTCAATCCCCTGGTCAGGGAATTAGATTCCACGTGCCACAGCTGAGACCCCCATGCCATGATGAAAACTAAAAATGGCATGTGTTGCAACTGAGACTCAGCACAGCAAAACAGATAAATAATTTTTTTTTTTAAAGTAAAGAGCAGTCTAGCATGTTCTCTAAATATTTACTCTTGTTGCCATATGACCCTGCCATTCTATTCCTAGTTGCACACCCAAGGGAACTGAGGACACATATTCACACACAAACATGTGTATACAAGTGTTCATGGTGTGCTGATAGCCAAATATATGGATGTGAGAGTTGGATTCTAAAGAAAGCTGAGCACTGAAGAATTGATGCTTTTGACCTGTGGTGTTGGAGAAGACTCTTGAGAGTCCCTTGGACTGCAAGAAAATCCAACCAGTCCCTCCTAAAGGAACTCAGTCCTGAATA
>NW_011495059.1:8110764-8113524 GCF_000754665.1 Bison bison bison | reverse complement strand
CTTAACTGCTATGTCCAAGAATATTATCCTTCAAAAATAGAGAAGTAGATATTCTCATATGAATAAAAATTTAGGGAATTTATTTTGACCAGAAATCTGATCTGTTAGAAAGGATAAAATGAGTTATTTGCATAGGATAAGATGATATTGAAGACAAACTGTGAGTTAAGAAAGACTGTCATGTTGTAGTTTGCCACAAAACAACATTCTGGAAAGCAATTATCCTTCAATGAAAAAAAAAAGGCAAATTTAAATGAAGGATTTTTAATATTATTGGTAAAATATAAATGTTTGTTTGGCCTTCTCCACCTTTACTTTTTACTGATTGTGAATCTTCATAATTAAAGTGTGCTTCATGTATACAAGATAAATTTTGTCTCAGCAGTAAAGAATCTGCCTGCAATACAGGAGCCATAGCAGATACAAATTCTATCTTTGGGTCAGGAAGATCCCCAGAAGGAGAGCATAGCAAGCCACTTCAGTGTTCTTGCCTGGAGAATTCCCAAGGCCAGAGGAGACTGGTGTGCTTACAGTCCATGGGTTGGCAAAGAGGTGGACACGACTGAGCAACTAAACAACAGAAACACCTTCCTGACCAAAACTCTGAAGATACTAGAAATAAATGAGAAACTTCTCAGGCTAAACAAAGCAAAACAAAAAGCCTAGATGGTAGAGCTGAATTATATAAAAAAGTAGACACTAGAGCTTAATTAGAAAAGACTTTAGGCAATAAAATGTCTCCCAACAGTAGTGTAAACAGTGTGTTCCACACAAGGGAGAGGAGTCGTTTTTAATACTCATTCAATAGAAAATATTTCTAGTTACATTCATAAACTAATGAAATAAAAATCTCCAGAAAATAAACATAGTAGAAAATCTATTGATCATTTTATCTCTAGTTAAGACTGCACATTTATAGGGGAATTAAAAAAAAATCTGTGAAAGATACAGTTTAAGCAGTAACTGTAATGAAAGTAACTATTTTTTTCCATAGTCTGAAAGTAACTGACAAGAATGGATTTCACCTTAAAATATATTTTCCAAATTCAACAGATTATTTAATGTTACAATATAAGATTTTGTACTTTTCAAGCTAAAAAGTTTATACCCAGCATTAAGTACTTTGTTTCACTAATTCAGAGGTAAATAAAAGCATATTGTGTGTGTTTACCTTGACAATCTTTGTGGTATCAGTGTGTATTTCGAATCAATGGTTTGAAGGGGAAGTGCATAATAGTATGTTCCCTCAGGGGCTGCAGGCTGTGCAGGAAGTTGTCTGAAAGCTTTGCAAACCATTAAGGATTCTCTGTAGAATGGAGCAGTGGTAATCATGGCAGCTTGTACTGGCGACAACTGTTTAAAAGAATCTTCTCCTAATTAACTCCCTCAAAGAAGACAATGAGGTTTTAAAGATAAGTACTAAAACTATGGTCACATAAAATTATATATATATGCGTGTGTGTGTGTGTGTGTATGTGTATACATTTATATGTATATATATATATATACACACATATATAACTAAATATAAAATAACTAAATATAAACTAAATATAAAATAACTAAAATTTTGTTCCTTGTGAATAATAAATAAAAAATTAAAATCTGACATAAACGACAACAAACTTTTAAAACTTAAGCCAACCAAAATTGAATTTGCAGAAGAAACATATTTAATTACTGACGTTATTTTAGAAACTGAAGTATGGAGATCCTAATAAAAACAGAACCAGCTTTTACTTAGTTTTATTCTTGTAATAAGATTCCTCATGCACAATGACCTCCAATATTGCCTGCACTGGATGTGGGCTGCTCCACCTGACCCATCTGTGGAAGGCCACTGCTCCATTCTAAAGTTCTTAGCTAAAAATGGCCTAATCAGTATTGCCTTTGTGACCTCCAAAAACTGCCATTATTTCCTTGCTTTCTTCCCTCCTACCTCCCCCTTTTCTTTCCCTTTATTTCTCATTATACACTTGATAAAATTTGCTTTTCATTTATAGTTATTACAAAATACTGGCGACATTCCCCATGTTGTAACATATATCCTGAATTCATCTTACACCTAACTTTGTGCCTTCCACTCGACCACCTCTGTATTGTGCCTTCCCCTCCCTGTTATCCACTGGTAACCAGTCGATGTTCTATATATTTGTGAGCCTCTATTTTTGTTACATTCTTTACTTTGTGATATTTTAAGATTCTGTAAGTGATACCATACAATATTTGTCTTTATTATTTTAATTAGTATTATACCTTTCATGTTGCTGCAAATGGCATTAATTTCATTCTTTTTATGGCTGAGTAACATTCCAGGGTGTTCCTTGGTGGATCAATGGGAAACAATTTCCCTGTCAAGGAAGAGATGTGAGTTCAAAACCTAGGTAAGGAAGATCACTTGTAAAAGGAAATGGCAACCCACTGGAGTGTCCTTGCCTGGAAAATTCCATGCACAGAGGAGCCTCGAGGGGGTAGAATTCATTGGGTCCCCAAGAGTCAGAAATGACTTAGTGACTGAACAAAAACAAGTGTCCCTTTGTACACATATACCACATCTTTGGGCTGGAAGAAGCACAAGCTGGAATCAAGATTGCTGGGAGAAATATCAATAAGCTCAGATATGCAGATGATACCACCCTTATGGCAGAAAGTGAAGAGGAACTAAAAAGTAAAAGAGGAGAGTGAAAAAGTTGGCTTAAAGCTCAACGTTCAGAAAACAAAGATCATGGCATCTGGTCCCATCACTTCATGGGAAATAGA
>NW_011495059.1:8110374-8110664 GCF_000754665.1 Bison bison bison | reverse complement strand
AAAAACCACATAGTTTCCTTTCCAAGCAGATATTCCAGTGACTTTTCTAGCCTAAAATGTGGAAGCTACTTTTCCTTAAGGGGATACCAAATATTGATAGGCAGTGCCATCACAGGTCCCATTAACTGATCGTTTGCTATCATAAGCAATGCAAGCTCGACTTGCACTTTTTCATGGCATGTTCATGGCACATAATGGGAAGCTGGAATGGCATGATGAGGGACAAGAAAAAGCTAAGATCAAGGAGTGCTTTTCTTTGGGAAGTGATTCTACTAAAACATCTGGGAGTC
>NW_011495059.1:8109197-8110274 GCF_000754665.1 Bison bison bison | reverse complement strand
TTTTAGAGGAAGGAGATCCAGAAAGTGAAGGGGTCCATCTGGATCCCCTGTTTCTGGTTGTTTTTGAGTGTTTGTGTACTCTTTCCATTCCATAGTTGGTAGGCCTTGCAGATGCAGACTGGATGAAGGGTACAGACCAGGAAAGGTGTCTATCCCTGGTCTACCACTGGGAATCGGAGCCCAAAGTGAATCTCTTCACTTCTGGGGCATCCTGAAGCCATTCTGAACACAGTGGGTGGCACAGAGCTGTCACCAACACATTCTCCTGTCTGAGTCTTGGGGACTGGTTTACTCATTTGATGTGGCTAGAGGGGAGGCTCATGGACCCTCTTTCTTCATTGCAGGTCAAAAAAGGGAGCAAAACCACAGCTGTGGACAAACTGCTGGCTGAAAACGTGATCATGGGCATCAATGATGTCGGTCTGTCCAGGTTTAGACAGGAGGCCATCTGCATAGCGAAGGGGTCGCATAAGCCCCTGTAGCTTTCTGTCTCTGTCTCTCTGTCTCTCTGCCTCTGTCTCTGCCTGGTGGTGAAAGGGTAAGACCTGGGATTCTTATTTATGGACAGAGATGAGCAGTCCAGCAAAGCATGGAGTCTGCTGGCTGCCCTGTGTCAACTATGGCAGTCCCAATGTGTGTGTGTGTGTGTGTGTGTGTGTGCATACATGTGTAAGCATGTACACTTAGGAAGTACACAAATGATTGATCTCTTGGTCAAGAATCACAAATTTAAAAGATTGCTTTTTTTTTTTTTTCTTTAATGTTGGAGTATAGTTAACTTAGTTAAAGCTCCAATACTTTGGCCATCTGATGCAAATGGCTGACTCATTGGAAAAAATCTTGATCCTGGGAAAAACTAAAGGTGGGAGGAGAAGGGGATAGCAGAGGATGGTATCACTGACTCAACGGACATGAGTTTGAGAAAACTCTGGGCGGTGATGAAGGATGGGGAAGCATGCTGCATGCTGCAGTCCATGGGGTCACAAAGAGTCAGGCACAACTTGTCAGCTCAACAACAACATAGTTAATAGTTAATGTTGTGGTAGTTTCAGATATACAGCAAAGTGAATCAGGTGT
>NW_011495059.1:8108396-8109097 GCF_000754665.1 Bison bison bison | reverse complement strand
CCAAAGAGTAGAAACAATGTAAATATATCCATCTCTGATGAACAGATAAATCAAATGTGGTCAGTTGGTATGATGGAATATCACTCAGCGATAGAAAGGAATCGGGTTCCCACACAGGGGGAAACATGGATGTGCCTGCAAAACACATGATGAGTGAAAGAAGCCAGACATAAAAGGCCACCTGTTGTATGACTCTGTGTATATCACGTGTCCACAGTAGATACATCTGAGACATGTACATGGTTTCCAGGGCCCAGGAGGGCTGGAGAGTGACTGCTGACAGACAAAGGGTTTCTTCTGGGTGTAGGAAGCCTGTTCTCAACTGGGTGGGTGGTGAAGGTTGGACTACCCTGAGTACAACTCACAAACAGTCCATTCATTCATTCATATATACATAGGGGGAGAGGTTGGTGTTTATTTGAGTTATAGCTAGATAAAGCTGTTGCAGAAATTAAAAAAATAAAGAAAACATTAAAAGAAAGCTGTTACAGAAAAAGTCCTAGGTGCAGGACTTTTTTTAAAAAAAAATTATTTTTTTGGCCCTGGTGTGTCTTTGTTGGTGAACGTGGGCTTTCTTCAGTTGTGGCAAGCAAGAGCCCCTGTCCACTTGCAGCATGTGGGCTTCTCATTGCAATGGCTTCTCTTGTTATGCAGCAAGGGCTCTAGGGCACACAGGCTTCAGTAGTTGTGGCACGTGGGCT
>NW_011495059.1:8106924-8108296 GCF_000754665.1 Bison bison bison | reverse complement strand
AAGATATTAATTCTATAACCAGAGATAAGACTCAGCCCCCCAAAGTGATGGTACTGGAGTCTTGACCACGGCACAGCCAAGAAGTTCCTGTGACTGCTTTTATATACAGAAATAACCCTTGACTTGGTATTTCACAGGTTCACAGTACAGTGTTGACCTGCCATTTTTAGCAGAATTAGCCCATTGTTTTCAAAGATTGGCTGTAAATTTAAAAAAAATAAATTGATCTCCCATGCACTTCAGTTTTTAGTGTAGACTTGAAGACATATCGCAAAGGATTTTTTTTTAACCAAAATAGCACCAGAGGAGGAGATTCAGAAAGGGAAAAAGGAAAAAGTTTCATTCTTTGCCACATTAATGGAACAGCCTGATTGCTCCGTAGAATAGGCAACTGTCCTCTTACATCAGAAAACTAGTGTCCTGGCATGGCCATTTCTGAGCCCTTTTGGGTAGAGGGGACATGAGAGATGCTGTCATGGTGTATCATTTCTTTGGGGTCACCTTATTGACTTATGCACTTTTAAAGAGAAGCTTTGGAGGTTCAGTGTGGTGTGTTCACAGGAGTCAGCAGCAGGTTTGGTCCCCCAGAAGTGGTCAGCTGTGGTGCCCCCAAAGCATTTGCTCACTGCACAGTGGTCAAAACAACCACTCTTATGGGGTGGCTGCTGGAATACCACCTACAGTTTTCTCCAAATGTGACTTTTTATTCTGCATTTATCATTACTGAGGATGACACATGGACATGGGAAAATATTCACTTTTCTCGTCGTTGTTAAGTATTTATTATTTTTATTTATTTGGTTGTTCCAGGTCTTAGTTGTGGCACCTGGGGTCTAGTTCCCTGACAGGGGATGGAACCCTGGGCACCCTGCAGTCAGAGCGCAGATTCTTAGCCACTGGACCAGGGAGGTGAATTGGGACCAGGCAAGTCCGAAAATTCACTTTCAAAAGGGAATTGGCTTAAATCCATCAACCTTTCTCCCATCCCACCTCCATCCCCTCATTTTGTCTCTCCAGAGAGCGACTGTATCAGTACTATCCTGTTAGGCTTCCTTTTAGAAACAAATAGGTGCTTGTGTGTTTACAAGTGAAAGTGGAGTTTGTTCAACATTGAGCTCCCTCTGGTCTGACTCATGACTTGTCTTAGAGACCCCACGATGCTGTGTGGTCTGGATGGTCAACTGTATATGTAACAGATCTCTGTGTGTGGGTGTTTTTATGGTGCTTCCAGAGTATTTGTGTAGCAGACTGCTGTGCTGTGATACCTTTGTACCTAAGTTCATGTGTGTGTGTGTGTGTGTGTGTGTGTGTGTAGCTCATCATGGTCCATTCCTTGCCTGGGAGGTTTCTCGTCTTGTGATTTTTTTTTTTT
>NW_011495059.1:8105945-8106824 GCF_000754665.1 Bison bison bison | reverse complement strand
ATTTGGGGAAGAGGGTATTGATGGTTGGTATTGATGGCTTCAGGAGAAGGAGTGTGACCAAGAGGGGACATGTGCAAGACAAGGAAAGAGGAGGGTGTCTTATGGGGCGGTGTCAACGGGCAAGGGTGAGTTCACTCACTCTTGGGTGAGTCAGCCTGGGTGAGTTCACTCACCTTGCTACTTCTTTTGGACCTCAGTTTATAGAAGGTCTTCATCTTTTTGTCCTGGATAAGCAGTTGGCTGTTCCCTAATTATGCTAGACTGTTTTGGCTTCCATATCACCTTAGTTATTTTGAAGACTCCCAGTGGTCTGGTCCAGAGCCCCTGAGCACTCCTATATATAGGGAACCACACCCTTATGATCCTGAGGTCATTAAGTCATTTCCCTAGCCAATGGCGACCATCCATGAGCCTTGACATCAAAAAGCCTCATCCTGACACCTCTAAGGGTGGATGGGGAGCAACTCAGATGATTTGGTGGGAAAACTAGGTATTTTTAATGCTCCTAAAGAGCCCACACGGAGAAGGCAATGGCACCCCACTCCAGTACTCTTGCCTGGAAAATCCCATGGATGGAGAAGCCTGGTAGGCTGCAGTCCATGGCGTAGCTAAGAGTCGGACAAGACTGAGGTGCTTCACTTTCACTTTTCACTTTCATGCATTGGAGAAGGAAATGGCAACCCACTCCAGTGTTCTTGCCTGGAGAATCCCAGGGATAGGGGAGCCTGGTGGGCTGCCGTCTATGAGGTCGCACAGAGTCGGACTCGACTGAAGTGACTTAGAGCAGCAGCAGCAAAGAGCCCATATATCTCACCTGCCATCCTTATCTAAGTCAACACATATGGGTCACATGGCAGGGAGAGTGTGTCTCCTCCAAAC
>NW_011495059.1:8104278-8105845 GCF_000754665.1 Bison bison bison | reverse complement strand
AATCACTGCAGATGGTGACTGCACCCATGAAATTAAAAGATGCTTACTTCTTGGAAGAAAGTTATGACCAACCTAGATAGCATATTCAAAAACAGAGACATTACTTTGCCAACAAAGGTCCATTATTCAAGGTTATGGTCTTTCCAGTGGTCATGTAAGAATGTGAAAGTTGAACTGTGAAGAAAGCTGAGTGCTGAAGAATTAATGCTTTTTTTCTTTTTTTTTTAATTTTATTTTATTTTTAAACTTTACATAATTGTATTAGTTTTGCCAAATATCAAAATGAACTGTGGTGTTGGAGAAGACTCTTGAGAGTTCCTTGGACTGCAAGGAGATCCAACCAGTCCATTCTGAAGGAGATCATACCTGAGTGTTCTTTGTAAGGAATTATGCCAAAGCTGAAACTCCAGTACTTTGGCCACCTCATACGAAGAGGTGACTCATTGAAAAAGACTCTGATGCTGGGATGGATTGGGGGCTGGAGGAAAAGGGGATGACAGAGGACGAGATGGCTGGATGGCATCACCGACTTGATGGATGTGAGTCTGAGTGAACTCCGGGAGTTGGTGATGGACAGGGAGGCCTGGCGTGCTGCCATTCATGGGGTTGTAAAGATTCTGACACGACTGAGCAACTGAACTGAACTGAACCACATCTTTATCCATTCATCTATCATCTAATGGATATTTAGGTTGTTTCCATGTCTTGGTGAATGATATGCTTCAGGGGACATTGGGATACATGTGTCTTTTTAATTAAAGTTGTGGGTATGTTCTTTATATATATCCAATAATGAAACTGTTGGTTCATGTGTTGTTCCATCTTAGCTTTTTGAGATATCTCTGTACTAAAACCCACCATTATTTCATTCCTATGAGCTATATTTTTGTAAGGAAGTTTGAGTTTTTGAGGTTGTTAGTTGCTGACATCATATCTTGAGGTGTAATAAATACCATTATTAGGTATATGCCTTAGGGGCAACTACTTTGATGCTTTTTTAGCAAATGGCCTTGCCCCCCTGCTGTATGACATGCCTCCCCAGTTAACTTCCAACCCCTGCACTCACACACAGAAACACCATATCTTCTTCCTCTTCTCCCATGGGAAGTGTGTCTTATGGGGTCAGTCTGGGCAGAGTTCTACCCCATACTTTCTAGCTCACTGGACCTTCTAGTCCCATCTCCAACTGCACACAAACCATCTCCCTCCATTTTCACACACTCATCCTTTCTCTGACCTTTCTGCCCCACACTATCTATCAGAGAGCTCAGATACACATAATTTCACATCAGGTTGATTTTATTTAAGTTTCATTAATAATGTATGCTGTTGGTAGATTCAATATCTGTAATGTTGGCCACTTTTCAGAGATGAGACCCTCAAAGAAATTTGACGTCTCTAGCCAAGTTCTGAAGTCACTGGCTACCCATTTGTCCAGCTGGAACGTCAGGGGTCTCCATGATCTCTGGGGCCTCTTTCCATTTGTTCTGATTCAACTCTTCATTCACCTTGGAAAATTGGCTACAGAGCTTTGAGCCTCTGATATTCTTAAGATTCTCTGAGGTGG
>NW_011495059.1:8103794-8104178 GCF_000754665.1 Bison bison bison | reverse complement strand
CCGACCTATTCTCAGTGTGTAGTACATCACTCTTGCTAAGTCAGTCCCTGGGGATTATGTATTTAACAGGTATTTGTGGAAATCCATGAATTTCATATAAGCTTTCCTTTCACTCATCCCCTTTGCTAAGCATCAGGGAGTTTCCAACCCTGGATGTCCATTTTACCTGAGTTGGGGTACTCACTGCCAACAATGTTCTCTGTCCCATTTGAAAGGTAAATGCTGTGACACAGCTGTCATCTACCCTTCTTCACTGACCCTGATTATCACCACAAGTATCTGTACCTCTGACAATGGCACTGTTTCCTTATTTCAATGCCTGAGTCATATTCCATCATGAATCCTCATTCCATTCCTTGATCCATTCATCTCTCCTCTCTGTTT
>NW_011495059.1:8102350-8103694 GCF_000754665.1 Bison bison bison | reverse complement strand
AGTTATATTTTTAAATTATTTATTTGTTTGGCTGTGCAAGGTGTTAGTTTCAGTGTGTGAGATCTAGTCGTCTGACTAGGGATTGAATCTGGGCCCCCTACATTAAGAGCATAGAGTCTTAACCACTAGGATTCCTTAGCCACCAGGAATACCCAGGAAGTCCTATAAATGCTTTTAAAATTGAGTTCTTAAATCAATAACATGTGTCCTTCTCTGGTTGGCCACTCAGTCATGACTGACTCTTTGCAACCCCATGGACTGTAGCCCTCTAGTATCTGCTGTCCATGGGATTCTCTAGGCAAGAATACTTCAGTGGGTTGCCATTCCTTTCTCTAAATCTTCCCAACCCAGAGATTGAACCCAAGTGTCCTGAGTCTCCTGCATTGGCAGGTGGATTCTTTACCTCTTTACCACTGCACCACCTGGTATTCTTTGTCTAATCTCACCATTCTCATCTATCCCTATCCCTAGGCAATCACTAATTTGACTTGTACATCTGAGAAGAGCAATTTCCTAGTGTTTTATGCATGGGGCTTCCCTGGTGTCTCTGTTAGGTAAAGAGACTACATGCAATGCTGGAGACCCAGATTCCATGTAGAACTACACAATAGATCACATACTGTCTTTTTTGGTAAAGGCACTCTGCAGTTAGTTCATTGAGTGAGCCACCAACATACAAGTAATCCAATGTTGGAGGTTGACCAGATGGCAGAGGCACTTCCTTAACCTTTAAATACCTAATTACCCCAGGCACCTTAAGAAAAGGTGGATTTTCTGATATTCTTCTTTATCTGCAAGGCCCTCCCTACTGCCATCCACTCCAACTCTTGCTTTTAAGATGCCTTCAAGCATCACTGTCAGTTTTATTTCCCAAGAAGTCTTCCCATGGCCAGTGTCATCTGCAGCCCACACACCTGTTTCTCCTGTTGAGGTATCCAGCCAGGCCCTGCCTTCCTCACTGGCCTCCCAGCCTGCAGACTCCATATTGTCAGGCCCACTGGGCTTGCTGGGACCACATGCAGGCTGTGTTTATTTTCTGAGGCTGTGGCTGTTTTGTTGCAGTTGGAAAGGTTAGGAAAATAACCCAGAATTCATGTGATTTTTATTTACTTATTTTGAGAGAAGAATTCTATGAGATTGTTAACATTTCACTCAAATGCTTATTTTAATAATTCCTTTTTTAAAAATGAATTTTCAGTATCTAGATCCATTCTTAATTTTTAGTGGTATCTTATCATGTTTAATATTTGTGATCTAAACCTCTTCCTTAAAAAAAATAAAGACTACCTGCCATGTAATATTGAAGTAAACTGGGATTCCACTGTGGCTCAGAGGGCTAAGAGT
>NW_011495059.1:8101630-8102250 GCF_000754665.1 Bison bison bison | reverse complement strand
TGTTTAGGCATTTCTGTCCTTGGGAGTGAGGTGGGACGTCCTTCCATGTGTTCAAAAGCTTGTTCTGAATTCGAGGAACATATGTAAGGGTCTGAAAACAAGATGATCTGAGTTCTGTTCACAGCACAGTCAATGAGAACTGGTGGCAGGAGGAGTGAGAGGAGGCCTGGAGGCCTGCTTGCTGGCAGGGACAAGAGGGTTTCTAAAGACTCATGGGAACATGGTCAGATTTGGGCTCTGAAGGGTGGAGGGGAGTCCCTACTGTAGACTCTCACTTTTGCATTCTGCATACTTGGGTTCCCTTTAAGTGATGGGTGTGCAGAATCATTATCTAGTTTGGAAGGGTTTAGTAATCTAAGTAACATGGAGAAAGAAATGGCAACCCACTCCAGTATTCTTGGCTGGAGAATCCTATAGGCAGAGGAGCCTTGTGGGCTACACAGTCCATTGGGTCACAAACACTCAGAGACAACTCAGTGACTGAGCTTAGGAATCTAAGTAACATGTATAACATATTATAAAACCTAAACAAGTGATCGGTTCAGATGCATTTTTAAAAAACACACACTTGAAATAACAAGCTTAGATATTTTTAAAACACTTTAACGAATTTTATATTA
>NW_011495059.1:8100486-8101530 GCF_000754665.1 Bison bison bison | reverse complement strand
GCTCCTCCATCCATGGGATTTGCCAGGCAAGAGTACTGGAGTGGGTTGCCATTGCCTTCTCCAGGAAGGAATACTAGGCCATATTAAAAGTGACACTTTAGGGACTTTCCTGATGGTCCAGTGGTTAAGACTCTGTGCTTCCAGGGCAGAGGGCCTAGGTTTCATCCCAGGTCAGGGAACTAGAATCCTACATGCCATATGGCCAAAAAAAGACATTTGAGAAGAGTGACAGTAGCATGGATGCTCACCAAACCAGGCAGGCTGTAGAGAGAAAGAACCCACCAAGTCTGCAGGACTCTTTGAACTATCTAAAACAGGGGAAAGGAATGCAGAGAGATGTTATTTACGGTCATCTTTAGGTTACAGGTTACTCTCCTTTGTTGTCTTACTGGCCTTCTAATTTTTAAATGTGCCATGTTTTCTACAATAGCTTTTTTTTTTTTTAAGATGTCCAAGCTTCAGTAGCCACTGGAGTAGAAAGGATGTCTCTCCTACTCGCTGCGGTGACCAGTCACACCGTTAGTCTCCCAGTGGGCATGGCTTGGACTCAGTCCCGTTGTGTTTCCAGAGCTGCTGGAGTTCAGAGCTCCCAGCACCAGGGGCGTCAGCATCCACTGCCATGGCCAGATCTGGGTTCTTTTTTCCAGAGCATCACTGCCTACATGAATTTGGGGACCTCTGGGCTGAGCTATGTTGTCCTCCTCCCTCCCATAAAGGGGCGTCCTCGCTAGTCTCCCGCAGCCAAGCTGGCTTGTATCCGACTGTGGCCCGTGGGGGTGGGGGTGGGGCATTCCTTCCATAGCACTCAGGTCAACTCCTGCTTGATGTCTTCTGAGGCCTTTGTGTCCCTGAGGGCTCAAGGACACTTTAGCTTCTGGTCTTCCCCACCTATACACATGAGGCAGTTAACCCTGAGCAGGTAGCCCTTGCCCCCTTCACATTGGGGCATTTTGTTTGCCTGTTTTGGCACATCCTCTGGCCCATGCCTGGTGGCTCAGATGGCAAAGAGTCTGCCTGCAATGCAGGAGACCTGGTTCGATCTCT
>NW_011495059.1:8097157-8099021 GCF_000754665.1 Bison bison bison | reverse complement strand
AGAGTCAGGGACACGACTGAGCGACTTCACTGGTTCACTGGTGGCCTGAGCACCCCTCATGGCCCCACGCTGGCAGTCTCCCCGTGGTTGAAAGCCACTCAAGTGTTTATCTGGTGTAGGAAGAAACACTAGGCTCCTGAGATGAGCTTCTTATATCTGCCCCTCTCTGTTCCACCTGGAAACTCTAGGTGGCGCCAGAGCGTTTGGTCCCCTGCACTTTCCTGCCCAATCTGGTCCCAATAACTGTGATGCCAGAGACCAGCTCTCAGCCAAATGCCTTCCTCTCTCTCATCCAGACAACTCCAGGGGCCACTTCCCCGGTGGTCCAGTGGTTAAGGATCTGTTTTCGACCTTTGGTCCGGAACCAAGATTCCATGTGTTGTGCGGCAAGTAAGCTTCAATGCCACAACTAGACACAAAGAAAGATGCCACCAGATGCAACAAAGGTCCTGGCATGCCACAACTAAGATCCGATGCAACCAAATAAATAAATATTAAAAAAAATTATTTTTATAAAGAAGAAGAAAACCCTGCTGTTTTAGCCACCAGAGGGGTTGACAAACTACCTGAAAAGTGAAAATCACTCAGTCGTGTCCAACTCTTTGTGACCCTATGGATGATACAGACAATGGAAAATTCTCCATGCCAGAATACTGGAGTGGGTAGCCTTTCCTTTCTCCAGGGCATCTTCCCAACCCAGGGGTCAAACTGAGGTCTCCTGAATTACAGGCAGATTCTTTACCAGCTGAGCTATCAGGGAACATCCCTCAATTCCCAAATATATTTACTATGCTCTAGAAATGTCTGAAGATCTGATAAGAGCACACATGTTTTAGAAAAATTGCACTGTCCCCAGTAACCCCAGTTCCTCAAAGCATGTGGGAACAACCCTTTCCACTAGGCTTTCATTTGTTTTTAAAAGCCGTAATAAGTACTGTACCATTGGCTGTGTCTTCTCAAAGTACAAACATGTATCTCTGTGTAGACCTTGTTCTTTAGTCACTAGGTCGGGCTTGACTCTTTGTGACCCCATGCACTTTAGCCCACAAGGCTCCTCTGTTCATGGGATTTCCCAGGCAAGAATATGTGAGTGGGTTGCCATTTCCTCCTCCAAGGGATCTTCCTGACCCAGGGATCTAACCCTCACATCCTACACCTCCTTGCATTGGCAGGTTGCCTCTTGATCACTGAGCCACCTGGGAAACTTGTGTGTAGACATACTTGGCTGAATTGTGCTTCACAGATCGTGGTGTTTTGTTTTACAAATTAAAAATTGTGGCAGCCCTCTTAAGCTGTTAGAGCCATTAGTTAGGCTATTAGTGACATTCTTCCAACAGTACTTGTTCACTTTGTCTCTTTATGGGTCATATTTTGGTAATTCTCATGGTACTTTAAAATTTTTCACCATCACATTTGTTATGGTATCTGTGGTAAGTGATCTTTGATTTTACTCATATTTCTGCTAGGACTCTGAAGGCTCAGATGATGGTTCCGTTCAGTTCAGTTCAGTTCAGTTGCTCAGTCGTGGCCGACTCTTTATGACCCCAAGAATCACAGAACGCCGGGCCTCCCTGTCCATCACCAACTCCCGGAGATTACCCAACCTCATGTCCATTGAGTCGGTGATCCCATCCAGCCATCTCATCCTCTGTCATCCCCTTCTCCTGCCCCAGTCACTCCCAGTATCAGGGTCTTTTCCAATGAGTCAACTCTTCACATGAGGTGATCAAAGAATTGGAGTTTCAACTTCAGCATCAGTCCTTCCAAAGAACACCCGGACTGATCTCCTTTAGGATGGACTGGTTGGATCTCCTTGCAGTCCAAGGGACTCTCAAGAGTCTTCTCCAACACCACAGTTCAAAAG
>NW_011495059.1:8094168-8097057 GCF_000754665.1 Bison bison bison | reverse complement strand
TGGCGTGACCTGAACCCCTGGATCTGTAAAACTTTATGTAGAGCAGGCTGGAATGTCTTTGGTGAATCGATCTCCGACCTTCTCCATGCCTGTACCTTTGTTGTTATTGTTTAGTTGCTAAGTCATGTCTGACTCTTTTGTTACACCATGGACTATCGCTTGCCAGGCTCCTCTGTCCACGGGACTCTCCAGGCAAGAATATTGAAATGCCATTGCCTTCTCCAGGGGATCTTCCTGATCCAGGCATCGAATTCACATATCTTACATCTCCTATATTAGCAGGCCGGTTATTCATAACTGAGCCACCACGGGAGCCCCTGCCTTTAACTTCCTGGAGCACAAAAGGAACTTGTTACCTCCTGCTCATGATATAATATGAAAGATACAATGGGTATGATATCATAGATATAATGGATGTACTGACATATGTAGTGGGTGAGATGTCAAAGATTCAGTGGGTATGATGTCATAGTTACACTGGGTGTGATATTATACAGTGTATGTGATGTCATATATAGTGGATTTTGCATCATACATAAGGGATATGATGTCATAAATACAGTTGGTTTTGTTCCATGGATACAGTGGGTGTGAGGTCATAGAAAGAGTGGGTTTGATGTCCTAGATGAAGTGGATGTGACATCATATATTGTGGATATGATGTCATATATAGTGAGTGTGATATCATAGATAAAGTGGGTATGCTCTAATAAATACAGTAGGCATAATACCATGGATACAGTGGAAGTAATGTCAAATAAAGTGGGTGTGATCCCATAAACACAGTGTCTATGACATCACAAACTCAGCGGGTGTGGCATCATATGGGTGTAACGTCATGTATAGTTGATGTGACGTCATACATACAGTGGAAGTGATGTCATTGAAACAGTGGGTGTGAACATAGATATGGTGGTTGTAATGTAATAGACATAGTGGAGGTGACGTTAGAAATAGTGAGTGAGAATTCATAAATACAGTGGGTGTGATGTCATAGTCACTGGGTGTGAGAGCATAGATATAGTGAGCGTGATGTCATATATAGATGTGTGTGATGCCATGTGTAGTGGGTGTGTTGTCATGGACACTGGGTGTGATGTCATGAATACAGGCAGTGTGATGTCATAGATGTCGTGGGTGTAAAGTCATACACAGTGGGTGTGATGTCATATGTATTGGATGTGATGGCATATAGTGGTTGTGATGCCATAAATACAGTAGGTGCTATCATAGATCTGGTGTATGTGATGTCAGGGATATAGTGTATGTGATGTCAGATATAGTGGGTGTGATGTCAAAGACAGTGGGTGTGATGTCATCAATACAGTGGGTGTGATCATAGTTATGATGGATGTGATGTCCCAGATATAGTGGATGGGATGTCAGATACAGTGGTTGTATTTTCATAAACACAGTGGGTGTGATGTCATACATAGTGGATATGAGGTTCTAAACACAGTGTGTGTGATGTCATAAATACAGTAGTTTGACACCATAAAGAGTGGATGTCATATCATGCATAGTCCATATGATGTCAAATATCCAGTGAGTGATGTCATGCATACAGTGGGTATGATGACACAGATACAGTGGATGTGATGTCATGTATAGTGGACGTTTTGTCATAAATACAATCGGAGTGATATCATAATGGATGAAATGTTGTAAAAACAGTATTTGTAATATCATAAATGAAGTGGGTGAAATATAGTTACACTGGGTACGATGTCATATGTAATGGATAAGATATCATATGTTGTGTGTCTGATGTCATATAGAGTGAATGGGATGTCATATGTAGTGGGTGTGATGTCATATATCCTGGGTGTGTTGTCATAAATATAGGGCTGTGATGTCATAGATACAGTGGAACTGATAGATACAATATATGTGATGTCATATACAGTGGAAGTGGTGTCTTGCTGTGGGCATGATGTCATGAATCCAGTGGATGTGATGCCATAACAAGAGTCGTGTGATGTCATAAAGAATAGAAATGATGCAATAAATAGTGCATATGATGTCATACATATAGTGGGTTTGTGGTCATACACACAATGGGTGTGATGTCATCAATATACTGGGTGTGATGACACAGATACAATGGATGTAATGTCAGATATAGTGGATGTGATGTCGGATATAGTGATCATGTTGCCATAAACATGGTAGGTATGATGTCATATAGTGGATATGATATCATAAACATAGTGGGTGGGATCTCATAGATACAGTTATGTTTTCACATATTTAGTGGATGTGATGTCATAAAGACAGTATGTGATGTCATACATATAGTAGGTTTGATATCATACATGCTGTGCAAGTGATACCATCAATAAACTGGGTGTGATAACACAGATACAGTGGATGTAATGTCAGATATAGTGGTTGTATTGTCAAACTCAGTGAGTGTGATGTTGTATATAGCAGTTTGACATCATAAAGAGTGAATCTGAGGTCATGTATAGTGCATATGATGCCATACAAACAGTGAGTGTGATATCATACATACAGTGGATGTGATGTCATTGATACAGTAGCTGTGACCACACAGATACAGTGGCTGTGATGTTACATGTATGGTGGACATGATGTCATATACAATGTGACAATACATACAAGGTATGTGATGCCATATATAGTGGATGTTTTGTCATAAATAAATAATTGTGATGTCATAAATAGAGTGTGTGTGATGATAATAGAGTGGTTGTGGTATCATAGTTATCTGGGCATGATGTCATATGTAATGTGGGTGATGTCAAAATACAGGGATGGTATGTCATAGAGACATTGGATGTGATGTCAGATATAGTGGTTGTGTTGTCATAAACACAGTGAGTGTGATGTCATACATAATGGATGTGATGTCACAAATACTGTGGT
>NW_011495059.1:8093722-8094068 GCF_000754665.1 Bison bison bison | reverse complement strand
TGGCCAAAGTACTGGAGTTTCAGCTTTAGCGTCATTCCTTCCAAAGAAATCCTAGGGCTGATCTCTCTCAGAATGGACTATTTGAATGTCCTTGCAGTCCAAGGGACTCTCAAGAGTCTTCTCCAACACCACAGTGCAAAAACATCAATTCTTCGGTGCTCAGCTTTCTTCACAGTCCAACTCTCACATCCATACATGACCACTGGAAAAACCATAACCTTGACTAAATGGACCTTTGTTGGCAAAGTAATGTCTCTGCTTTTGAATATGCTATCTAGGTTGGTTGTAACTTTTCTCCAAGGAGTAAGTGACTTTTAATTCATGGCTGCAGTCACCATCTGCTATG
>NW_011495059.1:8092849-8093622 GCF_000754665.1 Bison bison bison | reverse complement strand
GATTCTACTAAAACACCTGGGAGTCAAGGTCATTTTGCATATTCAAGACATATTTCATGCACAATTTATTCAAGACATATTTCATGCAGAATTGTGACACCAAATTTCCATTGAGTATGTTATGTGTTGTTGGGTTAAAAAAAATTACTCCCCTCCCCTTATGAAATAGTCAGCTGACACTCAGTTCATGTGTGCTATACTAAGTCCCTTCTGTTGTGTCTGACTCTGTGGGACCCTGTTGACCATAGCCCAATAGGCTCTTTTGTCCATGGGATTCTTCAGTCAAGAATACTGCAGTGTGTTGCTCTGCTCTCCTCCAGGCATCTTCCTGACCCAGGGATCAAACCAATGTCTCTTATGTCTCCTGCATTGGCAGCCAGGTTCCTTACAACTAGTGCCACCTGAGAAGCCCACGTTAGCCATAGAAAATTTATTACCCTCTTCTTTCCTGGTTGTACTGAAAAATAACCAGTGGGGAGTTACACCTCCTTAAGAAAAATATAAATAAGTAAGAGTACACTTCAGAATCGGAATTCATTCTTAAAGAAATTTCTAGAGTGACTGGTCCTTGGAAGAAAAGCTATGTCAAACCTAGACAGCATATTAAAAAGCAGAGACTTTGGAGAATACTCTTGAGAGTCCCTTGGACTGCAAGGAGATACAGCCAGTTCATACTAAAGGAACTCAGTCCTGAATATACATTGGAAGGACTGATTTTGAAGTTGAAACTCCAATACTCTGGCCACCTGATGCAAAGAACGGACTCATTGGAA
>NW_011495059.1:8092424-8092749 GCF_000754665.1 Bison bison bison | reverse complement strand
GAAAAGGAGTACGTCAAGGCTGTCTATTGTCACCCTGCTTATTTAACTTATATGCAGAGTACATCATGAGAAATGCTGGACTGGAAGAAACACAAGCCGGAATCAAGATTGCCGGGGGAAATATCAATAACCTCAGATATGCAGATGACACCACCCATATGGCAGAAAGTGAAGAGGAACTCAAAAGCCTCCTGATGAAGGTGAAAGTGGAGAGTGAAAAAGTGGGCTTAAAGCTCAACGTTCAGAAAACGAAGATCATGGTATTCGGTCCCATCACTTTATGGGAAATAGATGGGGAAACAGTGTCAAACTTTATTTTGAGGGG
>NW_011495059.1:8090766-8092324 GCF_000754665.1 Bison bison bison | reverse complement strand
AGGGGGCCCCTCTATGTGCCTGACGTGCTGAACAACAGAGAAGGGCCCCAGACAAGGGAGCCCTCGAAGTCCCTGAATGCACGGGACTACAGGGAAATACTAGCCAAAGAAGCCTTAAGGTTGCCAGCTACAAGAGGCTCAAAAAAAGACACTGATAGGGCCATAACTCCTGCGGTGGAGGCAGTCCAAGTGCCTGTACACTTGGCACTGCCAGGGTCCCCACAAGCCAAGCAGCTGTGTTACCTTCATGTTCAACTCTCACTCAGACAGAGCTGTCACAGGTAAAGACTCTCATGTCTTTGCTCTCAGGGTCGCTTCAGTAGTGTCAGACTCTTTTCTACCCTGTATACTGTGGCCTGTCAGGATTCTCTATCAGGGAGGGGCTTATCCATGCAAGACTACTGGGGCATATTGGCCAATACTGATTGCCATACCCTTCTAGAGCACTATATTACCTGCTGCCCTAAATCACCAAATCGCTGAGTACCCGGTGTTGCCAGAACCCCTGTGACCCAAGCAGCTGCACCACCTCCACACCTGGCCCTCACAGGCCCAAAGCCTCAAGGGCAACCTCAGGAGCAAACCCCAGTGGACAAACCACATGCAGAGATGGATATAAAACCACAACTGAAACCCAGCAGCAATATGACTAAGGAAGAAGACCCAGAAACTTCCTACCAGCTGTACAAGCTGCAGGTTAAATCCATACTATCAACTAGGCAGACTCTGTGTCTATGGAATATATAAAATGTCATTGAGAGCTCCCACAAATACAAACAAACAAAACCACAGTAATTCTGATAGCTGTGGACATTGGAGGCTAGAACACATAGGAATGGAACCATATTAGAATGTAAGCTGCCCCCACAGCAGGTCCAGAGATCAGTAAAATGATGAAGGGTATCCTAGGGAGGTGAGGTAGACTGTAATTCCAAGTGAAGGAAAGGACTCTTTCAGCAGTGACTCAAGATAAACATATATTGTTTTTCTGTTTTGACTTGCTCTGTAGATTCTTTTGAATTTTTTCTTTCTTTCTCCCCCACCACCACCCTCTGTTGTAGCTGTTGATTTTATTGGCACTATGAAAACAAATGAAGCTTTCAAGTCTTTTTTTTCTATTTCCTCAGTCACATTTTTTCCAATTATAAACCTCTGCTTCTACATTGGGCTTTTGCAGTTCTCTAGAATTTTTTTTTTTTTTTTTTAGTCTTTTTCTATCTTTAATTTTTAAGCCTCTATTTTTTTTCTACATTTATTACTTTGTTTGCTGTTCCTATTGTTCTTTTCACCTTTCAGTTAATCCTTAATGTATATAAATCATTTTTTTCTACCTCTAAGTTTGCATATCTATTCTTTCTTTCCTCTCAAAATATTTGTTAGTTTTATTTTAATTGCTTTATTCCCCAACTAGAACCTTGCTCTAGTTTTGTTTTCCAGTTTGTGTTTCAGTTAGTTTTGTTCTTGTAGATAAACTTTTGGTTTCCTTGCTCGCTGGGTCAATTTAATGTACTTTTTTTTTTTTGGACTGTTTCTATGTTCCTTATAGATGTATATGTAT
>NW_011495059.1:8089728-8090666 GCF_000754665.1 Bison bison bison | reverse complement strand
TTATCTAATGCTTTTTGGAGGCTGGCGCCTGACTTGAGAATAATCACCTTTAGAGAAAAAGGCCTCCGGCCAGAAGATGATGCAAATCACCTAAACTTTTGCATATGATAAGTTTGCAGGAAGAAAGCCTGGCTTACTGCATGACTCGACCCCTTCCCCCATTATCCTCTATGCATAACTTAAGGTGTAAAAACTACTTTGGAAAATAAAGTGCGGGCCTTGTTCACTGAAGCTTGGTCTCCCCATGTCGTTCTTTCTCTCACCTTCTGGCTGAATTATTCAGCCTCTTTTCTCCACTAAATTTTCTCATTGAGCTATCCTTATTTAACCACTCTTTACATCCTTAGTTAACGTTTAAATAAGCTGTTGTTTCCTGACCACCGATGCCATTTCCTCTTCGAATTCCCTGGATCCACCCAGGGCTGGACCCCAGCAGGCTGCCATCTATGGGGTCCCACAACAGTAGCAGCAGCAGAGATACATTTTGTCAAACATGAGAAAAGTAATTTTCCTGTCTGAAGTTTTATTGGTTGTCTTGAGGAATTGTAAACAGTTCAGTTTGCACACCCTTCTTAATGTATGTACTAAAGACCTAAAACAAAACAAAACAAAACAAAACACATAGTTTCCTTTCTAAACAGATATTCCAGTGACTTTTCTAGCCTAAAATGTGGAAGCTACTTTTCCTTAAGGGGATACCAAATATTGACAGGCTGTGCCATCATAGGTCCCATTAACTCATCATTTAATATCATAAGCAATGCATGCTTGACTTGTACTTTTTCATGGCATGTTCATGGCACATTTGGGGAAGCTGGAACGTCATGATGAGGGACAGAAAAGAGCCAAGATCAAGCAACCGACAAACAACTAATCTCAAAAATATACAAGCAACTCCTACAGCTCAACTCCAGAAAAATAAATGACCCAATCAAAAA
>NW_011495059.1:8088956-8089628 GCF_000754665.1 Bison bison bison | reverse complement strand
CAGTTCTAACTGTTGCTTCCTGACCTGCATATAGGTTTCTCAAGAGGCAGGTCAGGTGGTCTGGTATGCACATCTCTTTCAGAATTTTCCACAGTTTATTGTGATCCACAAGTCAGAGGCTTTAGCATAGTCAAGAAAGCAGAAATAGATGTTTTTCTTAAATTCTCTTGCTCTTTCCATGATCCAGCAGATGTTGGAAATTTGATCCCTGGTTCCTCTGCCTTTCCTAAAACCAGCTTAAACATCTGGAATTTCACAGTTCAAGTATTGCTAAAGCTTAGCTTGGAGAATTTTGAGCATTACTTTACTAGCATGTGAGATGAGTGCAATTGTGCAGTAGTTTGAGCATTCTTTGGCATTGCCTTTCTTTGGATTGGAATGAAAATGGACTTTTCCAGTCCGGTGGCCACTGCTGAGTTTTCCAAATTTGCTGGCATATTGAGTTCAGCACTTTCACAGCGTCATCTTTCAGGATTTGACATACCTCAACTGGAATTCTATCGCCCCCACTAGCTTTGTTCATAGTGATGCTTTCTAAGGTCCACTTGACTTCACATTCCAGGATCTCTAGCTCTAGGTGAGTGATCACACCATCGTGATTATGTGTGTCATGAAGATCTTTTTTTGTACAGTTCTTCCATGTATTTTTGCCACCTTTTCTTAATATCTTCT
>NW_011495059.1:8088135-8088856 GCF_000754665.1 Bison bison bison | reverse complement strand
CTGGTTGGATCTCCTTGCAGTCCAAGGGACTCTCAAGAGTCTTCTCCAACACCACAGTTCAAAAGCATCAATTCTTCTTTCTTAACAGTCCAACTCTCACATCCATATATGACCACTGGAAAAACCATAGCCTTGAATAGATGGGCCTTT
The DNA here is from genome assembly GCF_000754665.1 of Bison bison bison. NCBI lineage: Eukaryota > Metazoa > Chordata > Mammalia > Artiodactyla > Bovidae > Bison > Bison bison. The sequence continues at coordinate 8,088,706 of NW_011495059.1, read as the reverse complement.
GTTGGCAAAGTAATGTCTCTGCTTTTCAATATGCTATCTAGGTTGGCCATAAGTTTCCTTCCAAGGAGTATGCATCTTTTAATTTTATGGCTTCAATCACCATCTTCAGTGATTTTGGAGTTCCCCCCAAAATAAACTCTGACAATGTTTCCACTGTTCCCCCATCCATTCTGCATGAAGTGATGGGACTGGATGCCATGATCTTAGTTTTCTGAATGTTTAACTTTATGCCAAATTTTTCACTTTTCTTTTTCACTTTCATCAAGAAGCTCTTGAGTTCCTTTTCACTTTCTGCCTTAAGAGTTGTGTCATCTGCATATCTGAGTTTATTGATATTTCTTCTGGCAATCTTGATTCTAGCTTGTGCTTCTTCCAGCCCAGCATTTTTCATGAGGTACACTGCATATAAGTTAAATAAGCAGGGTGACAATGTACAGCCTTGACATACTCCTTTTTCTATTTGGAAGAAGACTGTTTTTCCATGTCCAGTTCTAACTGTTGTTTCCTGACCTGCATACATATTTCTCAAGAGGTAGGTCAGGTGGTCTGGTATTCCCATCTCTTTCAGAAT
>NW_011495059.1:8087712-8088035 GCF_000754665.1 Bison bison bison | reverse complement strand
GGGGATGATCTTGATCCCTGTCTCCTATACAATGTCACGAACCTCCATCCATAGTTCATCAGGCACTTTCTCTATCAGACTAGTTCCTTAAATCTATTTCTCACTTCCACTGTATACTCATAAGGGATTGGATTTAGGTCATACATGTCTAGCGCTTTTATCTACTTTCTTCAATTTAAGTCTGAATTTGGCAATAAGGAGTTCATGATCTGAGCCACAGTCAGCTCCCAGTCTTGTTTTTGCTGACTGTATAGAGTTTCTCCATCTTTGGCTGCAAAGATATAATCAATCTGGTTTCGGTGTTGGCCATCTGGTGATGTCCA
>NW_011495059.1:8086698-8087612 GCF_000754665.1 Bison bison bison | reverse complement strand
ATTTTCCAGGCAATAGTACTGGAGTGGGGTGCCATTGCTCAGAGACACATAATTTCACATCAGGTTGATTTTAAGTTTCATTATTAATGTATGCTGTTGGTAGGAGTTTCAATGTCTATAATGTTGGCCATTTCTCAGAGGCAAGACCCCCAAAGAAATCTGAGGTCTCTAGCCAAGTTTTGAAGTCACTGGTTACTCATTTGTCCAGCTGGAATGGCAGGGGTCTCCATGATCTCTGAGGTCTCTTCCTGTTTGTTCTGATTCAGATCTTCATTCACCTTGGAACACTGGCTACAGGGCTTTGAACCTCTGATTTTCTTAAGATACTCTGAGGTGGTAGTTTTTAAGAGGCTTTCTTGGTCAGCTTTGCTTGAATGTGGTTATTCACCCTCATGGTTACCCTGGTGACCTGGAGAAAATAAGAGAGGGAGCACAGAATGGCATTGGTTTGGGGAAAAGGGTATTGATGGTTGCTATTGATGGCTTCAGGAGAAGGAGTATGACCAAGAGGGGGCATGTGCAAGACAAGGAAAGGGAAGGTGTCTTATGTGGCAGTGTCAATGGGCAAAGGTGAGTTCACTCACTCTTGGGTGAGTTCAGCTTGGGTGGGTTCATTCACCTTGGAACTTCTTTAGGAACTCAGTTGATCTTTTTGTCCCGGATAAGGAGTCAACTGTTCCCTAATTATGCTAGAGCTTTTTGGCTTCCCAATCACTTTAGTCATTTTGAAGACTCCCAGTGATCTGCTCCAGAGCCCCTGAACACTCCTATATATAGGTGACCACATCCTTTAGATTATGAGTTCAGGGAGTAACTTCCCTAGCCAATGGCAGCCCTCCACGAGGCTTGACATCAAAAAGCCTCATCCTGACACCTCTAAGGGTGGATGGGGAGCAACTCAGATGATTTGGTGG
>NW_011495059.1:8086046-8086598 GCF_000754665.1 Bison bison bison | reverse complement strand
CCTTGCAGTTAATCTTTAATGTATACAAATCATCTTTATTTACCTCAGTTTAAGTTTGCACATCTATACTTTCTTTCCTCTCAACATATCTGTTAGTTTTATTTTAATTGCTTTATTACCCAACTAGAACCTTGCTCTAATTTTGTTTTCCAGTTTGTGCTTTAGTTAGTTTTGTTCTTGTAGATAAACTTTCAGTTTCCTTTGTTCACTGAGTCAATTCAATGTACTTTATTTTTCTTGGACTGTTTCAATGTTCCTTACACTTTTTATTTTTGGTATAAACCTCTGCCTCTATGTTAGTCTTTTGCTGCTCTGTAGAGTTTTGTTTTATTTTTCCTTTTTATTGTCTTCTTCCATTTCCCTCATTTTTATACTTTTATTTTTACTTTTTAATTGTTAAACCTATTATATTTTTTCTACATTTATTCCTTTCTTTGTCTTTACTACTCTTCTTTTCCCCTTGTGGTTAATCTTTAATGTATATAAATCTTCTTCAACTACCTCTTTTACCTTTGCATATCTATTTTTTTTTCTTTATTTCCTTCCCTATCA
>NW_011495059.1:8085624-8085946 GCF_000754665.1 Bison bison bison | reverse complement strand
CAGTCCATTCTGAAGGAGATCAGCCCTGGGATTTCTTTGGAAGGAATGATGCTAAAGCTGAAACTCCAGTGCTTTGGCCACCTCATGCGAAGAGTTGACACATTAGAAAAGACTCTGATGCTGGGAGAGATTGGGGGCAGGAGGAGAAGGGGACGACAGAGGATGAGATGGCTGGATGGCATCACTGACTTGATGGACGTGAGTGTGAGTGAACTCCGGGAGTTGGTTTTGGACAGAGAGGCCTGGCGTGCTGCGATTCATGGGGTCGCAAAGGGTCGGACACGACTGAGTGACTGATCTCATCTGATCTGACCTCACATAG
>NW_011495059.1:8084781-8085524 GCF_000754665.1 Bison bison bison | reverse complement strand
ATACAATTATGTAAAGTTTGAGAATAGAATAAAATTAATTAAAAAAAAAAAAGGAGTTCTTTTCTTTGGGAAGTGATTGTACTAAAACACTGGGAGTCAAAGAAATTTTGAATATTCAAGACGTATTTCATGCCCAATTGTGACACTAAATTTCCATTAAGTATGGTTTGTTTTGGGTTAAAATAATTATTCCCTGCCCCGTGTGAAATAGTCAGCTGACACTCAGTACATGTGTGCTGCACTAAGTCCCTTCAGTCATGTCTGACTCTGCGGGACCCTATGGACCATAGCCCAGTAGGCTCTTTTTTTCATGGGATTCTGCAGTCTAGAATACTGGAGTGGGTTGCTCTGCCCTCCTCTAGGCATCTTCCCGACCTAGGGGTCAAACTGATGTCTCTTATATCTTCTGCATTGGCAGCCAGGTTCCTTACAACTAGCACCACCTGGGAAGCCCATGTGAGCCACAGCAAATTATTTACCCTCTTCTTTCCTGGTTGTACTAAAAAATAACCAGTGGAGAGTTACACCTCTTTAAGAAAAAAAAAATACAAAAGAGTACATTTCAGAAATGGAATTCCTTATTAAAGAAATGTCTAGAGCTACTGGTTCTTAGAAGAAAAGCTATGTTAAACCTAGAAAGCATATTAAAAAGCAGAGACACTGGAGAAGACTCTTGAGAGTCCCTTGGACTGCAAGGAGATACAGCCAGTCCATCCTAAAGGAAATCAGTCCTGAATATCTGT
>NW_011495059.1:8083558-8084681 GCF_000754665.1 Bison bison bison | reverse complement strand
TATTCATGTCACTTTTTTCCATTTTTTATAATGTTAATTTAAATTTTTTCAACCTATTATATATTTCTACATTTATTCCTTTGTTTGCCTTTCCTACTGTTCTTTTCCCCTTGCAGTTAATCTCTAACATGTAAAAGTTTTCAATTCCCTCTATTTAATTCTGTATATCTATACTTTCTTTCTCTTCTTTCCTTTCCTATCAACATATTTGTTAGTTTTGTTTTCATTGTTTTAATCCCCACTTGGACCATGCTTTAGGTTGTTGTTGTTTTGTTTTTTGTTTGTTTGTTTGTTTTTCATTTTTGCTATAGTTTTGTTCTTAACAGGTAAATATAATTCTGGATTTGCTTTATTTGCTGGCTGGATTACTGTATGTTATTTTTGCTGGACTCCTTTCACTTTGCTCATGGGTATATATGTATATGTGTATGTTACATTATTTTCATTATTATTAGCCTGATTTGGCAACTGCCATTTGTCTGTGGTTCATGTTTGTTTTCTCATTTTTGAACATTTCTCATTATCTCACATAATGCCACAGCAAACCTCTTCTGGAATTTCCATTCCTGACCAGAGATCAATCCCTCAGCACTTGGAATGAGAACACTCACTCCAAAATCCAAGACTACCAGAGAACTAACCCTAGGGAGTATCAAACAGTGTGAAGACACACAATGGAAACCACTTGAATACAAGACCCAGCATCACCCAATCACGAGTGGCACCGTGTGCAGTATACCTCATTCAAAACAAACAAAAATAAAATAAAATCCCAATCATCAGTAGACAGGATTGTTACCTTACTCAGCCTCGCTCATCAGAGGGAAAACAAACAAACAAAAACTCAGCACAAATGTCAGCTATACAAACCATACACAAAACACTGGACAAGACTTAGGAGGGCAGAAACCAAAAGGAAGAAAGAATTAAACCTTGAAGCCTGGGTAAAGGAAATCTAAAGCAACATAAGTTAAAAAAAAAAGTCATAAAAATTCTACATAAATGAAGGAACAAACTAGAAACACAGAACTCCAAAGAAATGAAGAGGAAATAGGCAAGCTACCTGAAGAATTCAGAAAAATGATAGTGAAGATGATCCAGGACCTTGGAAAAATAATGGAGA
>NW_011495059.1:8082963-8083458 GCF_000754665.1 Bison bison bison | reverse complement strand
GACCTGCTCTTCAGGGTTTTATTTTCTTGACAGGGATCAATTTTTGGCTTCCATGGTTCTGTAATAGTTTTCATCTCGTGGGTGGTGGAGCTGGTTTCTCTTTGACTTCTGCCTGTAACCTGAATTATCTGCAGATCAATTCTGTTATCCCATATTGAGTGAGCCCTCTGGCGATCAAGGGGTGGAGTGGGGGTGGGAACCCACAGCCGGAGGCGGAAAAACCCAGAAGCATGGTTTCACTCTCCACCGGAGTGGTCTGACTTACTGAATATACACTGAAAGGCAGGGATAGGGGAAGACTACTGTAGTATAAGCCACAAAGATTTTGGAGCAGGAGATTGCTGGGAAGAGTGTCCCAGTAATCTCTTTGTGAAAGTCTTCATACTGGGTTAGGAAATTTCTTCTCCTGAAGAACAAAATTAAGCTGCATCAATGAACTCAATCACAAACGGAAATAATTGTAAATCCACACAGAAAGAAACTGTTAAAATATCC
>NW_011495059.1:8082455-8082863 GCF_000754665.1 Bison bison bison | reverse complement strand
ATGGCTGCGATCCAAAAGTCTACAAATAATAAATGCTGGAGAGGGTGTGGAGAAAAGGGAACCCTCTTACACTGTTGGTGGGAATGCAAACTAGTACAGCCACTATGGAGAACAGTGTGGAGATTCCTTAAAAAACTGGAAATAGAACTGCCTTATGATCCAGCAATCCCACTGCTGGGCATACACACTGAGGAACCCAGAAGGGAAAGAGACACGTGTACCCCAATGTTCATCGCAGCACTGTTTATAATAGCCAGGACATGGAAGCAACCTAGATGTCCATCAGCAGATGAATGGATAATAAAACTATGGTACATATACACAATGGAGTATTACTCAGCCATTAAAAAGAATACATTTGAATCAGTTCTAATGAGTGGATGAAACTGGAGCTATATACAGAGTGAA
>NW_011495059.1:8081977-8082355 GCF_000754665.1 Bison bison bison | reverse complement strand
TGGGGCAGCCTAAATGGAATGAGAATCAGACAGTCCTTTCCACAGCCATATACACCCCAGAGAGGGACGCAGGTCCCATAAACGGTGCATCAGGTAGCTTATAGTTCATAGAGACTGTGGAGAAATCCCTGGCTGTGGTCTACTGTCTACTGGTTAGACACAAATTGGTGGAATGTGTGAATGAGGAGATTGTGTGGGAAATGCCTGTGACCATAAGCCAGGTAGCCATGGAAGGAAAGTGACACTGCTGAGTCAAGTATAGTCGGTGGAACCATCACCATAGCCTCTGTCTCCCCACATGCCTGCATCACAGCTGAACAACAGAGATGCTTGCCCAAGCTATTGAATACTGAACTACAGAATAGGACCACAGCCTGG
>NW_011495059.1:8080668-8081877 GCF_000754665.1 Bison bison bison | reverse complement strand
CAATATCAAGGAGTGCTTTTCTTTGGAAAGTGATTCTACTAAAACACCTGGGAGTCGAGGTCATTTTGAATGTTCAAGACGTATTTCATGCATAGTTGTGACTCAAATTGCCATTGAATATTTTTTGTGTTGTTGGGTTAAAAAAATTACACCCCCCCACCCCCACCATGAAATAGTTAGCTGACACTCAGGACATGTGTGCTGTGCTAAGCTGCTTCAGTCGTGTACGACTCTGTATGACCCCGTGGACCATCCATTGGATTCTCCAGTCAGGAACACTGGAATGGGTTGCCGTTCCCTCATCCAGGGGATCTTCCCAACTCAGGGATTAAACCCATGTCCTTATGTCTCCTGCATTTGCAGGCAGGTTCCTTACCATTAGTGCCCACCTGAGAAACCCGGGTCAGCCATAGCAAATTAATTACCCTCTTCTTTCCTGGTTGTACTGAAAAATAATCAGTGGACAGTTCCATCTCTTTAAGAAAATTAAACTAAACTAAAATAAAAAAGAGTACACTTCAAAATTGGAATAACGTGGGACTTCCTTCTTAAAGATGTTTCTAGAACTACTTGTCCTTGGAAGAAAAGCTATGACAAACCTAGACAGCATACTAAAAAGCAGAGATGTTACTTTGCCAACAAAAGTCCATCTAGTAAAAGCTATGGTTTTTCCTGTAGTCATGTGTGGATGTGAGAATTGGACCATAAAGAAGGCTGAGCCCGTAAGAATGGATACATTTGAACTGTGGTGTTGGAGAACACTCTTGAGAGTGTCCCTTGAACTGCAAGGAGGTCCAACCAGTCCATCCTACAAGAGATCAGTCCTGAATATTCATTGGAAGGACCAATGCTGAAGCTGAAACTCAAATACTTTGGCCACTTGACGCCAAGAAATGACTTTTTGGAAAAGACCTGGATGTTGGGAAAGATTGAAGCCATGAGGAGAAGAGGGTGACAGAGGATGAGATGGTTGGTTGGCATCACTGACTCAATGGGCATGAGTTTGAGCAATCTCTGGGAATTGGTGATGAACAAGGAGGCCTGGCATGCTGAAGTCCATGTGATTGCAAAGAGTTGGACACAACTGACTGAACTGAACTGAGAGCTCCTGGGAAGCTTGAATTCCACAGATTGGTAATAAGATACTCCCCCAGATTGTACAAGGGGACAGAGATCAATGATGAGAGTACTTGCAAGTCTGGACACATT
>NW_011495059.1:8079474-8080568 GCF_000754665.1 Bison bison bison | reverse complement strand
CTTTGGCATAGTCAATAAAGCAGAAATAGATGTTTTTCTCGAACTCTCTTGCTTTTTTGATGATCCAGTGGATGTTGGCAATTTTCTCTGGTTCTTCTGCCTTTTCTACAACCAGCCTGAACATCAGGAAGTTCACGGTTCACATATCACTGAAGCCTGACTTGGAAAATTTTGAGCATTACTCTACTAGTGTGTGAGATGAGTGTAATTGTGTGATAGTTTGAGAATTCTTTGGCATTACTTTTCTTTGGTATTGGAGTAAAAACTGACCTTTTCCAGTCCTGTGGCCACTGCTGAGTTTACCAAATTTGCTGGGCTATTGAGTGCAGCACTTTCACAGCATCATCTTTCAGGATTTGAAAGAGCTCAACTGCCATTCCATCACCTCCACTAGCTTTGCTGGTAGTGATTCTTTCTAAGGCCCAGAAATACTACAGAGAAATACTAGACAAAGGGGCCTTCAGATTGCCAGCTACAAGATGCTCAAATAAAGATAATGTTACATCATTATTTACTGTTTATTATCTTGCCTCAAATCCCTCCATGATAATTAGGCTGTGGAAATGAGATTTCACTTTCCTCCTACAAGTGGTCTTAATGCACCTTGAAGACCATTAAATTCTGAGCCACTTATGAGAAATCTTTTCCTTCCCACCTCCTTTTCTCAATATTTATGTAATATCCTCAGTTTTCTAGTTTCCAATCTGAAACCCCTGTCTTCACGCTGTGAGAACACACTGAATACACTTGCTCTTGTTCCACTTGGAACTGTCTTATTTCAAATCTAGGACTAATGTCACCTCCCTAGGTGTAATACCCAGGCTTAGGTTTTAACATAATGATGGGGATGAGGCAGATAAACGTATGCTTAAGGTTGTGCTGGATGGCCCCAAGAAGGAAATGGCCATCTGCAACTGATTAATATTCCCAGGAAGGGGTGGAGCTTGCTCAGTGGTGTGTGAGCCTCATGTGCAAAGTCTTCTTAACATGTGCCCTAACAAATTTCTTCTCATCCTGTTTTCCTGCCAGAGCCCCCTTTGGGTGTTACCTCACAGTCAAGACCATGGTGGAATTCATTTCCATGAATAGCTACC
>NW_011495059.1:8077666-8079374 GCF_000754665.1 Bison bison bison | reverse complement strand
CTGTAGAATATTCCTTTTTGCTTTTCTTTGGTCTTTTGCTAATTTTAATTTTTTTTAATTAATTTTATTTTATTTTTAAACTTTACATAATTGTATTAGTTTTGCCAAATACTTTGTTTGCTTTTCCTATTGTTCTTTTCACCTTGACATTAATCTTTAATGTATATAAATCATCTTTATTACCTCTAAGTTTGCATATCTATTCTTTCTGTCTTTCCTTTCTTTCCTCTCAACATATTTGTTAGTTTTAATTTCTTTATTATCCAACTAGAGCATTGCTCTAGTTTTGTTTTCCAGTTTGTGCTTTAGTTAGTTTTGTTCTTATAGGTAAACTATTGGTTTCCTTTGTTCGCTGGGTCAATTTAATGTACTTTATTTTTCTTGGACTGTTTCGATGTTCTTTATGGGTGTATATGTATATGTGTATATTCAGCCACACTTTTTATTTTTGTTATAAACTTCTGCCTCTACTTTGGTCTTTTGCTGCTCTGCGGAGTTTTGTTTTTGTTTTTCTTTTTTATTGCCTTCTTCCATTTCCCCCCTTTTTATACTTTCATTTATTTTTTTTTTAATTTTTAAACCTATAATGTTTGTTCTACATTTATTCCTTTCTTTGGCTTTCCTGCTCTTCTTTTCCCCTTGTGGTTAATCTTTAATGTATATAAATCTTCATCTACCTCTTTTACCTTTGCATATCTATTCTTTGTTTTCTTTATTTCCTTTCCTATCAACGTTTTGTTAGGTTTATTTTCATTCCTTTATTCCTCAATTGTCATCATGCCCTAGTTTTGTTTTCCTGTTTGTGCTTTAGTCACTATTCATCTGATAGATATACTTTTTGACTTTCAGTGTTTGACAAGTCAATCTATTGTACCCTATTTTTGTTGGACTCTTTTGATTTTCCTTGTGGATGTATATGTATATGTGTGTATTCAGTCACACTTTGTATTGTTACTTTAAACCTCTGCCTCTACATTGTGTGGAGGTATTTTTTCCCCCACTTTTTCCCCTTTTTTAAATCTTAATTTAAAATTTTTCAACCTATTATGTATTTCTACATTTATTCCTTTGTTTGTGACTAACACTGTCACTCTCCAGTTGTGGTGCACAGGCATCTCTCTGTTGTAGCTTCTGTTGTTGCAGAACATGGGCTCTAGGGCATTATGGCTTCCATACTTTCAAGACATAGGCTCAGTGGTTGTGGCTCCCAGGCTCTAGACCACAGGTGCAATAGTTGTGGCCCATGGGACTAATTACTCTGCGGCATGTGGGATCCTGCCAGATCAGGGCTTGAACCTGTCTCCCAGGCATTGGCAAGCAATTTCTATCCACTAGACTACCAGGGAAGACAACACACTCTGTTTCTTATAAGATCTCCTTGAGGAGTCAGCTTCTTTCCTGTTTCCCTGTGGACTTCTTGTTGCTAACTGAAGCCTCCAGTACCTCCAGGTCTTTCAGACATCTCATTGGCCTGTTCTGTTCATCAGCCTGGCTCTGGCTCCTTTTCCAGGCCACCCTTGCCTTTCTTGGTCTTGGAGCCAAATGTGATGTAATCCTCACCTTGGTGATGAGTGGAGGGAGGGTGTTAAGAGTCTTCAGAGCACACCTTTATGTTCTTATGTGCAGGACTAAATACTTACTTGCTCATCTGATGCGGTGGGTTTGGGGGTTTCTTCTTTAGTTTTTTTTTTTTTTTTTTAACATGTGG
>NW_011495059.1:8076977-8077566 GCF_000754665.1 Bison bison bison | reverse complement strand
CCGAGACAGATGTTCACTGAAGATCTTCCATCTTCGTTGTAGCATTCAGAATCTTTAGTGGCAGCACATGGGATCTAGTTCCCTGACCAGGGATCAAACCCCAGGCACCCTACATTTGGGAGCACAGAGTCTTAGCCACTGGACTGCCAGGCGAGTCCCTTAGTCAGACATTAATGACAGTGCTTTGAGTCTTGCGTGCAAGGGTTTGTGGGGATGAGATGGAAATGCCTACCAGGTCATGGCCGAGTCATTACAGGTGTTGGTTTACCTGTAGGAAGTGCTACCTTCAGAACAAGTCCTAAGACCTGACATGTTCCTCCATCATTCTGGTTTCACCTATAGGCTTTCTCATGATACTCAGATTCACCAGCTCTGCACGTATCTGGTTGTTGTCTCTATTGGTATGCCCACCCCTTCTTTATCAGCCATCTCCTGCTCCTTCATCCTCTTCCTCCAGACATCCTAAGTGTTCTGTACTCCACTGTTCATAGGTCTGTTTCCTGTGTGCACAGCCTCCACCACTGCCTCTCCAGTCTTTTAAGTTCCTTCCCCTGCTGTTCATTGCATCTTTTTCCCAGAGGCTCCCACT
>NW_011495059.1:8075859-8076700 GCF_000754665.1 Bison bison bison | reverse complement strand
TCTACCACATATCCTTCACCTTGGCTGTTTCTGGGTGAGTGCATAATCTTGGCCAGGTAGAAGCTTATTAACATTGGGATCTGTCATTACATTGGGATGAAAATTGTCTAAACTTTGAAACCGGTTGTTAGCTGAATGAATTGCTTCATAGTTCTGTTAGGAATGGTCATTTTGTTTGTGGTGTCAATTTGCAGTAAATAATTGTCTCTAAGAAGAGATTGAATTGTCCATGGGTCCAGGTGGAGAGACGGGTCCAAGTACTGTGTATTTTTTTTCCTTGAGCCTATCAGTGGCTTTGTTTCCAGCTCCGTAACATGCAGAGGAGGAACATTTCCTTACTTTAGTGGCTGGTGAGGTTTGGAACTGATTCTCAGGTCAGCCCTGGCACATAGTTGGAATACAGCGAACTTTCAAAAGTGCATACCCTGGTATGCACATAAACATTCATCTTTTTGGCTAGTTTTCCTAGCAGTTTGTAAAAAGAATGGCTTTTTGGTATAGAACAGGGAGCATATTTCTTTTGGTAACAAGCCAAGTAGTAAATATGTTTGGCTTTATTGGCCCCAGAGCATTCCATTCTCTCCTGTAGCAGTGCATAAACAAATGGGTGTGGTTGTATCCCAATAAAATTTTATTTACAGCCCCCCCCAAAAACAAGACAGCTGGCTGGATTTTTTGCAGGGGGTAGGTAGGACATGGAACCTAGCATGTGGGATCTTCCCTGGCCAGGAATGGGATCCAGGTCCCCTACTTTGGGAGCAAGGAGATTAATCACTGGACTACCAGGGAAGTCCTAGCTTGCTGAATTTGATTCATGGGTTATAGGGCTTCCCTGGTAGCT
>NW_011495059.1:8074603-8075759 GCF_000754665.1 Bison bison bison | reverse complement strand
AACTGGACATGGAACAGCAGACTGGTTCCAAATAGGAAATGGAGTATGTCAAGGCTGTATATTGTCACCCTGCTTATTTAACTTATATGGAGAGTACATAATGAGAAACGCTGGGCTGGAAGAAACAAAAGCTGAAATCAAGATTGCCGGGAGAAATATCAATAATCTCAGATATGCAGATGACACCACATTTATGGCAGAAAGTGAAGAGGAACTAAAAAGCCTTTTGTTGAAAGTGAAAGTAAAGAGAAAAAGTTGGCTTAAAGCTCAACATTCAGAAAACCAAGATCACAGCATCTGATCCCATCACTTAATGAGATATAGATGGGGAAACAGTGTCAGACTTTATTTTTTTGGCTCCAAAATCACTGCAGATGGTGATTGTAGCCATGAAATGAAAAGACCCTTACTCCTTGGAAGGAAAGTTTTGATGAACTTAGACAGCATATTAAATAGCAGAGCCATTACTTTGCCAACAAAGGTCCATCTAATCAAGGCTATGTTTTTTTCCAATGGTCATGTATGGATGTGAAAATTGGACTGTGAAGAAAGCTGAGTGCCGAGGAATTGATGATTTTTAAGTGTGGTGTTGGAGAAGACTCTTGATAGTCCTTTAGACTGCAAGGAGATCCAACCAGTCCTTCCTAAAGGAGATCAACTGTGGGTGTTCTTTGGAAGGACTGTTGCTAGAGCTGAAACTCCAATATTTTGGCCACCTCATGCAAAGTGTTGACTTATTGGAAAAGACTCTGATGCTTGGAAGGATTGGAGACAGGAGAATAAGGGGATGACAGAGGATGAGATGTCTGGATGGCATCTCTGACTCAATGGACGTGAGTTTGGATGAACTCCGGGAGTTGGTGATGGACAGGGAGGCCTGGCGTGCTGCAATTCATGTGGTCGCAAAGAGTCGAACACGACTGAGTGACTGAACTGACTTGATTTTATAACATACAAAACACAGTTATTCCAAGTAATTTAATATGTCTTCAGTTTCTAAAATCTATGCCACTGGTGAATCAGTTTGATTTCTCTAGAGAATTTTAATATGATTTTCTTACCTTAATAATATTAAATATATTTTTAATGTGGTTAATATCTTATTTCATAGCTTTGTTTTCAGTTGGCTGCTCATGTCTTCATAAAGTGAATGACC
>NW_011495059.1:8073680-8074503 GCF_000754665.1 Bison bison bison | reverse complement strand
ATGAACTGCAGCATGACAGGCCTCCTTGTCCATCACCAACTCCAGGAGTTTACCCAAACTCATGTCCATTGAGTCGGTGATGCCATCCAACCATCTCATCCTCTGGCGTCCCCTTCTCCTCCTGCCCTCAATCTTTCCCAGCATCAGGAACTTTTTCAATAAGCTCTTCACATCAGGTGACCAAAGTATTGGACTTTCAGCTTCAACATCAATCCTTCCAGTGGACACCCAGGACTCATCTCCTTTAGGATGGATGACTGGTTGGATATCTATGCAATCCAAGGGACTCACAAGAGTCTTTTTCAACACCACAGTTCAAAAGCATTAATCCTTCAGTGCTCAGATTTCTTTATACTTCAACTATCAGATGCATACATGACTACTGGAAAAACCATAGCCTTGACTAGACTTCTCCTTTAGGCCCCTACATCTTCAACCCATTACACAAGATATCAGTTCTCAAAGATTACAACCCCACAATGAACTATGCCAAATGGATGTAACTCATTTCCCTGAACTTTTTTCCTCTTTCTTCTTACATGTCTTGATCGATACAAATTCTTCTTTTATATGGGCCACACCTCTCTGAGGTGAAGCTACATAACATGTTATAACCCACTTGTTAGCATGCTTTGCAATAATGGGAACACCTAATTCTATAAAAACAGACAATGGCCCTGCCTATATTTCTAGGAAATTCTAACAATTTTTACATTCATTGTCTATTAAAGAGATTACAAACATTCCTTATAATCCACAAACACAAGACATAGTTAAACAAGCGCATCACACACTGAAATTACAAATAAATTTAAAAAAATTA
>NW_011495059.1:8073169-8073580 GCF_000754665.1 Bison bison bison | reverse complement strand
CAAGGAGATATTTTGACAAATGCAGAAAAACATTTTGAAGCATAGAAGGACACCTCCCTTCCTCTGCCCATTTGGTATCTAGATGGGTTGACTAAATAATGGAAATCTGGAAAATTAATATTACAGGCAAATGGTTATGCTTGTATTTCTCCAGATGGATCCAACAAAATCAGTTGGCTCCCTCTTCGGAAGATATGCCCCAGGTGAGCCATCAACACTCAAGATAGAGAAGAAACAAACGGCAAAATCCCCAAGAGGAGGAGTTTCCAGTACAAGCTATGGAGTGTTTAAAAATTTCTAAGAAATGTCACACTCGACGTCATCAACCTCATGATCTCCCTAATTGGTGATAGATAAAAACCTTTACTAATGAAGTAGAAAATCTGGTTTCTCAACAGGGAATGCCTCGGA
>NW_011495059.1:8072145-8073069 GCF_000754665.1 Bison bison bison | reverse complement strand
CATTGAGTAGGTGATGCCATCTAGCCATCTCATCCTCTGTCGTCCCCTTCTCCTCCTGCCCCCAATCCCTCCCAGCATCAGAGTCTTTTCCAATGAGTCAACTCTTTGCGTGAGGTGGCCAATGTATTGGAGTTTCACTTTTAGCATCAGTCCTTCCAATGAACATTCAGGACTGATCTCCTTTAGCATGGACTGCTTGGATCCCCTTGCAGTCCAAGGGACTCTCAAGAGTCTTCTCCAACACCACAGTTCAAAACCATCAATTCATCAGCGCTCAGCCTTCTTCACAGTCCAACTCTCACATGCACACATGACCACTGGAAAGAAACTCTAAATTACAGCTATGATGAAAAATCTCTCAAAGTCAAAAGCCCAGGAGCAGATGACTTCACAGGTGAATTCTATCAAACATTTAGAGATGATATAATACTAATCCGTCTGAAACATTTTTCAAGAAATTGCAGAAGAAAGAACACTTCCAAACTAATTATCCAGGGCCACCATCACTCTGATACCAAAATCAGACACAACACACAAAAAAAGAAAGCCACAGGCCAATATCACTGATGAACATAGAAGCAAAAAATCCTCAAAAAAATTTTAGCAAACAGAACTCACAACACATCAAAAACACATACACGATGATCATGTTGGGCTTATTACAGGGATGCTAGCATTCTTCAATATATGCAAATCAATCAATATGACAGACCATATTTACCAAATGAAAGGTAAAAATCATAGGATACCCTAAATAGATACAGAAGAATACATTAATTTAAAAAATGTTAAATTATTATATTAAAAATGAAAGAAGCTTAAAAGGAAATAAACAAAAATGGGAAAAAAAAGTTGAAATGACTCAAATGTTCATCATCAGATGATCCAATAAATAAATCATACAATGAAATATTGTTCAGCCAT
>NW_011495059.1:8071655-8072045 GCF_000754665.1 Bison bison bison | reverse complement strand
ACAAGCAAAGCATGCAGTCTGTTGGCTGCCCTGTGTCAACTGTGGCAGTCCCAATGTGGACATGTGTGTGTGTGTGTTCATCTGTGCATACGTGTGTAAGTATATACACTTAGGAGGTACACGAGTGATTCATCTCTTGGTCAAGGATCACAAATTTAAAAGATTGCCCCCTTTTTTTTTAAGTTTTATGTTGGGGTATAGTTAAGCTCCAATACTTTGGCCACCTGATGCAAATGGCTGACTCACTGGGAAAAAAACCTTGATTCTGGGAAAGACAGAAGGCCAGATGAGAAGGGGACAATGGAGGATGAGATAGATGGATGGTATCACTGACTCAATAGACATGAGTTTGTGCAAACTCTGGGAGGGTGTGAAGGACAGGAAAGCATG
>NW_011495059.1:8071217-8071555 GCF_000754665.1 Bison bison bison | reverse complement strand
TTGGGTCTTATGCTAACTTGGAGTGAGGTACAGGGACATCCAGGAGTTTCTAGCACTGTGCTGAGCTCTGGGACAAGCAAGCATATTTGCTTACAAAGCAAACTGTGAAAAGGAGATGGGATAATTTGAAGGGGTCAGAAAACGATATTGGAGATGTGATGCTTTTACACACAGGAACTAGAGCAGTACTACTGGGCAGCTCAAAGGTGTTGGTGATAGTTTATAGCCAACAAAAATACACATTTAAGAATATAGAATGGATCTATACCCATTTTAGAGAGACGATGTCACTTACCCTTATCCTGATTTGATTTCTCTAATCATTTTCAATGAAAGAA
>NW_011495059.1:8069259-8071117 GCF_000754665.1 Bison bison bison | reverse complement strand
AATCATGTCCAACTCTGCAACCGCATAGACTGCAGCCCACCAGGCCCCTCTGTCCATGGGATTCCACAGGCAAGAACACTAGAATGGGTTGCCATTTCCTTCTCCACTAAAGAAGGCATATAGATTATATATGCATATAGACCAAAACAAAACAAAACAAAATGAAAAGAAGTTCAACATCACTAATTATTAGAGAAATGCAAAGTAAAATTACAGTGAGTTTTCACTTCACACCAGTCCGAATAGCCATCAGCAAAAATTCAATAAACAATAATTCCTGGAGAAGGTGTGGAGAAAAGGGAACACTCTTGCACTGTCAGTGGGCATGTAAACTGGTATTCACCATGATGGTGAATAGTATGGCAGCTCCTTACAAAACTAAAAATAGAATTACCATATGATCCAGGAATCCCATTCAAGGACCTGTTCCAGAAGAAAACCTTAATTCCAAAAGATACATGAACCCTGATGTTCATTACAGCACTATTTGCCATAACCAAGACATGCAGCATTTGTTAATCATACTAAAAAATGGAAAAGCAAAAACAAAAAACAAACAAACAAAACACAAAAACAAAAACCTTGAGGCAAACAGTCTCTAAACATGGGGTCAAATTACAGGGTGTTTCTAAAAGCAGAGGCTTAAAAATAAGTAAACAAAGCAAGAATCAAGTATCAAAACCAAGTTCTATATTAGCATTCTAATAGCAGGAAAAAAAAAATGATTTTACACTAAAAGAAATAGCACACCCACATTTTTATCTCCCCATCCCAGAAATTAAGAATTCTGTGCCAAAGGTAAAGTGAAATCATGAGTGGGTTTTTTATTTCTTTGCATTTTTCTGGGAAATTTGCACTTTCTGTTCTAAGCATGTGTTTATTTTTAATAAAGTTATGTAGTGTATTTTTCAACATGTAAACAATGCATCTGGATTTTATAAATTACATTCATAAGAATTCATCTATAACTCCATGAAAGGGCAGCATAAATACAATAAATATTTATTCATAACACATATTCTCTAGAGAGTACCTTGGATTGCAAGGAGATCAAACAAGTAAATACTAAAGGAAATCAGTCCTGAATATTCCTGAATAGCCCATGTCCAAGGGTAGAGAAGATCCAGCAAGATGGTAGCAGGGGTGAAATCACACTTAGAATCAAACTCTATAACTGCCAGTGATACTCAGAGGAATCAAACAAACTTTGTGTGCATCAGGACACAGAGACCCAACTGAAACAGACAGAACTGTGTGAGTGCCTACTGCCGAGGTTCAGGTAAGCAGTGGACTGCTGTGGAGGCAGGGGTTCTGTGTGCAACAGACCTGGCTATGGCATAAGCTGTCTTGGAGGAGGTTGCCATTAAGTCCACCTTAGAGCCATCAGAACTTACATAGGACTGGGAAACAGATGCTTGGAAGGCACGAACAGAACTTTGAGTGTACCAGGACTCAGGAGAAAGGGGCAGTTCCCTCCAAGAGGCCAACCCAGACTTGCCCATGAGAGTCAAAGAGTCTTGGGCAGAGGAGTAGGTCAGCAGTGGCCAGCTGAAGGGTTGGGGAAACTAAGTGTATCCAGTGCGTGCATGGGACCTTTGAATGAGGTCACAATTTATCTTCCTTACCTCCACCATAGTTTTGTCTCAGGTCAAATAACAAGACAGGAACACAGCCCCACCTATCGACAGAAAATTGGATTAAAGATTTACTGGGCATGGCCCCACCTATCAGAAAAAGATAAAATTCCCACCTTAGTCTCTCTCATTAGGAAGCTTCCATAATAATCTTATTCTTATATATCAGAAGGCAGACAAAATGAAAATCACAATCACATAAATCTAACCAATCTGATCACATG
>NW_011495059.1:8068143-8069159 GCF_000754665.1 Bison bison bison | reverse complement strand
CTCATTAGAACTGATTCAAATGTATCTTTTTAATGGCTGAATAATACTCCATTGTGTATATGTACCACGGCTTCTTATCCATTCATCTGCTGATGGGCATCTAGGTTGCTTCCATGTCCTGGCTATTATAAACAGTGCTGCGATGAACATTGGGGTACATGTGTCTCTTTCCCTTCTGGTTTCCTCAGTGTGTATGCCCAGCAGTGGGATGATTATAGTAAAGTTGCAGGATATAAAATCAACATACAGAAATCCCCTGCATTCCTATACACTAATAATGAGAAAACTGAAAGAGAAATTAAGGAAACAATTCCATTCACCATTGCAACGGAAAGAATAAAATACTTAGGAATATATCTACCTAAAGAAACTAAAGACCTATATATAGAAAACTACAAAACACTGGTGAAAGAAATCAAAGAGGACACTAATAGATGGATCTGCTGTTTCTTGTACGTTTTTGAGTATTTGTGTACTCTGCTGCCCCTTCCGTAAATGGTAGGCCTTGCAGATGCGGACTGGATGAGGGGTATAGGTCAGGAGAAGTGTGCATTCCTGGTCTCCCTCAGGGAATCAGAGCCTGAGCCAGATCCCTTCACTCCTGGATTGTCCTGAAGCCAGTCTGAGAGCCAGTGGGTGGCATAGAGCTGTCACCAACACATCCTTCTCTCTGAGTCTTGGGGACTGGTTTGGTCATTTGGTGTGGCTGGGAGGGAGGCTTATGGACCCTCTTTCTGCATTGCAGGTCAAAGAAGGGAGCAAAGCCACAGCTGTGGGCAAATTGCTGGCCCGAAACGTGATCATGGGCATCAACTATGTTGGTCTATCCGGGGTTAGACAGGAGACCATATACCTGGTGAAGGGGTCTCATAAGCCCCTGTAGCTGGTGGTTAAAAGGTGAGACCTGGGCTTCAAGTCTCATTTATGGACAGAGATGAGGAGGCCAGCAAAGTGTGGAGTCTGCCGGCTGCCTTGTGTCAACTGTGGCAGTCCCAATGTCAACATGTGTGTATCTG
>NW_011495059.1:8067399-8068043 GCF_000754665.1 Bison bison bison | reverse complement strand
AAACTTACAGAGACAAACAACGTAATTCCTGAAATCAAAACACTCTAAACTGAATCAATAGCAGAATATCTGAAGTAGAAAAATGAATCAGGGGAAGATGAAATGGTGGAAATAACTGCTAAAAAGAAGAATAAACTAAGAAAAAAAAAAAGAAAAGAAAAGAATGAAGGATAATCTCAGAGACATCTGGGAAAATGTCAAATGCATCAATATTCCAATTATAGGGGTCCCAGAAGAAGATGAGTGGAAGAAAGGGTATGGGAACTTTTTTGGAGAGATTAGAGTTGAAATTTTCCCCAATGAAGAAAAGGAAATAATCAAACAAGTCCATAAGGCACAATGAACCCCAAACAGAATAAACCCAAGGAGAAATATGTCAAGACACATACTATTCAAACTAGAAAAGGTTAAACACAAAGAAAGAATATTAAAATAAATAAGAGAGAAGCAACATTCCACATACAAGGGAAACCTCATGTTCTTAAAAGCTGTTCTTTCAGCAGAAAGTCTGCAGGCTAGAGGGAATGGGAAAAATCTAAAGGACTGAAAATTAAAACTGTATCACCAAGATTACTGTACTTAAGTATTTCTTTCAAAATTGATGAAGAATTCAAAAGCTGTTCATACAAGCAAAAATTTAAGAC
>NW_011495059.1:8066834-8067299 GCF_000754665.1 Bison bison bison | reverse complement strand
AAGCATATATGTATATATACACACACTCTTTTTTACATTATTTTCCTGTGGGTGTTTGGTGGCTCAGACAATATAACGTCTGTGTGCAACTCAGTAGACCTGGGTTCAAACAATCCCTGGTCAGGATGATCCACTGGAGAAGGAAATTGCAACACACTCCAGTATTCTTGCCTGGAAAATTCTGGAGGTTCCTGGTGGGCCCACGGGGTGGCAAAGAGTCAGACATGACCAAGCGACTTCACTTTTTCCTGGCTTGTCACAGAGTATTGAATGGAATTCCTGTGCTGTAATGGTCGGTTTTTTAAAAGATTCCTTCTTTCATTGCTGCTGAATGTTAATTTTTTATTTACAAAGTGATTTTGATCCCTTAAATACTATCCCTAGCAATAGCTGATGCTCTGAATGAAACGAAGTGTCATAGCCTGTTTTTAACACAAGGTGGTAGGCTCCCGGGTTTTTGGGTCT
>NW_011495059.1:8065849-8066734 GCF_000754665.1 Bison bison bison | reverse complement strand
TTTTTTTTCCCCCTTAAACACTGTTAGGAGTGGAGCTGTCAGATCATATGATCAGTGTCCTGTTATCTTTACAAGGCACTTTGTGGTGACATTTATAGTGTTGCCTATCCAATATATCCTACTAGTCCCATAAAGAGTCCCCTTTAAAAATATTATTCTACCGTGTCTTCTCTGTACAATACTTGATGATTTTTCACTATTGAGAAGTGATACCTTATTAGTATAGTTTTTGTATCTCTAATAATACACTGGGCCTCCCAGCTAGAACAATGGTAAAGAGTCCACCTACAGAGGTAGGAGCCAAAGGAGATGTGAGTTAAGAAGACCCCCTAGAGGAGAAAATGGCAACTCACTTCAGAATTCTTGCCTGGAAAATTCTATGGACAGAGGAGCCTAGTGTGGCACATTTTATGGGCTATCAAAAAGTTGAACAGAGTTCGTCTCACAGTAATTTCCTATAATGAGCGAATTTCATTCACTTTTAAAGAAATTCTTTGAATTGTATTTACCTCATATAAATGGAGTCTACAGTGTGTACATGTACAATTGCTTTACAAAGTTGTGTTATTTTCTGCTGTACATCAAAGCAAATCAGCTGTGCACATGTGTTGTTTATATATACTTATTCCTCTTTTTAAAATTTCCTTCCTATTTAGGTTTCCATAGAGCAATGAGGACAGTTACCTGTGCTACACAGATGGTTCTCATTAGTTAACAAGGCATTATTCTCCAAAATATACAAACAGCTCATGTACCCCAATATCAAAATATAAGAATAATAATCAAAACATGGGCAGATCTAAATAGACATTTCACCAAAGAAGATGTGTGTGTGTGTGTGTGTGTGTGTGTGTGTGTGTGTGTGTGTGTGTGTGTTAGTTAATC
>NW_011495059.1:8065379-8065749 GCF_000754665.1 Bison bison bison | reverse complement strand
GACCTGCCACAGGTAAAAAGACTCTCATGTCTTTGCTCTCAGGGTTGCTTCAGTAGTGTCAGATTCTTTTCTACCATATAGATTGTGACCTGCCAGGATTCTCTATCAGGGAGGAGGTTCTCCATGCAAGAATACTGGAGCAATTGGTCAATACTGATTGCCATACCCTTCTAGAGCACTATATTACCTGCTACCCTAATCGCCAAATCTCTGAGTGCCTGGTGCTGCCAGAACACCTGTGACCCAAGCAGCTGCACCACCTCAACACCTGGCTCTTACAGGGACAAACCCAAGGCCTCCAGCGCAACCTAAGGAGCAAACCCCAGTGTAAAAACCACATGCAGAGATGGAAATAAGAACCACAATTGAA
>NW_011495059.1:8064756-8065279 GCF_000754665.1 Bison bison bison | reverse complement strand
ATCTTCCACTGAGGATTCCATGGGCTCTGGGCTCAGATTTGAACAGTCCTGTCAGGGGTCCCTGTCAAGTATTGCTTGGGTTCTGATTTGCTACCACTGTCCCCCTGATGCAAATGTCCTTCCCTTTTCATTTCTTTTTAAAAAACTGTACTATTTTATTTATGTATTTGATGTTTTTGAACTGTGCTATTGAAGAAGGCTCTTAACAGTCCCTTGGACTGCAAGGAGGTCAAACAAGTCCATCCTTAAGGAAATAAACCCTGAATGTTCATTGGAAGGACTGATGCTGAAGCTGAATCTCTAATACTTTGGCTACCTGGTGGGAAGAACTGACTCTTTGGAAAAGACCCTGCTGCTGAGAAAGATTGAAAGCAGAAGGAAAATGGGGTGACAGAGGATGAGATGGTTGGATGCCATTACTAATGTAATGGATATGAGTTTGAGCAAACTTCGGGAGTTGGTGAAGGACAGAAAAGCATGGTATGCTTCAGTCTATGGGGGCTACAAAGAGTTGGACACGATT
>NW_011495059.1:8064283-8064656 GCF_000754665.1 Bison bison bison | reverse complement strand
GTATATAAATCTTCATCTACCTCTTTTACCTTTGCATATCTATTCTTTGTTTTCTTTATTTCCTTTCCTATCAACGTTTTGTTAGGTTTATTTTCATTCCTTTATTACTCAATTGGCAACATGCTTTAGTTTTGTTTTCCCATTTGTGCTTTAGTCATTATTCTTTTGGTAGATATAATTTTTGGCTTTCTGTGTTTGACAGGTTGATCTATTGTACCCTATTTTTGTTGGACTCTTTTGATTTTCCTTGTGGGTGTATATGTATATGTGTGTATTCAGTAACACTTTTTATTGTTGCTATAAACCTCTGCCTGTAGACTGTGTAGTTCTGAGGAGGTTTCCCACCCCCCACCTTTTTCCTCTTTTTTATAAC
>NW_011495059.1:8063673-8064183 GCF_000754665.1 Bison bison bison | reverse complement strand
TCTTTAGTTCTTCTTTAGTTCTTCTTCACTTTCTTCCTTAAGGGTGGTGTCATCTGCATCTCTGAAGTTATTGATATTTCTCCTGGCAATCTTGATTCCAGGTTGTGTGCTTCATGCAGTTCAGCATTTCTCATGACATACTCTTCATATAAGTTAAATAAGCAAGGTGACAATATACAACATTCTTTATTGTATATTGAGGCTCTTTATTTCTTCTTCACTTTCTTCCATAAGGGTGGTGTCATCTGCATCTCTGAAGTTATTGATATTTCTCCTGGCAATCTTGATTCCAGGTTGTGCTTCATGCAGTTCAGCCATTTCTCATGACATACTCTTCATATAAGTTAAATAAGCGAGGTGACAACATACAATATTCTTTTTCCTATTTGGCACCAGTCTGTTTTTCCATGTCCCATTCTAACTGTTGCTTCCTGACCTGCCTGTCAGGTATTCCCTCGATGGTATGCCAATCTCTTTGAGAATTTTCCACAATTTATTTATTTTTTAATT
>NW_011495059.1:8062558-8063573 GCF_000754665.1 Bison bison bison | reverse complement strand
ATTTTTACATTTATTCCTTTGTTTGACTTTCCTACTGTTCTTTTCCCCTTTGAAGAAGACATGTAGAAGTCTTCTTCAATTCCTTCTATTTAATTCTGCATATCTATACTTTCTTTCTCTTCTTTCCTTTCCTATCAATATATTTGTTAGTTTTGTTTTCATTGCTTTAATCCCCACTTGGCACCATGCTTTAGTTTTATTTTTGATTTGTACTATAGTTTTTTTCTTAACAGGTAAATGTAATTTTTGATTTGCTTTATTTGCTGGCTAGATTACTGTATGTTATTTTTTCTGGATTCCTTTCACTTTGCTCATGGGTGTGTATGTATATGTATATATTCCATTGTTTTCAGTATTATTAGCCTCATTTTGTAACTCCCAATTGTCTGAAGTTCGTCTTTGGTTTCTTATTTTTGAATACTTCTCCTGATCTCAGGTAATGCCACAACAAACCTCTTGTGGATTTTCACTCCAAGATACAAGACTACCAGAGAACTAACCCTAGGAAGTATCAAATAGTGTGAAGATACACAAAAGAAACCACTTGAATACAAGACCCAGCACCATCCAACCATGAATGGCACGTTGTGGAGTATACCTCACTCAAAAAACAAACAAAACAAAAATAAAAACCCAATCGTCAGCAAACAGGATTGCCATCTTTCTCAGCCTTGTCCATCAGCTAAAAAAACAAACAAACAAACAAAAACTCACCACAAATATCAGCTATACAAACCACACACAAAACACTGAGCCAAACTTAGGAGGGTAGAAACCAAAAGGAAGAAAGAATTAAACCTTGAAGCCTGTGTAAAGGAGACCTGAAACAAACAAACAAACAAACAAAAATACTACACAAAAGAAGGAACAAGCTAGAAACACAGAACTCCAAAGAAATGAAGAGGAAATAGGCAAACTACCTGAAGAAAAATTCAGAAAAATGATAGTAAAGATGATCAACAACCCTGAAAACAAAATGAAGAAAGTGCAAGAATCAATGAAGAAACCCCTAGAT
>NW_011495059.1:8061678-8062458 GCF_000754665.1 Bison bison bison | reverse complement strand
TTGCTTGCTTTTGCTTCCACCGCTCAGGCTGACTTGATTAATCACACTTATTGGGCTTATGTACCTAACCCCCCTTTATTGCAGGTTGTAGAATGGACAGATATAGGACCACTGTATCCACTAATGACTCAACACACATGCCCCCTCCTTAGAGCTTGGAGGGAACTTGTCATCCTGAGGAAGAAGGAAGACTAACATTTCTCTAGGCTATGAAACCCTTCCTTTATGCATGGGCCCGGCAGAATTATGTATTAATGTTAGTTGACAAATGTGGGCTTTTGTCCTGCCTCCAAAAAGGAACTTCCACACATTGCTTGGTCTCTTTACTACCCTGTCCTTTTATGAAAACCATGTCAGTACTACAAAAACTCTAGGAAAAGGACAAAAGTTATAATGTAAGGGGTTTACTTATAAGGACTTTAAATATACTCCTGTTTATTGGGATAGATGTCAAGCTAAATCAGGGAAATTAATGTTTATGGCTAATTAAAACATTGTTAATCGGGGAATCCATGGTGTATATATCTAACTGCTCAGATGATATTAATAATACTATATGTAATTATGTTACTCAAGTAGCATAGAAGATTACCAAGACTTCCATGAAACACTTCCATGACAAAGGACTCCTTGGCTGGCTTGATGCAGAAATGGCACCTTCTCGCCATGAAATCATCCTCAATAAATGAATTGGGCCTGAACAATGGGACATCTGAAAACTTGCTGCAAGTGTTGAAAAACTTGGAACTTGGACTAGATATTTCACAGAGACCAGTCTTA
>NW_011495059.1:8059976-8061578 GCF_000754665.1 Bison bison bison | reverse complement strand
GCAGGAAGGAAAGGGGACAACAGAGGATGAGATGGCTGAATGGCATAACCAACTCGATGGATGTGAGTTTGAGTGAACTCCGGGGGATGGTGATGGACAGGGAGGCCTGGCATGCTGCGATTCATGGGGTCACATAGTTGGACACGACTGAACGACTGAATTAAACTGAACTGAATCCTTTGACTGTTTGCATCACAAGAAACTGTGGAAAATTCTGAAAGAGATAGGAATATCAGACCACCCAACTTACCTTCCAAGAACGCTGTATGGAGGTCAAGATGCAATAGTTAGAACTGGACATGGAAAAACAGACTCGGTGCAGATTGGGAAAGGAGTAGGACAAGGCTGTATTTCATCACCATGTTTATTGAACGTAAAAGCAAAGGAGATTGTGTGAAATGCTGGGCTGGATAGATCACAACTATAGAATAAAGGTACCTGGGAGAAATATCAATTGCCTCAGATATGCAGATGACATCACTCTTATGGCAGAAAGTGAAGAAGAACTAAAGAGCCTCTTGGTGAAAGAGGAGAGTGAAAATATTGGTTTAAAACATTCATAAAACTAAGATCATAGTTTCTGGTCCCATCACTTCTTGGCAAATAGATGGATGGAGAAACAATGGAAACAGGTACAGACTTTATTGGTGGGGGTTGGGGCAAGATCACTGAAAATGGTGACTGCAGTCAATAAATTAAAAGACACTTGTTCCTTGGAAGAAATATTTGGCCAAATTAGAAAACATATTAAAGACCAGACATATCACACTACCAACAAAGGGACACCTTGTCAAAATAATACTATTTCCAGTAGTCATGTATGGATGTAAAAGTGGACTATAAAGAAAGCTGAATGCCTAAGAACTGATGCATTTGAACTGTGGTGTTGGAGAAGAGTTTTGAGAGTTCCTTGGACTTCAAGGAGATCAAACCAGTGAGTCCCCCTAAAGTCAGTCCTGAATATTCATTGGAAGGATGGACGCTGAAGCTCTGATACATTGGCCAGCTGATGTGAAGAACTAACTCATTTGAAAAGATCCTGATTCTGGGAAAGATTGAAAGCAAGAAGAGAAGGGGATGAAAGAAGATGAGATGGTTGGATGGCATCAACAACTGGAAGCACATGAGTTTTAGGAAGCTCCGGGAGTTAGCGTTGCACAGGGAAGCCTAGCATGCTACATTCCATGGGATCATAGAATCAGACACAACTGAGAGACTGAACTGAATATTCCATTATGTACCACAACTACTATATCCATTCCTCTGTCGATGGACATCTACAATGCTTCCATGTCTACCTATTGTAAATAGTGCTGCATTGAACAATGAGATACATGTCTTTTTAAATTTTGGTTTCCTCACGGTGGTGGTGGTTTTGATTTCCATATGGTGGTTTCTCACAGAATGTGGTCCACTGGAGGAGGGAATGGCAAACCACTTCAATATTCTTGCCTTGAGAACCCAATGCATAGTATGAAAAGGCAAAATGATAGTATACTGAAAGTAGAACTCCCCAGATCAGTAGGTGCCTAGTATGCTACTGGAGATCAGTGGAGAAATAACTCCAGAAAGAATGAAAGGATGGAGCCAAAGCAAAAGCAA
>NW_011495059.1:8059511-8059876 GCF_000754665.1 Bison bison bison | reverse complement strand
CCATGAGATTTTCCAGGCAAGAATATTGGAGTAGGGTGCCATTGCCTTCTCCAGAAGAGATCTCTAGTCTTTCCCATTCTATTGGGTTCCTCTATTTCTTTGCATTGTTCGCTGAGGAAGGCCTTCTTATCTCTCCTTGCTAGTCTTTGGAACTTTGCATTCAAATGGGTATATCTTTCCTTTTCTCCTTTCCTGTTCATTCTCTTCTTTTTAGATCAATTTGTAAGGCCTCCTCAGACAGCCATTTTTATTTTTTCTATTTATTTTTCTTTGAGATGGTCTTGTTCCCTGTCTCCTATACAATGTCATGAACCTCCGTCCATAGTTCATCAGGCACTCTGTCTATCAGATCTAGTCCCTTAAAT
>NW_011495059.1:8058981-8059411 GCF_000754665.1 Bison bison bison | reverse complement strand
CATTCGAGTCCCCTATAATGAAAAGGACATCTTTTTGGGGTGTTAGTTCTAGAAGGTCTTGTAGGTCTTCATAGAACCATTCAACTTCAGCTTCTTCAGCATTTCTGATTGGGGTATAGACTTGGATTACCGTGATATTGAATGGTTTGCCTTGGAAATGAGCAGAGATCATTCTGTCATTTTTGAGACTGTATCCAAGTACTGAATTTCAGTCCACTTGTCCAGCCCCTGTTCTCCACTTAGCTGGTGACTGGTGGTTTGTACTTAAGACACACTGCATTGCTAACTGGCATGGCAGTGGAATTGATATTCTCTGCACACCTTTTTCCTGGATTCCAACTTCCCTTCGCCAGACAGGGGTGTTCAGAAAATGCCCCCTGAGCATTGCACTCCAGACAGCATCCCCTCTACAGGTTTCTCTGTGCTATCC
>NW_011495059.1:8058698-8058881 GCF_000754665.1 Bison bison bison | reverse complement strand
CCTTTCCTCATAGACACAGTTTTCAGCCTTTTATTCTATCCCCTCTCAGGTTACATCATTCAGTTCAGTTCAGTCTCTTAGATGAGTCGGACTCTTTACGACCCCATGAATCACAGCACGCCAGGCCTCCCTGTCCATCACCAACTCCCAGAGTTCACTCAGACTCACGTTCATCTCATCCTC
>NW_011495059.1:8058252-8058598 GCF_000754665.1 Bison bison bison | reverse complement strand
ACCAGGTGTACAAGCTGCTGATTAAATCCATACTATCAACTAGGCAGACTCTGTAGTCTATGGAAATATATAAAAGGTCATTGAGAGTCCCACAAAACAAACAACAAAACTGCAGTAGTTCTGACAGCTGTGGACTTTGAAGGCTAGAACACATAGGAGTGGGACCGGATTAGAATGTGAGTTGCCCCACAGCAGGTCCAGAGATCAGTGCAGATGGAGGATATCCTCTGGAGATGAGGTGGACTGTGATTCCAAGTGAGGGAAAGGACACTTACAGCCATGACTCAAGATAAACATAATAGTGTTCTTTTGTTTTGACTTGCTCTGTAGATTCTTTTGAATTTTT
>NW_011495059.1:8057785-8058152 GCF_000754665.1 Bison bison bison | reverse complement strand
AATCAGAGTAAGTGAAGATGGGCAGATTAGAGACAGGTCATATGATTTACCATTAAAATGGGACAGACAATATTGCTGGCAGTGAGTGCCCAGACCATGGTGAATTGGACACCCAGTGCTGGGAAGTCACTGATCCTTAGCAACAGGGATTGGTGAGAGGTAGGCTTACACTGGAAGCCTGAAACTGATGGATTCCCACAAATACCTTTGAAATATATAGTCCACAGGAACTGATTTAGCAAGAGTGATGTTCTACACCCTTTATGAACTCAGGTCAGAGGAAATAAACACTGCTGAAAGCCTCTATGTATCTGTGTAAATGAGCAAGAATTGGTTTGGCCACAACAAAGACAACTCTGTACATCAA
>NW_011495059.1:8057030-8057685 GCF_000754665.1 Bison bison bison | reverse complement strand
TGTTATATTCATAAGAAACTTACAATTTAAA
This sequence comes from Bison bison bison, assembly GCF_000754665.1. Classification (NCBI taxonomy): domain Eukaryota; kingdom Metazoa; phylum Chordata; class Mammalia; order Artiodactyla; family Bovidae; genus Bison; species Bison bison. The sequence continues at coordinate 8,057,654 of NW_011495059.1, read as the reverse complement.
TAAACTTTGTGTTCTGTGACCTGTATAGATTGACCAGTATAGATTGTATTGTATGCTTGTCTTAATTCCTCTATTTCTCTAAAAATGATCCCTTTTAATCCTTCTATCTCGATGTAGTCTATGGTTACCAGTAGATCTACAACAACCCTGGGAGATGGTCCCATGGCAAGACTTGCTTCCTGGTTACTCTCTAAATTACTCCGACAATCTAAGCAATTCATTGGATAGTTAATTCTTGTCATTTTGGGGTTAATAGTCACTTACACCACTGCTGCTGTCACAGGTATTGCTTTAAAAACTTCATTTCAAACACAAAACTTTATTCAAAATTGGCTCATACTATGTGGGCCACTCAGGCTAAGAGAGATGAAGAAGTTCAGGATAAAATTCAGAAAAAAAAAAAAGTACATCCAATGGTTTGGAGGTCAATTAATAGATTTACAAAAACAAATATTATTAAATTGTGATTGGAATACGATTCAATTTTGTACCACTCCTGTTTGATTCAACCATGAAGGTGAAGACGTTCAGTCTTGTCCGACTGTCTGCAACCCCGTGGACTGTAGCCTACCAGGCTTCTCTGTCCATGGGATTCTCCAGGGAAGAATACTGGAGTAGTTTACC
>NW_011495059.1:8055456-8056930 GCF_000754665.1 Bison bison bison | reverse complement strand
AGTTTGTTGTTCCATGTCCAGTTCTAACTGTTGCTTCCTGACCTGCATACAGGTTTCTCAAGAGGCAGGTAAGGTAATCTGGTATTTTCATCTCTTTCAGAACTTTTCAAAGCTTATTGTGACCTACACTGTCAAAGGCTTTTGCATTGTAAACAAAGCAGAAATATATGTTTTTTCTGGAACTCTCTTGCTTTTTTGATGTTCCAGTGATGTCGGCAATTTGATCTCTGATTCCTCTGCCTTTTCTAATACTAGCTTGAACATCTGGAAGTTCACAGTTTATGTACTTTTGAAACCTGACTTTGAGAATTTTGAGCATTAGTTTGCTAGCGTTTGAGATGAGTGCACCTGTGTGGTAGTTTAAGCATTCTTTGGCATTGCTTTTGCCTGGGATTGGAATGAAACCTGACCTTTTCCAGTCTTGTGGCCACTGCTGAGTTTTCCAAATTTGCTAGCCTATTTAGTGCAACACTTTCACAGCATCATCTTTTAGGATTTAAATATCTTAACTGGAATCCCATCACCTCCACTAGCTTTGTTCATAGTGATGCTTCCTAAAGCACACTTGAGTTCACATTACAGAATGTCTGGCTCTAGGTGAGTGATCACACCATCATGACTATCTGGGTTGTGAAGATCTTTTTTGAACATTTCTTCTGTGTATTCTTGCCACTTCTTTGTAATATCTTCTGATTCTTTTAGGTCCGTGTGATTTGTGTCCTTTATTGTGCCCATCTTTGCATGAAATATTTCCTTGGCATCTCTAATTGTCTTGAAGAGATCTCTACTGCTGCTGCTGCTGCTGCTTCTAAGTTGCTTCAGTCGTGTCCAACTCTGTGCGACCCCATAGCTGGCAGCCCACCAGGCTCCACCGTCCCTGGGATTTTCCAGGCAAGAACATTGGAGTGGGTTGCCATTTCCTTCTCCAAAGCGTGAAAGTGAAGTCGCTCAGTCATGTCTGATTCCTAGCGACCCCATGGACTGCAACCCACCAGGCTCCTCCGTCCACGGGATTTTCCAGACAAGAGTACTGGAGTGGGTTGCCATTGCTTTCTCTGAGGCTTACCCTGGAAGGCTGAAATTCACAGATTTACACAAATACCTTTGAAATATATAATCCACGGGTCTGACTTAGCAAGAGTGATGTTTCACACCCTTTCTGAACTCAGGTCAGAGGAAATAACCTCAGGTCAGAGGAAATACGCGGAAAGCTTCTGTGTATTGGTGTAAGGGAGCAAGAATTCGTTTGGCCACAACAAAGACAACTCCGTACATCAACTTCGTCAAACAAAAGACATGAACTGCAATAAAACCAAGAAGGAATGAGACACAAGTTTTCGGAGGGCTTCCCCTATCTCATTCTACATTCTTTTACAAGTAGAAATTGTGCACACCTCTAAAGATGCACTACCTAGAGCCAGACATTCTGGAATGTGAAGTCAAGTGGGCCTTAGAAAGCATCACTACAAACAAA
>NW_011495059.1:8054360-8055356 GCF_000754665.1 Bison bison bison | reverse complement strand
CTTTTTCTGGTATTGAGTTGTATGAGCTGCTCATATATTTTTGAAATTAATCCTTATTCAGTTGTTTCATTTGCTATTGTTTTCCCCCATTCTGAGCGTTGTCTTTTCACCTTGCTTATAGGTTTCTTTGCTATGAAGTTTTTAAGTTTAATCAGGTCCCACTTGTTTACTTCTGTTTTTATTTCCATTACTCTACGGATGGATCTTAGAGGATCTTGAGGATCATAGAAGATCTTACTTTGGTCTGTGTCATTGAGTGTTCTGCCTAGGCTTTTGTCTAAGAGTTGTACAGTTTCTGGTCTTACATTTAGGTTTTTAATCAATTTTGAGTTCATCTTTATGTTTGGTGTTAGGAAGTGTTCTAATTTCATTCCTTTAGATGTAGCTGTCTGGTTTTTCCTGGCACTACTTATTGAAGAAGCTGTCTTTGCTCCATTGTATATTCTTGCCTCCTTTATAAAAAGTGAGGTACCCATAGGTGCATGGTTTATTTCTGCTATCTTCTTCCAGTGGTTTATATTTATATTTTTGTGCTAGTACCACAATTTCTCTATGACTAGAGCTTTGTAGTAAAATCTGAAGTCAGAAAGGTTGATTCGTCCAGCTGCATTGTTCTTTCTCAAGACTGCTTGGGCTATTCAGTGGGTATTTTGAGTTTCCATATGAATTGTTTTTTTTTTTTTTTTTTATTCTACTGCTGTGAAGAAAATGCCATTAGTAATTTGATAGGGGTCGCCATGAATCTGTAGATTGCATTTGGTAACATAGTCATTTTCACAATAATGATTCTTCCTACCCAGGAACATGAAAAATCTATCCATCTGTTTATATTGTGTTTAACATCTTTCATCCATACTTGATTTCTTTCATCCATATTTGACTGCAGGAAAAGACACGTCTTTCACTAGATGGGCCTTTGTCAGCAAAGTATCTCTGCTTTTTGATATGCTGTCTAACTAAGTCATAGATTTTCTTTCTGGGGGCAAGTGTCTTTTA
>NW_011495059.1:8053619-8054260 GCF_000754665.1 Bison bison bison | reverse complement strand
GTGATGGGACTGGATGTCATGTTCTTAGTTTGTTTTTTCTTTTTTTTTAATGTTGAGGTTTATGTAGTTTTTTTCCCTCTTTCACTTTCATCAAGAGGCTCTGTAGTTCCTCTTCATTTTCTCCCATAACAGTGGTGTCATCTGCTTACCTCAGTGGTTATTTCTCCTGACAATTTTTATTCCAGTTTGTCCTTTATTCAGCCTGGAATTTCAAATGGTATTATCTGTGAATATGTAAATAAGCAGATGACTATACACACATTACCTAGCAATGTAATTCTTAGATATATGTTAAAAAGAATCTAATGTTCTTTAAAAATACATATGCACCCCAATGTTCCTTGAAGCACACAATTCACCAAGACATGGAAGCAACCTAAATATCCATCAGACAATAGATGAATGAATACCACATCTTGGTCTATATGTCTGAGAAACCCAAGTAAGACTTTAATCACTGAGAGACGGTGTCAGAGAGCAGGCAGACTGAAATGACGATCACAGAAAGCTAACCAATCTAATCACATGGGAAGCAGCCTTGTCTAAATCAATGAAACTATGAGACATGCCATGTAGGACCACCCATGTCAGACGGTTCATGGTAGAGAGTTCTGACAAAACGTGGTCCTTTGGAGAATGGA
>NW_011495059.1:8052874-8053519 GCF_000754665.1 Bison bison bison | reverse complement strand
AAAGGGGGAATTGTCAGCGGACATTCAGCTTTAAGGGATACAATATATTATTCTTTTCTTTTGTGTCCAGTTTCTCAAGGATTCTCTATTCCTCATCAGTTTCTGGAAAATAAGAATGAGCAGAGCTTCACTAAGTTCTTAGGACTGAGATAATGAGAAGGGACACCTGCTTGGATTCCTTTCAGTGACTGCCTTCAGTGACTTTACATAAATGTAATCTATTCAGTTATGCCCCTCTTAGTCAGGATATGGAATGCTTTCTGGCCCTTTGAAGATTGTTATTTGCTTGGCTTTGTTTTTGCTCAGTTTTTTTTTTTTTAACTGCCTAAAGCTGTCTTGTATGAAGTTATATAAACATGGTTTTCTGAAAATAAATCACCCTTGTTTCAATCGAGACTTGGGTTCCCCGTTTCCCTCTTCTCGTTAGCTCCAGTATCCAGATTCTGGTCTACAATGACCGTGACAGAAGCACATGTCTTAAATGATATGTTAGATGAGATGTATCTCACTGATACCTTGAGGACATTCCATCCAAATGCAGAAAATGCACCTTCTTCTCAAGTGCACATGGAACATTCTCCAGGATAGACCACACCTTGGCCTCAAATCAAACCTCATTAAATTTAAGAACATTGAAATCATATC
>NW_011495059.1:8051474-8052774 GCF_000754665.1 Bison bison bison | reverse complement strand
AATATTTGAACATCTGGAAGTTCACAGTTCATGTACTATTGAAACCTGGCTTAGAGAATTCTGAGCATTACTTTATTAGTGTTTGAGATGAATGCAACTGTGTGGTAGTTTAAGCATTTTGTGGCATTGCCTTTATCTGGGGTTGGAATGAAAACTGACCTTTTCCAGTCTTGTGGCCGCTGCCGAGTTTTCCAAATTTGCTGGGCTATTTAGTGCAGCACTTTCACAGCATCACCCCTTAGGATTTGAAATATGTTAACTAGAATCCCATCACATCCACTAGCTTTGTTCATAGTGATGCTTCCTAAAGCCCACTTGTCTTCACATTCCAGGATGTCTGTCTCTAGGTGAGTGATCACAGCATCATGACTATCTGGGTTGTGAAGATCTTTTGTGTATAGTTCTTCTGCATATTCTTGCCACTTCTTTGTAATACCTTCTGTTTCTTTTAGGTTCATGTGATTTGTGCCCTTTATTGTGCCCATCTTTACATGAAATTTTCCCTTGACATCTCTAATTTTCTTGAAGAGATCTCTAGTCTTTCCCATTCTATTGTGTTCCTCTATTTCTTTGCATTGCTCGGTTAGGATGGGCTTCTTATCTCTCCTTGCTAGTTTTTAGAACTCTGCATTCAAATGGGTATATCTTTCCTTTTCTCCTTTCATGTTCACTTCTCTTCTTTTTAGAGCTATTTGTAAGGCCTTCTCAGACAGCCATTTTGATTTTTTCTATTTATTTTTCTTTGAGATGTCTTACTCCCTGTCTCCTGCACAATGTCATGAACTTCTGTCCATAGTTCATCAGGCACTCTGTATATCAGATCTAGTCCCTTAAATCTGTTCCGCACTTCACTGTATAATTATAAGGAATTTGATTAGGTCATACCTGAATGGTCTAGTGGTTTTCCCTACTTTCTTAAATTTCAATATGAATTTGGAAATAAAGAGTTCATGATCTGAGCCACAGTCAGCTCCCAGTCTTGTTTTTCCTTACTGTATAGAGCATCTCCATCTTTGGCTGCAAAGAAGATAATCAATCTGATTTTGGTTTGCCCATCTGGTGATGTTCGTGTGTAGAGTATTCATTCCTGTGTTGTTGAAAGAAGATGTTTGCTATGACCAGTGCGTTCTCTTGTCAAAACTCTATTAGCCTTTGCCTGGCTTCATTCTGTACTCCAAGGCCAAATTTTCCTGTTACTCTAGGTGGATCTTGACTACCTACTTTTGCATTCGAGTCCCCTATAATGAAAAGGACATCTTTTTGGGGTGTTAGTTCTAGAAGGTCTTGTAGGTCTTCATAG
>NW_011495059.1:8050710-8051374 GCF_000754665.1 Bison bison bison | reverse complement strand
GTAGGGAAAACCACTAAATCACTCAGGTATAATTAATTCAAATCCCTTACGATTGCACATTTGAAGTGAGAAATAGATTTAAAGGACTAAATATGATGGACAGAGTGCCTGATGAATTATGGATGGAGGTTCAGGACACTGTACAGGAAACAGTGATCAAGGCCATCCCCAAGTAAAAGAAAGGCAACTAAGCAAAATGGCTGTCTGAGGAGGACTTACAAATAGCTCTGAAAAGAAGAGAAGCAAAAAGAATGAGGAAAGGAAACACATACCCATTTGAATGCAAAGTTCCAAAGAATAGCAAGAAAAGGTAAGAAAACTTTTCCAAGTAATCAGTGCCAAGAAATAGAGGAAAACAATAGAATGGGAAAGACTAGGGAACGCTTCAAGAAAATTAAAGATACCAAGGGAAAATTTCATGTGAAGATGGGCTCAATAAAGGACAGAAATGGTATGGACCGAACAGAAGCAGAAGAGATTAAGAAGAGGTGGTAAGAATACACAGAAGAACTGTGCAAAATAGATCTTTATGACCCAGATAATCACGTTGCTGTGATCACTCACCTAGAGCCAGACATACAGGAATGTGAAATCAAGTGGGCTTTAAAAAGTATCACTATGAGCAAAGCTAGTGGAGGTGATGGAAATCCAGCTGAGCTATTTC
>NW_011495059.1:8050031-8050610 GCF_000754665.1 Bison bison bison | reverse complement strand
TAGTAAAGTAATGCTCAAAATTCTCCAAGCCAGGCTTCAGCAATACGTGAACGATGAACTTCCTGATGTTCAAACTGGTTTTAGAAAAGGCAGAGGAACCAAAGGTCAAATTGCCACCATCTGCTGGATCATGGAAAAAGCAAGAGAGTTCCAGAAAAAAACATCTATTTCTGCTTTATTGACTATGCCAAAGCCTTTGACTGTGTGGATCACAATAAACGGTGCAAAATTCTGAAAGAGATGAGAATACCAGACCACCTGACCTGCCTCTTGAGTAATCCGTATTCAGGTCAGGAAGCAACAGTTAGAATTGGACATGGAACAGACTGGTTCCAAATAGGAAAAGGAGTACACCAAGGCTGTATATTGTCACCCTGCTTATTGAACTTCTATGCAGACTACATCATGAGAAATGCTGGGCTGGAAGAAGCACAAGCTGGAATCAAGATTGCCAGGAGAAATATTAATAACCTCAGATATTCAGATGACACCACCCTTATGGCAGAAAGTGAAGAGGAACTAAAAGGCCTTTTGATGAAAGTGAAAGAGGAGAGTGAAAAAGTTGGCTTAAAGCTCAAC
>NW_011495059.1:8049377-8049931 GCF_000754665.1 Bison bison bison | reverse complement strand
TCTTTCTGGACTTATCTTTAACAGCTCCCCTGCCAGGGCACTGCACTCATCAGGCTGACATTCTTCAGATGAGGCCTGGGTCCAGACCCCCTCCCATGGAATGTCAACCCCTATTTGTTCCAGGCCTTTCAAGTTGCTGTCCAGGGAAGGTCTTTCATCCCCAGCCCCGAGCCTTGCCCCTCTAACCCACACTGCCCTGACTCAGTCCCTTCCCAAATAGGTCCTGACTCCCACGAGAATTCAGGGTCCCGTCACCCTGTTTATTTAACTTATATGCAGAGTACATCATGAGAAATGCTGGACTGAAAGAAGCACAAGCTGGAATCAAGATTGCTGGGAGAAATACAAATTACCTCAGATATGCAGATGACACCACCCTATGGCAAAAAGTGAAGAGGAACTAAAAAGCTTCTTGAGGAAAGTGAGAGAGGAAAGTGAGAATGCTAGCTTAAAACGAAGATCATGGCATCTGGTCTCATCACTTTATGGGAAATAGATGGGAAAACAGTGGAAACAGTGTCAGACTTTATTTTTTGGGGGCTCCAAAATCACTG
>NW_011495059.1:8048680-8049277 GCF_000754665.1 Bison bison bison | reverse complement strand
CCTATAGTACACATATGCCACATCTTTATTAGTCATCTGACTATCATCTGACGGCCCTTTAGGTTGCTTCTGTGACTTGGTAAATTGTGTAATTTAAGGAACTTAGGGGTGTATGTATCTTTTAAGTTACTATTTTGTGTATTTGTTTGACTATATATCCAATAATGAAATTGTTAGGTCATGTGCTATTCTATTTTTAGCTTTCTGAGAAATCTCCATACTGAAAACAATCATTATTTCGCTCCTAAGTACTACCTTTTAGAAAGGACGATTGAGTTTTGAGGCTGTTAGTTGCTGATATCATATTTTGAGGTGTAATAAACACTTCTATGAGGTAGGTTGCCTAGGGGCAACTACTATGTATGCCTTTTTAGTAAATGGCACTTCAATCCCACACATGAAAAGGCTTCCCAGCTAAGTTCCCACCTCTGTACTCAGACAGAAATCTCAAGTACTCTTCCTCTTCACCCAGGTATCTTTGTGGCTCAGTCTGGACCCAGTTTGGCCCACTACTTTCTGGCTAACTGGACCTTCTGGTCTCATCTTCAACTCCCCAGGACCTATCTGGCTCCCTTTTCACACACTTATCCCTTTCCT
>NW_011495059.1:8047353-8048580 GCF_000754665.1 Bison bison bison | reverse complement strand
AAACCCCTACAGAGCTCTCCAAACTCACCTGCCATCCTCATATCTCTACTTTAACTTAGATGGGTCACATGGAACCCATCTGGAAGATGTGTCTCCTTCAACCTGGCCTCACAGCCACACTATTCCAGGTTACATTCTGTTGTCTCTCACCTTTCACAATCCTGTAGCTTTTTATTTCTTGCCTAAAATTCCTCCATGATACTTAGGTGGTGTAAATGAGAATCCATTCACTTTCTTCCTACATGTTCTCCTGATGCACCCTGAAGATGATTTATTTCTGGGCAACTTACCAGAAAACTTTTCCATCCCCCCTCCTTTTCTCAGTGTTCATGTAGCTCTCCTTAGGTTCCTAGTTTCCAATCTGAAAACCCTGCTTCAGGCTATGAGACTGCACTGAATACACTTGGTATTACTCCACTTGGAACTCCAAGTCTTAGTCTAACTGAGAACTGACCCTAGAGAAGTCACACAAAGGTAACACTTGAATACAAGACTCAGCATCACCTAACAGTAGCTCCCTATGCAGGATATCTAATCCAAGAAACAAACAAAACAAATATAAAAACCCAGTCATCAGCAGTCAGGATTGCCACCTGCCTCACCATCACCAATCAGAGGAAAAAGAAACATAGGAAGAAAACTCAGCACAAATCTCACCCTGTACGAGCCATATGCAAAGCCCTGAACCAAGTTTCAGAGGGCAGAAGCAAAAAGGAAGAAATAATTCAACCTTGAAGCCTGGGAGATAGAGATGTTAAACATAAAAAGTTAAAAAAAAAAAAAAAAAAGAAAGATAGAAAAGGCAGAGAAATACTACACAAATGATGGAACAAGCTACAAACACAGAAGTCCACATTAATACAGGGGAAATAGGCAAACTATCTGAAAAAGAATTCAGAATAATGATAGTAAAGATGATCAAATCACTTGAAAACAAAATGGAGAAAAAAATGCAAGAATCAATGAACAAAGACCTAGATGAATTAAAGAATAAATATACAGAGGGAAAAAAAATACTGATGTTAGATATACTCTAAAAGGAACCAATAGCAGACTATCTGAAGCAGAAGAACGAATCAGTGAGCTTGAAGATAAAAAACAGTGGATATAACTGCTGAAGAGCAGAATGAAGAACAATGAATGAAAGGAATGGATAGTCTTAGAGACCCCTGGAACAAGTCTTAAATATACCAATATTCAAATATTAGGGGACCCAGAAGAAGAGAG
>NW_011495059.1:8046094-8047253 GCF_000754665.1 Bison bison bison | reverse complement strand
ATATATATATATATATATACACATATGTGTGTATGTGTATACATTTATATTTACATTTATATATATATACATATATATATATATATATTTTTCCCCCTTGGGACTAACAAATAAAATATTAAAATTTGGCATAAATGACAACAAACTTTTAAAACTTAAGCCAAGAAAATTTGAATTTGCAGAGGAAACATTTAATCACTGACATTATTTTAGAATACTGGAATATGGAGATGCTAATAAAAACAGAACCAGCTTTTACTTGATTTTATTCTTATCATAAAACTCCTTGTGGGAATTCCCCCCCATCACCCCAGTACTGGTGGCATTGGATCTGGGCAACTCACCTGACCCATCTGTGGAAGGCCACTGCTCCATTCTAAAGTCCTTAGAAAAATTTAAAAAAATTAAAAAAAAAAGTCCTAGATAAAAAGGGCCTAATCAATATTGCCTTTGTGACCTCCAAAAACACTATTATTTTCCTTCCCTCCTACCTCCACCTTTTCTTTCCTTTTCTTTTTTATTATATAATTGATAAAATTTGCTTTCCATTTATAGTTATTACAAAACACTGCAACATTCCCCATGTTGTAAATATATCCTTGAGCTCATCTTACACCTAACATTGTGCCTTCCACTCCACCACTTCTGTATTGCTCCTTCCCCTCCCCTCTATCTGCTGGTAACCAGTCGATGTTCTATATATCTGTGAGCCTCTATTTTTGTTACATTATCTACTTTTTAATGTTTTAAGATTCTGTAAATGATCATACAGTATTTGTCTTTCTTATTATAATTAGTATTATACCTTTCACTCTGATGCTGGCAGGGAATGGGGGCAGGAGGAGAAGGGGACGACAGAGTATGAGATGGCTGGATGGCATCACTGACTTGATGGACCTGAGTCTGAGTAAACTCCGGGAGTTGGTGATAGATAGGGAGGCCTGGTGTGCTGCAATTCATGGGGTCGTGAAGAGCCGGACATGACTGAGTGACTGAACCGAACTGATATCTTTCACAGAACAACTGTACCAAAAAAGATCTTCTGACCAAGATAATCACGATGGTGTGAGCACTCACCTAGAGTCACACATCTGGAATGTGAAGTCAAGAGAGCCTTAGAAAGCATCACTATGAACAAAGATAGTGGAGGGGATGGAAT
>NW_011495059.1:8045300-8045994 GCF_000754665.1 Bison bison bison | reverse complement strand
GCAATGGCAGGGTTCTCCACTATCTCTGGGACCTCCTCCAGTTCATTCTGAATCAGCTCTTCATTCACCTTTGAACCCTGGCTACAGAGCTTTAAGCCTCTGATTTTCTTAAGTTTCTCTGAGGTAGGAGTTTTTTGAGAAAATTTATTGGTCGGCTTTTGTTGAATTTTCTTGTTCATCCTCACAATTACACTGGTCATTTGGAGAAAACAAGAGGAGGAGCAAGGAATGGCATTGGTTTGGGGAAGAGGGTGATAATGTTTTGAATTGAAGGCTTCAAGAGAAGTGGTGTGAGTAGGGAAGGGGAATGTAACAGGCAAGCACAGGGGTGGGGGGTCTTAAGGGGCAGTGTCAACAAACAAGAGAAGTTTTGATGGGTTCATCTAATTTTGGCACTTCTTTTGGACATCAACTGATAGGAGGTCTTCATATTTTCCTCCTGGATATCTGGAGTCGACTTTTCCCAAACAGCTGTAGAGTTTTGTTGGCTTCTCAGTCATCTTATTCATTTTGAAGACACCCAGTGGTCTGCTTCAGAGGCCCTGAGCACCCCTATATACACCCCTCCATAGGGGGCAACACAGCTTATGCTGTAGAAGGTCAGCAAGTCATTCCCTAGCCACTGGGGACCCTGGGTGAGCTTCGACATCACAAAGCCCCATTCTGACCTCTAGGGGAGGATTCAGAGCAACTC
>NW_011495059.1:8044663-8045200 GCF_000754665.1 Bison bison bison | reverse complement strand
AGGATGGAAAAATATATTCCATACAAATGGGAAGCAAAAGAAAGCTGGAGTAGCAATCCTCATATCAGAAAACATAGACCTTAAAACAAGAGTACTACAAACCACAAGGAAGAACACTACATAATGATCAAAGGATTAATCCAAGACGAAGACATAACAATTGCCAATATATATGTATTCAACATAATAAGCACCTCAATACATAAGACAAACACCTTTTCAAAAAAAAATTAGACATACCAAGGGAACATTTCATGCAACGATGGGCTCAGTAATGGACAGAAATGGTATGGCCCTAACAGGAGCAGAATTTATTAAGAATAGGTGGCAAGAATACACATAAGAAATGTACAAAAAAGATCTTCACGAACCAGATAATCACGAAGGTGTTATCACTCCTACTCACCTAGAGCCAGACATCATGAAATGTGAAGTTAGGTGGACCTTAGGAAACGTCACTAAGAACAAAGCTAGTGGAGGTGATGGAATATCAGTTGAGCTATTTCAAATCCTGAAAGATGATGCTGTGAAAGTGCT
>NW_011495059.1:8044199-8044563 GCF_000754665.1 Bison bison bison | reverse complement strand
TATAGTTTTCATTTTCTTTGGATATATACCCAGTAGTGAGATTGCTGGATCATATGGTACCTGTATTTTTAGTTAGTTAGTGTGCTTGTTTTTAAACTCCATACTGGGGAAGAAGATGGACAGGAGGTTCAAAAGGGAGGGGATATATGTATACATACAGCTTATTCATGTTGAGGTTTGACAGAAAACAAAATTCTGTAAAGCAATTATCCTTCAATAAAAAATATTAAGATTGATTTAAAAAGAATTGCTTACTGTTTTCAATGGTGGATGCATCAGTTTCTTGACTTTCATGTATAGGATGTTGTTAATCTTCCTATGGTACATGGTTGACTTACATGTTTTTTTCAAAATCTTTTTTTTT
>NW_011495059.1:8043609-8044099 GCF_000754665.1 Bison bison bison | reverse complement strand
TTGCCAACAAATGTTGGTCTAGTCAAGGCTATGGTTTTACCTGTGGTCATGTATGGATGTGAGTGTTGGACTGTGAAGAAGGCTGAGCACCAAAGAATTGATGCTTTTGAACTGTGGTGTTTCAGAAGACTCTTGAGAGTCCCTTGGACTGCAAGGAGATCCAACCAGTCCATTCTGAAGGAGATCAGCCCTGGAATTTCTTTGGAAGGAATAATGCTAAAGCTTAAACTCCAGTACTTTGGCCACCTCATGTGAAGTGTTTACTCATTGGAAAATACTCTGATGCTGTGAGGGATTGGGGACAGGAGGAGAAGGGTCTGACAGAGGATGAGATGGCTGGATGGCAGCACCTACTCGATGGACGTGAATCTGAGTGAACTCCGAGAGTTGATGATGGACAGAGAGGCCTGGTGTGCTGGGATTCATGGGGTTGCAAAGAGTCGGACACGACTCAGTGACTGAACTGAACTGAACTGATGGTGGTTTTATT
>NW_011495059.1:8042657-8042951 GCF_000754665.1 Bison bison bison | reverse complement strand
GACTAAACACAAAGAAAGAACATTAAAAGCAGCAAGGGAGAAGCAACAACTAACACACAAGGGAAACCTATACCTTTAAGAGCTGTTCTTTCAGCAGAAACTCTGCAGGCCAGGAGGGAATGGAAAAATATGTTTAAAGTACTGAAAGGGAAAAATCTACCACCAAGATCACTGTACCCAGCAAGCATCTCACTCAACACTGATAGAGAAATCAAACTTTGTTCAGAGAAGCAGAAGTTAAGACAATTCAGTTCAACCAAAGTGGTTTTACAACTAATGTTATAGGTACCTATA
>NW_011495059.1:8042088-8042557 GCF_000754665.1 Bison bison bison | reverse complement strand
TACATTCTTGAGCTCATCTTACACCTAATACTTTGTGTCTCCCAGTCCCCCACTCTGTATTACCCCTTCCCTTCTCCCTCCCCTCTGATAACCAGTAGATTGTTCTCTATTTCTATGAGTCTCCATTTTGTTAAATTTCTATTGTGTGGCATTTTTAGATTCAATAAGTGATATCATATCAATAAGACAGATATCATTTCTATCTGAGCTATTTTACTTAGTACTATATCTTCCATGTTTTTGCAAATGGCAATATTTCATTCTTTTCATGACTGTGTAGTATTCCAAAAGTCTTGTTGTGGCTCAGTGGCAAATAATCTGTCTGTTAATCAGGAGATGTGGGTTCAATCCCTAGGTACAGAAGATCCCTTGGAAAAGGAAACGGTAACCCTCTGGAATATTCTTGCCTGGATAATTCCGTGGGCAGAGGACCCTGGAGGGTAGAGTGTGTGGTGTTGCAAGGACGGGT
>NW_011495059.1:8040714-8041455 GCF_000754665.1 Bison bison bison | reverse complement strand
GCAATAAAATGGATAACCTGGGAGAAATGGACAGATTCTTAGAAAAGCTCAATCTTCCAAGACTGAACCAACCCACTTACAAGCTCTAAATCGAAGCTATTGAGTAACAGATAAGAAGTCCAGGGGCTTCCAAAGGAAGGAATTAGACTGCAAGTGTCAGATTTTTTTTTTTTTTAATCCCTCTCTTAGGGGCAGGACAAAACAAACTAGTGTTATATTTTTTCCCACTTCTCTATACAAATATAAAAAAGAGGTTTATCTTAATATTTTATGATGCCATAAAGACAGCTGGTTCCATCTGAACTTACTTTTCTCAAACCTTGAGCTAACCAATGCATTCTTCTTATGAAAATGTTTGTCTTACACTATGTTAATGTACTATGCATTTATGCTAGACTCTGTCAGGACTGATTTAACAAACCAGTATGCTATACTCCTATATTGTTCTCCTAATCTATGTAAGTGAAATGATATATTTGTATGGAAATCTGCCTTTCTTCAAGATTCGTGTCAATCATCTTATGGCCCTGGTGCCATTCTCTGAGTTTTAAGACTTTCTCTTTCTTTAATTAGCAGATTGCTAGTAGCTATATAACATCCAGATAAAGACTAGCAAGGAAGTACTCTTTTTGCCCTCTTCTTTTGTCTACATCAGAAGCTTTGTCTATCTCTTTTATACTTTCAGTTCAGTTCAGTTCAGTCGCTCAGTCGAGTCCGACTCTTTGCGACCCCATGAATCAC
>NW_011495059.1:8037597-8040614 GCF_000754665.1 Bison bison bison | reverse complement strand
AACTTAAGGAATTCATTTTGAGCAAATATTTGGTCTGTTAGAAAGGTTAAAATGAGTTATTTACATAGGATAAGGTGTTATTGAAGAGAAACTGTGAGTTAAGAAAGACTGTCATGTTGAAGTTTGCCACAAAACAACAACATTCTGGAAAGCAATTATCCTTCAATGAAAAAATAAAAAATGAACAAAGGCAAATTGAAATGAAGGATTTTTAATATTATTGGTTGGTAAAAAATAAATGTTTGTTTTGGTCTTTGGGTTAGGAAGATCCCCAGCAGGAGGGCATAGCAAGCCACCTCAGTATTCTTGCCTGGAGAATTCCAAGGCCAGAGAAGACTGCTATGCTTACAGTCCATGGAGTGGCAAAGAGTTGCACACTACTGAGCAACTAAACAACAACAGAGACACATTCCTGACAGAAACTCTGAAGATACTAGAAATATATGAGAAACTTCTCAGCCTAAACAAAACAAAAAGCCTAGACAGTAGAGCTGAATTATAAAAGGTAGACACTAGAGCTCAATTATAAAAGATTTTAGATAATAATATGTTTCCCAACAGCAGTGTAAACAGTGTATTTATTCCACACAAGGGAGAGGAGTACTTTTTAATACTTACTCAATAGAAAATTTTTCTAGATACATTCATAAACTAAAGAAATTAAAATGTTCAGAATATAAACATAGTATAAAATCTATTGATCATTTTATTTCTAATTAAGACTAAAATTATAGGAGAATTTTAAGAAAACAAATCTGCACAAGATACAGTTTAAGCAGCCCAAATGAACATAACTTTATTTTATTTTTTTCCGTAGTCTGAAAGCAACTGACAATTAAGAATGAATTACACTTTAAAACATATTTTTCAAATACAACAGAATATTTAATTTTCAAGCTAAAAAATTTACACCCAGCAGTGAACATTGTTTCACTGTTTCAGAAGTAAGTAAAATCACATTTCCTTTTCCCCTTTGCTTTTTGCTTCTCTTCTTTTCACAGCTATTTGTAAGGCCTTCCCAGACAACCATTTTGCTTTTTTGCATTTCTTTTCCACAGGGAAGGTCTTAATCTCTGTCTCCTGTACAGTGTAACGAACCTCAGTCCATAGTTCATCAGGCGCTCTATCTATCAGATCTAGGCCCTTAAATCTATTTCTCACTTCCACTGTAAAATCATAAGGGATTTGATTAGGTCATACCTGAATGGTCTAGTGGTTTTCCCCACTTTCTTCAATTTCAGTCTGAATTTGGCAATAAAGAGTTCATGGTCTAGGCCAAAGTCAGCTCCCAGTCTTGTTTTTCCTTACTGTATCTTTTCCCTTAGTGTATCATCTCCATCTTTGGCTGCAAAGAACATAATCAACCTGATTTTTGTGTTGGCCATCTGGTGATGTTCATTTGTAGAATCTTATCTGTGTTGTTTGAAGAGGGTGTTTGCTATGACCAGTGAATTCTCTTGGCAAAACTCAATTAGCCTTTGGTATGCTTCATTCTGTACTCCAAGTTCAAATTTTCCTGTTACTCTAGGTGGATCTTGACTTCCTACTTTTACATTCCAGTCCCCTATAAGGAAAAGGACATCTTTTGGGTGTGTTAGTTCTAGAAGGTCTTGTAGGTCTTCATAGAACCATTCAACTCTAGCTTCTTCAGCATTTCTGCTTGGGGCATAGACTTGGATTATTGTGATATTGAGTGGTTTGCCTTGGAAATGAAGAGATTGTTCTGTCATTTTGAAACTGTATCCAAGTACTCTAGTCACAGCGAGTACTGGCTACCCAGTAGTCATAGTGGGCTTCCCTGGTGGCTCAAATAGTAAGGAATCTGCTTCCAGTTCAGGAGACCCGAGTTCCATCTCTGGGTGGGAAGATCGTCTGGAGGAAGTTATAGCAATCCATTCCAGTATTCCATGCCTGTAGAGTGCCATGGACAGAGGAGCCTGGTAAGCTATAATCCATGGGGTGGTAAAGAGTCAGACATGACTGACT
Source organism: Bison bison bison (assembly GCF_000754665.1). Classification (NCBI taxonomy): domain Eukaryota; kingdom Metazoa; phylum Chordata; class Mammalia; order Artiodactyla; family Bovidae; genus Bison; species Bison bison. The sequence goes on along the minus strand of NW_011495059.1, from coordinate 8,038,628 downwards.
GACTAACACTGTTACTTTCCAGTTGTGGTGCACAGGCTTCTCATTGGAAGCCTGTGCAAAGTTGATGCAAAGCATAGGCTGTAGGGAATTAGCACTTCCATATTTTCAGCACATAGGCTCAGTGGTTGTGGAAGCTAATTTTCCTTAAGTGGATACCAAACATTGATAGTCTGTGCCATCATAGATCCCATTAACTCATTATTTAATATCATAAGCACTGCATGCTTGATTTTCACTTTTTTATAGCATGTTCAAGGCACATCATGGGAAACTGGAATGTCATGATGAGGGGCAAGAGCCAAGATCAAGGTGTGCTTTATGATTCTACAAAATACCTGGGAGTCGAGGTAATTTTAAATGTTCAAGACATATTTCATGCACAGATGTGAGTCAAAATTTATATATATAATTTTCTTAAAGAGATGGAACTGTCCACTGATTATTTTATTTTCATCCTTTTCCTGGACTCAGTTCTGTCCTCGGAGACAAAGGAACTCAGAAGGGTGACTGGGGAGATGACATCAATGAATGTCCTGGCTTGAAGAAGCCAGTGCTATCTTATGCTGTCCTCTGGATGGCTTCCTAGTCATAGCTGATAAGTCATGAGTGTGATTCATGGCCTTTGAAATCTGATTCTACACACAAATGCTCCTCCTCCTTCTGTTCTGATCTCTGGTGGTTGAGATTTTCCACATCAGTCAAAACTCGACATCCGAGCTATACTGCACACCCCTTCCTGTGGTGACCTCTTAATGGTCATTGAGTATGTCCCTTGACATGCCTTCCCAGCTGACTGAGTCCTTGCTTACATTTGTATTCCCTGCCCTGTGTTGATTTGAGGCACTCCTGATATGTGATCTGTTTTGAGTGGGAAGGATGCTTTTTCCTGTCTACCTAAAGGGTGAAGCTGCTAGATGTATTTGCTCACATGATACAGGGTCAGCCCCCTGCTTCCATGTCTGGCCTTTTGTGATGACCCCCCACCCACCCTTCACTCCACCACTGCCTCCAAGGTATCCTTCAGGCTTCTG
>NW_011495059.1:8036873-8037497 GCF_000754665.1 Bison bison bison | reverse complement strand
ACAACTGGGTATTGTTTTCGCTTTGGGTTCATCCCTTCATTCTATCTGGAGTTATTTCTCCACTGATCTCCAGTAGCATATTGGGCACCTACTGCCCTGGAGAGTTCCTCTTTCAGTATCCTATCATTTTGCCTTTCACACTGTTCATGGGTATGAAATAGAGGAAAATAAAGAAATAGAGGAAAACAACAGAATGGGAAACACTAGAAATCTCTTCAAGAAAAGTAGAGACACCAAGGGAACATTTCATGCAAAAATGGGCTCAATAAAGGAAAGAAATTGTATGGACCTAACAGAAGCAGAAGATAGTAAGAAGAGATGGCAAGAATACACAGAAGAACTGTACATAAAAGATCTTCATGACCCAGATAATCATGATGGTGCGCTCACTCACCTAGAGCCAGATATCCTGGAATATGAAGTCAAGTGGGCCTTAGAAAGCATCGCTATGAACAAAGCTAGTAGAGGTAATGGAATTCCAATGGTGCTATTTCAAATCTTGAAAGATGATGCTGTGAAAGTGCTGCACTCAATATGCCAGCAAAATTGAAAAATTCAGCAGTGGCCACAGGACTGGAAAAGGTCAGTTTTCATTCCAATTCCAAAGAAAGACAATGCCAAAGA
>NW_011495059.1:8036049-8036773 GCF_000754665.1 Bison bison bison | reverse complement strand
AAGATTTAAGAGACTAGATCTGATAAACAGAATGCCTGATGAACTATGGATGGAGGTTCATGACATTGTACAGCAGACAAGATTCAAGATCACCTCTAAGAAAAAGAAATGCACAGAAGCAAAATGCCTGTCTGGGGAGCATTTAATCCATTTTGAGTTTAGTTTTGCATATGGTGCTAGGAGGGAGAAGGCAATGGCATCCCACTCCAATACTCTTGCCTGGAAAATCCCATGGATGGAGGAGCTGGATAGGCTGCAGTCCATGGCGTCGCTAAGAGTCAGACTCAGCTAAGCGACTTCCCTTTCATTTTTCCCTTTCATACTTTGGAAAAGGAAATGACAACCCACTCCAGTTTTCTTGCCTGAAGAATCCCCGTGACGGTGGAGCCTGGTGGGCTAGTGTCTATGGGGTTGCACAGAGTCGGACACGACTGAAGCGACTTAGCAGGTTGTTTCTTGATGTTCCTCTTCATCCTTAAGGCAGGCTTATATACTATGCATTTCATCTTAACACTGCTTGTTACTGAATCCAAAACTTTGAGGTTGTCGTGTTTTTATTTTCATTTGTTTGTATTTAAATTTGATTTCCATTTTGATTTCTTTTGTGATCTGTTGGTTATTTAGATGTCTGTGATTTAGCCTCCATATTGTTTTTTTCCTCTGCAGTAGACATCTAATCTTACTTCAGTGTAATTGGAAAAGATGTTTGAAATTCTTTCTTTCT
>NW_011495059.1:8035374-8035949 GCF_000754665.1 Bison bison bison | reverse complement strand
TCTGAAGAAGGCTGAGCGCTGAAGAATTGATGCTTTTGCACTGTGGTGTTGGAGAAGACTCTTGAGAGTCCCTTGGACTTCAAGGAGATCCAATCAGTCCATTCTGAAGAGATCAGCCCTGGGATTCCTTTGGAAGAAATGATGCTAAAGCTGAGACTCCAATACTTTGACCACCTCATGCAAAGAGTTGACTCATTGGAAAAGACTCTGATGCTGGGAGGAATTGAGGGCAGGAGGAGAAGGGGAGGACAGGGGATGAGATGGCTGGAAGGCATCACTGACGATGGACGTGAGTCTGGGTGAACTCCTGGAGTTGGTGATGGACAGGGAGGCCTGGCGTGCTGGGATTCATGAGGTTGCAAATAGTCGCACAGGACGGAGCGACTGATCTGATCTGATCTGATGGAAAAGAAGGGCTATGAGTAGAAGTAGCATATGTGTTGCCTTTTTTCTCTCTGCAATACATGCCATATATATATGCCCTAAGGGTATAGATTTGGGTATGATACCTTCACCTCCCTCCTGTCCTCCTATTTTGCCCCAAAATGCGGGGCTTTAAACTGAGGAAATGGAAA
>NW_011495059.1:8034769-8035274 GCF_000754665.1 Bison bison bison | reverse complement strand
GATGTAGTCCTCACCTTGGCAATGAGTGGAGGGAGGGTGCTAGAGTCTTCAGAGCACACCCTTATGTTCTTATGTGCAGGACTAAATACTTACTTGCTCATCTGATGCGGTGGGTTTGGGGGTTTCTTCTTTGGCTTTTTATTTTTTTTAAAAAACATGTGGAGGTGGTTACCACATTTCTTGTTTCACAAGATACATTTTGTCAAGCACAAGGAAAGTAAATTTCCTCTCTAATTGAAGTTTTATTGGTTGTTTTGAGGATTTGTACACAGTTGAGTTTGTTCAACCTGCTTAATGTATGTACTGAAGATCTAAAAAAAACACATAGTTTCCTTTCTAAACAGATATTCCAGTGACTTTTCAGGGTAAAATGTGGAAGCTATTTTTCCTTAAGTGAAAGTGAAGTTGCTCAGTCGTGTCCAACTCTTTGCAACCTGGTGGACTGTAGCCCACCAGGCTCCTCCGTCCATGGGATTCTCCAGGCAAGAACACTGGAGTGGGTTGC
>NW_011495059.1:8032850-8034669 GCF_000754665.1 Bison bison bison | reverse complement strand
TTGCTTCCTGACCTGCGTACAAATTTCTCAAGAGGCAGGTCAGGTGGTCTAGTATTCCCATCTCTTTCATAATTTTCCACCGTTTATTGTGATCCACACAGTCAAAGGCTTTGGCATAGCCAATAAAGCAGAAATAGATGTTTTTCTGAAACTCTCTTGCTTTGTCCGTGATCCAGCAGATGTTGGCAAATTGATTTCTGGTTCCTCTGCCTTTTCTAAAACCAGATTTAACATCAGAAAGTTCACAGTTCATATATTGCTGAAGCCTGGCTTGGAGAATTTTGAGCATTACTTTACTAGTGTGTGAGATGTGTGTAGTTTGAGCATTCTTTGGCACTGCTTTTCTTTGTGATTGGAATGAAAACTGGCCTTTTCCAGTCGTGTGGCCACTGCTAAGTTTTCCAAATTTGCTCTCATGTTGAGTGCAACAATTTCACAGCATCTTCTTTCAAGATTTGAAATAGCTCAACTGGAATTCCATCACCTCCACTAGCTTTGTTCGTAGTGATGCTATCTAAAGCCCACTTGACTTCACATTCCAGGATGTCTGGCTCTAGGTCAGTGATCACACCATCATGATTATCTTGGTCATGAAGATCTTTTTTGTATAGTTCTTCTGTGTATTCTTGCCACCTCTTCTTAATATCTTCTGCTTCTTTTCGGTCCATACCATTTCTGTCCTTTATCGAGACCATCTTTGCATGAAATGTTCCCTGGGTATCTCTGATTTTCTTGAAGAGATCTCTAGTTGTTCCCATTCTGTTGTTTTTCTCTATTTTTTTGCACTGATCATTAAGCAAGGCTTTCTTATCTCTTCTTGCTATTCTTTGGCACTCTACATTCAGATGCTTATATCTTTCCTTTTCTCCTTTGCTTTTCACTTCTCTTCTTTTCACAGCTATTTTAAGGCCTCCCCAGACAGTCATTTTGCTTTTTTATATTTCTTTTCCATGGGAATGGTCTTGATCCCTGTCTCCTGTACAATGTCACGAACCTCATTCCATAGTTCATCAGGCACTTTATCTATCAGATCTAGGCCCTTAAATCTATTTCTCACTTTCAAACATTTCGGTCTCTTTGACCATTTCATAATCTCTTGGGAATTGGAACTACTTACCTAAACTGTTGGATCATATACTTTCAAGGGACTTGAGATCTATCGTGTTACTGGGTGCTGTTACTTAAGCCTCAAACTTGATTTGGTAGTCAGGAAGTGCCTAGCCAACCTAGGAATCAAAAGTTCAGAAGCTAGATGGAGCTCTATATCTAAGAGCATCATTCAGGTGAAAGGTTACTCAGGAAGTACAGTTGACTTCTTCCTTTAGTAATGCTAGCTCTTAGTTTGACAGAGGAGGCTCTCCAGTGGCTTTTGTCCTAAGTCCTTAAATAGTCTTTCCGTGGAATCTGTGGGAATGAACTGGAAGGACTGGACATAATAACTCGAGAACAAAAACACTTTTCCCTCACTGGCCAGCCCGTCACCAGCTCTTTTGCTATTGCTGATACTGGTGTGGTGACACTTGGAAGGGACATCTCAGTTTTATGTTCATACCAGTCTTATTGTGGTCAAAAATATACTCAGAGTCGTGCATAGGCACTCAGGTGATGAATGTTTCCCCCAACAATCTTAGCCTGGGAAGCATTCCAGAAGGTTACTCTGCACCCTGGGTGGCATCAGAAGCAAGAAAGGTTTTAATGGTGAGGAACTGGACATCAATATGGAATGCCATCAGATCTACCCCTGGTGTTATCTCTACCCCACCTCAGTGGTAGAACTAGGAGGGATGAGTACGGGGCCTGCATCAGTAAGGGGCAGACT
>NW_011495059.1:8032029-8032750 GCF_000754665.1 Bison bison bison | reverse complement strand
AATCATAGCCTTGACTAGATGGACCTTTGTTGACAAAGTAATGTCTCTGATTTTTAATATGCTGTCTAGTTTGATTATAACTTCCCTCCCAAGGAGTAAACACCTTTTAATTTCATGGCTGCAGTTACCATATGCAGTGATTTTGGACCCCCAAAAATAAAGTCAGTCACTGTTTCCACTATTTCTTCATCTTTTTGTTATTAAATGACTGGACCAGATGCCACAATCTTAGTTTTCTGAATGTGGAGCTTTAAGCCAATTTTTGACTGTCCTCTTTCACTTTTATCAAGAGGTTCTTTAGTTTTTCTTCACTTTCTGCCATAGGGTGATGTCATCTGCATATCTGAGTTTTTTGCTATTTCTCCCAGCAATCTTGATTTCAGTTTGTGCTTCATCCAGCCCACATTTCTCATGATGTACTCTGCATATACGTTAAATAAGCAAGGTGACAATACACAGTCCTGATGTATTATTTTCCTATTTGGAACCAGTCTGTTCTTCCATGTCCAGTTCTAACTGTTGCTTTCTGACCGACATACTGGTTTCTCAGGAGGCAGGTCAGGTAGTCTGGTATTTCCATCTCTTTCAGAATTTTTCAAAGCTTGTCATGACCCACACTGTCAAAGGATTTGGCATAGTCAATAAAGCAGAAATAGATGTTTTTCTGGAACCCTCTGGCTTTTTTGATGTTCCAGTGATGTTGGCAATTTGACTTCTTCCT
>NW_011495059.1:8031198-8031929 GCF_000754665.1 Bison bison bison | reverse complement strand
CATGACTGAAGCGATGCAGCAGCAGCAGCAACTTAGTCTGTGCTTACTGAAGCACCTGACCCACTTTCTTTACGATCTGCTTCTGTACTGGGATTGTTTGGACAAACCAAAAGGTTTTACTTCAGTTGTTCTTTATGCTATAAGTGAGACTCTGTGCTATTTTCACACAAGTTTCTGATCATGCCAGAGTCTCCCTATCCCCTTTTGGGGAGGGATATACTGAGCAAGGTCTAGGCCTCTGTTTTCATGAATATGGAGACCTCCTTTCTCTCCATTTAATTGAACAAAATAGAAATCCTAGAGGGTGGGCTGATGGAAAATCTGTGGGCTGAGCACAATATGCTCTTCCTATAGTTGTCAATCTCAAAGACCCTCCTTTATTTCCATATGAGAAGCAGTATCCACTGAAGCCTGAGGTTAATGAAGAGTTAAAACTCATCCTGGAGAATTGAAAGAAGCAGGTGCTATTAATTCCCTGTAACAGTCCATGTGACACCCCTATTTTGGGTATAAAGAAATCAAATGATAAATGGAGACTAGTTCAAGATTTAAAAATAATAAATGAGGCTGTAGTTCCTTTATACCCTGTGGTACCTAATCCTAATACTCTATTGTCTGAAATTCCTGAAAGAGCCATGCATTTCTCAGTAATTTATTTTAAAGATGCCTTTTATTTAGTGCCTTTGGCAGAAGAAAGTCAATTTCTATTTGTCTTTGAAGACCTTACGCAG
>NW_011495059.1:8030758-8031098 GCF_000754665.1 Bison bison bison | reverse complement strand
ACGAAGTTCATGGCATCCGGTCCCACCACTTCATGGGAAAAGGATGGGGAAACAGTGGAAACAGTGTCAGACTTTATTTCTCTGGGCTCCAAAATCATTTCAGATGGTGACTGCAGCCATGAAATTAAAAGACGCTTACTCCTTGGAAGGAAAGTCATAACCAACCTAGATAGCATATTGAAAAGCAGAGATATTACTTTGCCAACAAACATTCGTCTAATCAAGGCTATGGTTTTTCCTGTGGTCATGTATGGATGTGAGCGTTGGACTCTGAAGAAGGCTGAGCGCTGAAGAATTGATGCTTTTGCACTGTGGTGTTGGAGAAGACTCTTGAGAGTCC
>NW_011495059.1:8030285-8030658 GCF_000754665.1 Bison bison bison | reverse complement strand
AATGGGACCTATTGGATATGTGGCATTGCTTCCCCTTGGCTAGATAGGGATATTCACCCTAGGTCTAGCTTTTACTCTTGGCTTCCTATTTTCAGAGCTTCCAGAAAAGCCTGCTAATTTACCACATCTTAAAACTCGGTGCGCAAGGTTTGTATTTCACTGGTATGATTATTTGGCTGCAATGTTTGTTCCCTCTCTGGGAACTACAGATGTTATGCTACAAGTCGATGTTTTGATTAATTTTACTCAACGGGCTTTACAAGATTCTGAAAAAGCGATTTCAGCTCTTAATGATGAACAAATGTAAATTAGAAAGATGGTTTTACAAAACAGATTAGCCTTAGATATTCTGACAGCTGCACAAGAAGGAACT
>NW_011495059.1:8029303-8030185 GCF_000754665.1 Bison bison bison | reverse complement strand
TGGGTTAAAAAATGACCCCCCCCCCCATAGAATAGTCATCTGGCACTCAGGACATGTGTTCTGTGCTAAGGTACTTCAGTCATGTATGACTGTGTGACCCTGTGGACCATAGCCCACTAGGCTCTTCTGTCCATGGGATTCTCCAGTCAAGAATACTGGAATTGGTTGCTGTGCCCTCATCCAGGGCATCTTCCCAACTCAGGGATCAAACCCATGTCTTTTATGTCTCCTGCATTGGCAGGCAGGTTCCTTACCTCTAGTGCCCACATGGGAAGCCCAGGTCAGCCATAGCAAATTCATTACCTTCTTCTTTCCTGGTTGTACTGAAAAATAATCAGTGGACAATTCCATCTCTTTAAGAAAATTTTTTAAAAATTTAAAAAGAGTACATTTCATAATTGGAATAACATGGGACTTCATTCTTAAAGATGTTTCTAGAATTACTCGCCCTTGGAAGAAAAGCTATGACAAATCTAGAGAGTGTGCTAAAAAGCAGAGATGTTACTTTACCCACAAACGTCCATCTAGTAAAAGCTATGGTTTTTCCTGTAGTCATGTGTGAATATGAGAGTTGAACCATAAAGAAGGCTGAGCCCCTAAGAAAGGATGCATTTGAACTGTGGTGCTGGAGAAGACTCTTGAGAGTGTCCCTTGGACTGCAAGGAGATCCATCCAGTCCAATCTACAAGAGATCAGCCCTGAGCATTCATTGGAAGGACCAATGCTGAAGCTGAAACTCAAATACTTTGGCCACATGATGTGAAGAACTGACTCACTGGAAAAGACCTGGGTGTTGGGAAAGATTGAAGCCGTGAGGAGAAGGGGGTGACAGAGGATGAGATGGTTGGATGGCATCACTGACTCAATGGACATGAATTTGAG
>NW_011495059.1:8027561-8029203 GCF_000754665.1 Bison bison bison | reverse complement strand
CATACAAATTTCTCAAGAGGCAGATCAGGTGGTCTGGTATTCCCATCTCTTTCAGAATTTTCCACAGTTTATTTTGATCCACACAGTCAAAGGTTTTGGCGTAGTCAATAAAGCAGAGATAGATGTTTTTCTGGAACTCTCTTGATTTTTTCATGATCCAGTGGATGTTGGCAATTTGATCTCTGGTTCCTCTGCCTTTTCTGAAACCAGCTTGAGCATCAGGAAGTTCACGGTTCACATACTGCTGAAGCCTGGCTTGCAGAATTTTGAGCATTACTTTACTAGCGTGTGAGATGAATGCAATTGTTTGGTAGTTTGAGCATTCTTTGGCATTGCCTTTCTTTGGGATTGGAATGAAAACTGGCCTTTTCCAATCCTGTGGGCACTGCTGAGTTTTCCAAATTTGCTGGCATATTGAATGCATCACTTTCACAGTATCATCTTTCAGGATTTGATATAGCTCAACTGTAATTCTATCACCTCCACTAGTTTTTTTCAGTGATGCTTTCTAAGGCCCAGTTGACTTCACATTCCAGGATGTCTGGCTCTAGGTCATCCTGTGATCACACCATCATGATCATCTGGGTCATGTATTTCTTTTTTGAACAGTTCTTCTGTTTATTCTTGCCATCTCTTCTTAATATCTTCTGCTTCTGTTAGTTCCATACCATTTCTGTCCTTTATTGTGCCTCTCTTTGCATGAAATGTTCCCTTGGTATCTCTGATTTTCTTGAAGAGATCTCTAGTCTTTCTTTCCCATTCTGTTGTTTTCCTCTATTTCTTTGCATTGATCTCTGAAGAAGACCTTCTTATCTCTTCTTGCTATTCTTTGGAACTCTACATTCAGATGCTTATGTATTTCCTCTTCTCCTTTGCTTTTCGCCACTCTCCTTTTCACAGCTATTTGTAAGGCCTCCCCAGACAGCCATTTTGCTTTTTTGCATTTCTTTTCCTTGGGGGTGTTACTCTGCTTTATTACCTTACTTTGAAGGATGTTATGTATATCTAGGGATAAATATTGATTCTCATCTCAAAAACGTGACTTTTGAGGAAAGCTATTACTTTTGGTGATGAATGGTTTGGTAATGAATCTGTAGCGAAAAGGGAGGATGAGATAGTCACCCTACCCACTGGGAATCAGACAGTCCCATTTATAGAACCAGACTGGAACTATAACATGGCTAAAGGATGATGAGATTTGAGTCGTTTTGTCAGATGTGTTCTAAAAGAGTTCAGGCAAGGGCATGCAAAGACTTTAAACTGTGACAAATTGGCCAACATAGAATAGGAGGGGAAGGAAGCACCTGGCAAATTTCTAGATAAACTGAGAGAAGCCCTTCCAGATACACTGAGTTTGATCCTGAAAGTGAAGGTGGAAGAGTGATCTTAAAACATGGATTTCTCACTCAGTCAGTCCTAGATATCCACTGTAAGCTATTAAAACAAGTATGGACCAAATCGGTTTTTAGATAATCTGCTGAAACTGGCTCAGACAGTCTATTATGGCAGGGAATATGAGGGAAAGAAAGAAAGGCAGAAAAAGACAAAGGAACAGGGAGAAGCATTTGTAATAGCTCTCAGAAAATTTTCCTGAGGGACCCAGCTAAAAAGAGATGAGCCTGCTATTACTCTGAAAAGGACG
>NW_011495059.1:8026192-8027397 GCF_000754665.1 Bison bison bison | reverse complement strand
TCTTATCTTCAGAATTTAGAAGGAAACCAGTGGGAAGGATTAAAGGAGAGTACTATATGTTTTTGACAAGGTAATGCTGCCTTCCTGATGTGGTTATTTTCTTCTACCACTTTCTGTAAATTATGCCCCTTCCATTATTTCCTAGGGCATCATTACCCATATAATAGAAAGAATGCTCATCCTGGCTGAAACTCTGAGGAAACAGTGAAAACTCTCGGGGAGCAATAGGATATGTGAGCATTATCAGCTGATGGGTAAGGTAATTCTTTATCACTTTTATTTTGCTGAGAACCTAAGTAAGTATGGTGAGTTCTGTTAAGTCACTCAGTCCTGTCTGACTCTTTATAACCCCATGAATTGTATCAGGCCAAGCTTCCCTACCCATCACCAACTCATAGAGCCTGCTCAAACCCATGCTTATCAAGTCAGTGATGCCATCCAAGTATTTCATATTCTGTCCTCGCCCTCTCCTCCAAACTTCAATCTTTCTCAGCATTAGGGTCTTTTCCAATGAGTCAGTCCTTCATATTTGGTGGTCAAAACATTCAAGATCCAGTTTCAGCATCAGCCCTTCAAATCAATATTCAGGACTGATTTTCTTCAGAATTGACCCCTTTGTTCTCCTTTCAGTCCAGGAAACTCTCAAGAGTTTCTCCAATACCACCTTTCAATATTGTCAATTCTTTGGAGGTCAAATTTCTTCATAGTCCAAATCTCACCTCTGTACATAGCTTTGACTAGACTGAACTTTCTCTGCTTTATAATATGCTGTCTAGCCTTGTCATAACTTTTCTCTAATGAGAAAGCATATTTTAATTTCATGATCAGTGTATCCATCTGCAGTGATTTTGGACAACCTCACCAAATAAAGTTTCTCAGTCTTTTCATTGTTTCCTCATCTTTATGCCATGAGGTGATGGGACCGGATGCCATGATTTTCATTTTGAATGTTGAGTTTTAAGTCACCCTTTTCAATCTCTTCTTTCACTTTCCTCAAGAAGCTCTGTAGTTTTTTTTTGTGTGTTATGCCAAAAGAACTCATGTCGTCTGCGTATCTGAGGTTATTGCTATTTCTCTCAGCTACCTTGATTGCAAACCCTGTTTCATCCAGTGTGGCATTTTGTATGATGAACTCTACATGTAAGTTTAATAAAGAGGGTGGCAATATACAGCCTTGACATACTCCTTTCCCAACTCGGAACCAG
>NW_011495059.1:8025076-8026092 GCF_000754665.1 Bison bison bison | reverse complement strand
ACAAATTTGGAAACTCAGCAGTGGCCACAGGACTGGAAAAGGTCAGTTGTCATTCCAATCCCAAAGAAAGGCAATGCAAAAGAATGCTCAAACTACCACACAATTGCACTCATCTCACACGCTAGTAAACTAATGTTCAAAATTCTCCAGGCCAGGCTTCAGCAATACATGTATCATGAACTTCCAGATGTTTAAGCTGGTTTTAGGAAAGACAGAGGAACCAGAAATCAAGTTGCCAACATCTGCTGGATCATCAAAAAACAAAGAGTTCCATAAAAATATCTATTTCTATTTTATTGACTATGCCAAAGCCTTTGACTCTGTGAATCACAATAAACTGTGGAAAATTCTGAAAGAAATGGGAATGCCAGACCACCTGACCTGCTTCTTGAGAAATCTATATGCATGTCAGGCAGCAACAGTTAGAACTGGACATGGAAAAACAGACTGGTTACAAACAGGAAAAGGAGTACTTCAAGTATATATTGTCACACTGCTTATTTAACTTCTATGCAGAGTACATCATGAGAAATGCTGGGCTGGAAGAAGCACAAGCTGAAATCAAGATTGAAGGGAGAAATATCAATAACCTCAGATATGCAGATGACACCACCCTTACGGCAGAAAGTGAGGAGGAACTAAAAACTCTTGATGAATGTGAAAGTGTAGAGTGAAAATTTTGGCTTAAAGCCCGACATCCAGAAAACAAAGATCATGGCATCTGTTCCCATCACTTCATGGGAAACAGATGGGGAAATGGTGGAAACAGTGACAGACTTTATTTTTTTGTTGTTTGTTTCCAAAATCACTGCAGATTGGGTACTATAGCCATGATGCTTACTCCTTGGAAGGAATTTGCTATCTACCAAACTAGATAGCATATTGAAAAGCAGAGACATTACTTTGCCAACAAAGGTCCATCTAGTCAAGGCTTTGGTTTTTTTCTTTGGTCATGTATGGATGTGAGAGTTCGACTGTGAAGAAGGCTGAGTGCTGAAGAATTGATGCTTTTGAAC
>NW_011495059.1:8024680-8024976 GCF_000754665.1 Bison bison bison | reverse complement strand
TGTTTTACCTGATATTTATCAAATATGAGATGAGGTTATATGGCTAACTCCTGAAAAAGTAAGTCTAATATCTACTGTCCCTATCAGCTGGGAACAAATACAGCCATCCCCAGAAGTTAGCCAACAACTTAATTATAATGATTGAAAACAATTGGAGTTTTTGCCTCAAAAAATATGCAAGATAATAATTCCCATGATTTTCAATCCCTGTTCAGGTCCTCGCATTGCCTGGTCAGGAGATGATTGGGACTGGATATCTCAGTCACAATGGCTTGCTCCAAATGGGACCTATTGGA
>NW_011495059.1:8020978-8023912 GCF_000754665.1 Bison bison bison | reverse complement strand
CAGATTCTACAAAACTTGAATAGCTCCAAAACAGTGGTACTACAATATGTAAATGATATTTTGTTCTGTGCTGAGACAGAGCAAGCTTGTTACAAGCCTCGAAAGATTTCTTAAACTTTCTGGCAGGCTGCAGTTACAAGGCATCAAGAGAAAAAGGCTCAGTTTTGTAAACAATCTGTTTAGATATCTGGACCTAATCATATCAGAAGGGACTAGGGCCATAGGCCCTGAGAGAACTAAACCTATATTGAATCATCAGGTACCTATGACTTAAATACAATTGAGGGGACTTTTAGGAATCACAGGTAACTGGTGCCTTTCTGTTCTGCATTATGGGGAACTTGCCTGGCTTTTAAATAAACTTATAACCGAGACTCAGCAGGCCAAAAATGACAAACTAGGTTGGTCTCCAGATACTCAAAAGGCTTTTAGGGCTCTTCAGACTACTTACTGTCCTTCAATATCCCGCTTTGAGCTTGCCTACAGGGTAAAATTTAATTTGTTTGTCACTGAAAGAAAAGGTATTACCTTGGGAGTTTTGACACAACCCCGTGGGCCTCACCAGCAACCTATTGGATGTTTAACTAGAGAATTAGATGTAATTTCACCTGGGTGGCCACACTGTCTAACAGTAATTGGGGAAATGGCTTCATTAACACCTGAGGCATTAAACATAAATAATGGATGAAATCTTACTGTACTGACTTCTCATGACGTGAGTGCAATCTTACATTCTAAGGTTAATACTTAGATGAAAGCATTGGCTTCTTGAATATCAGTCTTTGCTGTTAGAAGGACCTGTAAATGAGGGTGAAATTTGTGGAAATTTAAATTCTGCCACTTTCCTTGAAACCCCTGATCATGATTGTTTCCAATTTCTAACTTTAAATTATGCAGATCTGAAAGATTGAATGGATACTCCAATAAACAATCCTGACATGAGAATATTTACAGATGGAAGTTTTTTTGGTTTGTTTGCGATGGGAAGCATAAAGCAGTTTACTCCGTGGTGATATTTGAACAGGTTTTAGAAGCAAAATCTCTTCCACAGGGAACCAGGGATCAGTTAGGGGAGCTTGTGGTTCTGACCTGACCTCTAGAGTTAAGCAAAGGTCACTGAGTAAATATCCGCACTGATTCTAATATGCTTATTTGACTTTACATGCTCATGTTGCAATATGAAAAGAAAGGTAGTTTAAAATGGTAACAGGAGAACCTATTAAGCTTTTCAGAGAGACTAAGACACGTTTAACTGGTAAATATTGTCCTAAATAAGTAGCTGTATGCATAAAAAAGGGCACAATAGGGTTGGGATGTGGAACAGGAAAAATCACAATATACTGAGGAAGAATTAGAAAGATATGAGAAAAGAGGAACTAAGATTACTGATAAAGGATGATTACACTCCCAGGACATATAATTAATAATTTCTGAGAATACTTAATTGAAAATTCTTAAGGGTTTACACCAGAGTTTTCATTTAGGTGCAGAGAGTACTTACCAGATGGCTTCTCATTTGTTTCAAGGTAAAAATGTAATGAAAACTATAAAGAACATTATCAAAAGATGTAACATTTGTCACAAAAAAAAAAAAAAAGACTGAAAGCTAGCAAAATCTGGTTTATAACAAAGGGGAAAATATCCTGGAAAAGGCCAGTAAATTGATTTTATTCATATACCAAAATTTAATGTATATTCTTGTTTACATATTTAGGTGGATACTTTTACTGGATGGATTGAGGCTTTTCCCTGTTGTAGTCAACAGGCTAAGGAGGTTATAAGAATTTTAATCCATTAAATTATCCCCAGGTCTGGGCTACCACAGAGCCTTCAGAGTGACAATGATTCCACCCTCAAAGATACTGTAACTCAGTGGGTGTCTAAAGCTCTAGGAATACAATATCACTTACACTGTTCCTGGAGAACCCAATCCTCAGGAATCGTTGAAAAAGTTAATTACATTATCAAAAGATGTCTGTGAATATTAACTCAAAAAATGCAGAACAATTAGATTAAAGTTCTACCCATAGTTTTAATGAGGGTTTGGACCACCCCACCCAATAGGAAGGAGTGTCCCCCTTTTAATGTATTTATGAAAAGGCTTTCTTATGCAAAGACATTGGTATAGATCCTAAAGCTTTAGAATTAACTAATTATGTAACTCAGCTTTTTAACAGGATGAATGAAACTCTGAGAAGTGACTCCTAACACAGCCTCTGAGTCAAGCAAGCCTCTATTTGAACCAGAACAAAGGTCCTGATAAAAAACCTTGGGATCTGGGGGCCAATGCCTCAGACCCTTCTAGGAAGGCCCTTAGGAGGTTATTCTTTCTTCTCCCACAGCTGTCAAAGTGGCAGGAAATGATTCGTGGGTGCATCACACTTGAGTTAAGAGATGGTGCCTGACCAGAATTAAGTGACGTCATTTTATGTCATTGCTTTATATGCTCTGACTTTGGACTTTTCAGATGGGCCTGAAAATATAAGTCAACCTACTTCTGCTGACTCCAAAAATTCTGAGTCTGCTGTTTGATCCTCAAGACAATGCCTCCCTGTCCTGGACTCCCTCCTATGCTGCATTCCACAACTGGTCTAACTGTTGGATGTGCAGAGTGCTCCCGACTTCCCCAGTGGAAGGCTTCCCATGATGGGCATCTTCACTTCAAGGAAAAAACTTTATCCAATTCTGTAGATACCTTCAAAAACAATGATATACAATACCTCTCCCTAGTCTGATGACATTTAACAATCCTAAGATGGACTAGTGCAACACTTTGTACTTTAACTGTGGACATAATGTGAGTTTTAATTTTTGGCTTTTTATCTGTTACTTACCAAATATGAGATGAGGTTATATGTCTAACTCCTGAAAAAGGAAATCTAATATCTGCTGCCCCTAATCAGCTAGGAACAAATACAGCCATCCCCAGAAGTT
>NW_011495059.1:8019068-8019633 GCF_000754665.1 Bison bison bison | reverse complement strand
CTTATATGTGAAATATAGAGAATTTATATATCATTTAGGAATAGTGCCCTTGAGTTTTATACTTGAAATATAGGAATTTCATATTTCAAGTAGTAAATTCAACATCTGGATATTCAATGAAATACAGTAATTTCATATTACATGGAAGAAATTTATGTATCTAGAGTTTATTTTTTAATAATTTTTAGAATTTATTTATTTATAGCTGTACTGAATCTTCATTGCTGTGCACAAAGTTTCTCAAGTTGCAGTAACTGGAGACTATTCTTCATTGCAGTGAGTTAGCTTCTCATGACAGTGCCTTCTCTTGCAAAGCAGAAGCTCTAGGCTGCCCGGGTTAGGCAGTTGGGGCAAACAGGGTTATCTACTTTGGTAAAATGTGCGATCTCCTCAGACCAAGGATCAAACCCATGTCTCCTGTATTGACAGGCAAATTGCTTTACAATATTGTAGTGGGTTTTCCATGCATTGACATGAATAAGCCATGGGTTTACATGTGTTTCTGATGCTGAACATTCCTTCCACCTCCCTCCCCATCCCATCCCTCAGGGCTCTCCCAGTGCAC
>NW_011495059.1:8018130-8018527 GCF_000754665.1 Bison bison bison | reverse complement strand
CAGGGATCAAGATCATCCCCATGGAAAAGAAATGCAAAAAAATTAAAATGGCTGTCTGGGGAGGCCTTAAAAATAGCTGTGAAAAGAGAAGCAAAAAACAAGGGAGGAAAGGAAAGATATAAGCATCTGAATGCAGAGTTCCAAAGAATGACAAGAAGAGATAGGAAAGCCTTCCTCAGCAATCAATGCAAAGAAATAGATGAAAACAACAGAATGGGAAGACTAGAGATTTCTTCAAGAAAAGTGGAGATAGCAAGGGAATATTTCATGCAAACATGGGCTCGATAAAGGACAGAAATTGTATGGACCTAACAGAAGCAGAATATATTAAGAAGAGATGGCAAGAATACACAGAAGAACTGTACAAAAAAAGATCTTCACGACCCAGATAATCATG
>NW_011495059.1:8016686-8018030 GCF_000754665.1 Bison bison bison | reverse complement strand
CCTGGATCAGAGACCTTCAATATGAGGTTTAGGAGAATCTGTTGCCTCACCAATATAGGGACAATGCCCCTTATCAGTTCGGAAGTTGTTATGAAACAGGAGTGACACCCCTTTCCCTAGACAACATAATTCTCCTAAAAGAAAAGAGGGTGGGGGGAGGATCTGAATGTAACAGGTAGGAAGGATAGGGGTCTCCAAACGGAGGAAATAGGCTGCAGGTGTCAGACTTTTTTTTTTTTTTTTTAATCTCTCTCCTAAGTGGCAGGATGAAACAAACTAATGTTATATTATTTCCCCCTCTCTATACAAATATATTTTTAAAAAGAGGTTTGTCTTAAAATTTTGTGTTGCTATAATGACACCTGGTTCCACATGAACTTAACTTTTCTCAAACCTTGAGGTAACCAATGCATTTTTCTTATAGAAATGTTTTTCTTAAGCTTTGTTAATGTGCTTGAACTAGATTCTGTCTTCAAGTCAGTTCACATAAAGGCTCAGAACTGCCTTGACAAACCAGGAGGTTATACTCATACATTGTTCTCCTACTCTGTGTTAATGAAACAATATATTTGCATGGAAACCTGCCTTTCTTTAAGATTTATGTTAATCATTTTTATAGCCCAGGATGACTCACCTGATGCCATTCCCTTTGTTTTGAGACATTTCCTTTCTTTAATTAGCAGACTGCTAGTAGCTATATAACATCCAGCTAAAGGCTGCTGTCTATGGAGTCGCACAGAGTCAGACACGACTAAAGAGACTTAGCAGCAGCAGCAAAGACCAGCTGGGGAAACTCTTTCTGCCCCCTTCAGATGTCTGTGTCAGAAGATTTCTCCATCTCCTTTATACTTTAAAAAAGTTCTGAGTGATTAACCCTCCTCTATGGCCCCAGATTGAATTCTTCTCCTCCAGAGGCCAAGAATTCTGGTGTCTTTCATAGTTCAGTAACAAAGTTTCACTGTGATCAAAAATAACCCCAAAGACAAAAGCACAGGAGCAGATCATTTCTCATGTGATAGAGATGAGCTAATGCCTATGTTTCCAAAAATCTTTCAAAATACTGCAGAGGAAGGAACACTTCTAAACTCATTCTATGAGAGCACCATCACACTGATATTAAAACCATAGACAACACACACAAAAGAGAAAACTGCAGGCCAATATTACTGATGAACACAGATGAAAACATCCTCAACAAAATGATAGGATACAGAAACAGGAACTCCCCAAGTTAGTAGGTGCTGAATATGCTACTGGAGATTAGTGGAGAAATAACTCCAGAAAGAATGAAAGGATGGAGCCAAAGCAAAAACAATACCCAGCTGTGGATGTGACTGGTGATAG
>NW_011495059.1:8015601-8016284 GCF_000754665.1 Bison bison bison | reverse complement strand
AGAATTGATGCTTTTGAACTATGGGTTGGAGAAGACTCTTGAGAGTTCTTGGACTACAAGTAGATCCAACCAGTCCTTCTGAAGGAGCTCAGCCCTGGGATTCTTGGAGGAATGATGCTAAAGCTGAAACTCCAGTACTTTGGCCACCTCAAGCGAAGAGTTGACTCGTTGGAAAAGACTCTGATGGCTGGGAGGGATTGGGAGCAGGAAGAGAAGGGGATGACAGAGGATGAGATGGCTAGATGGGATCACTGATTCGATGGACATGAGTTTGGGTGAACTGTGGGAGTTGGTAATGGACAGGGAGGCCTGGTGTGCTGTGATTCATGGGGTCGCAAAGAATCAGACATGTCTGAGCGACTGAACTGAACTGAACTGAACTGAATATTCCATAAGTCTTCCTTGGTGGCTCAATGGGAAACGGTCTCCCTGTGAACGAGGAGATGTGAGTTCAAAACCTTGGTAAGTAAGATCCCTTGGGAAAGGAAATGGCAACCCACTGGGGTGTTCTTTCCTAGAAGAGTCATGTGCTGAGGAGCCTGGAGGGGGTGGATTCCACTGGGTTCCCAAGAGTGGGAAATGTCTTAGTGACTGAATGAAAACAAATGTCCCTTTGTACACATATACCACATCTTTATCCATTCATCTTTCTATCATCTAACGGATATTTAGGTTGTTTCCAT
>NW_011495059.1:8014436-8015064 GCF_000754665.1 Bison bison bison | reverse complement strand
TGATGCTATAAAGAGCAATATTACATAGGAACCTGGAATGTCAGGTCCATGAATCAAGGAAAATTGGAAGGGGTCAGACAAGAGATGGCAAGAGTGAAAGTCGACATTCTAGGAATCAGAGAACTCAAATGGACTGGAATGGGTGAATATAACTCAGATGACCATTATATCTACTACTGTGGAGAGGAATCCCTCAGAAGAAATGCAGTAACCATCATGGTCAACAAAAGAGTCTGAAATGCAGTACTTGGATGCAATCTCAAAAAAGCCAGAATGATCTCTGTTCGTTTCCAAGGCAAACCATTCATTATCACAGTAATTCAAGTCTATGCCCCAACCAGTAATGCTGAAGAAGCTGAAGTTGAATGGTTCTATGAAAACCTACAAAACCTTGTAGAACTAATGCCCCCAAAAGATGTCACTTTCATTATAGGGGACTGGAATGCAAAAGAAGGAAGTCAAGAAACCCCTGGAGTAACGGGGAAATTTGACCTTGGAATACGGAATGAAGCAGGGCAAAAACTAAGAGTTTTTCCAAGAAAAAGCACTGGTCATAGCAAACACCCTCTTCCAACAACACAAGAGAAGACTCTACACATGGACATCACCAGATGGTCAACACCAAAAT
>NW_011495059.1:8011445-8013443 GCF_000754665.1 Bison bison bison | reverse complement strand
AGTAGTTTGTGCATTCTTTGCATTGCCTGTCTTTGGGATTGGCATGAAAACTGATATTTTCCAGTCCTCTGGCCATAGCTGGGTCTTGCAAATTTGCTGACATATGGAGAGCAGCACATTCACAGCATCATCTTTTAGAATTTGAAATAGCTCAACTGAATTCCATCACCTCCACAAGCTTTGTTTGTAGTTAGGCTTCCTAAGTTCAAATTGACTTCGCTTTCCAGGACGTCTGGCTCTAGGTGAGTGACCACACTATCATGCTTAACTGGGTCATGAAGATCTTTTGCACATAGTTCATCTGTGTATTCTTGCACCCTCTTCTTAATAGCTTCCGCTTCTGTTACGTCCATACAATTTCTGTCCTTATTGTGCCCCTCTTTGCATGAAAATTTCCCTTGGTATCTCTGATTTTCTTGCAGAGATCTGTATGCTTTCCCATTCCATTTATTTCCTATATTTCTTGACATTTATAACTAAGGAAGGTTCTATATCTCCTTCCTCTTCTTTGGGACTCTGTATTCAAATGTGTATAGTTTTCCTTTTCCCCTTTTTGTTAAGCTTCTCTCCTCTTCTCAGCTCTTTCTAAGACCTTGTCACTTTGCCATTTTGCATTTATTTTTCATGGGGATGTTCTTGATCACTTGTTCCTGTATAATATCACAAATCTCCACCCATAGGTCTTCAGGTACACTGTCTTTCAGATAGAATCCCCTGAATCTATTTATTACTTCCACTGTATAATCATAAGGGTTTTGATTTTACATGTGTAAAATAAATTAATTCCCTATTTCATGTAGGGAAATCTTCACCCAGATTTTCACCAAAGAAATACAGAAAATTCTATATGTTATTCGGGAAATACGTGAAATATAGCTGTTTGATGTTTGACAGTTTAGCTCAAATCTTAATTTCTGAATCATTGAAAATTCTATATTTTATGTGTACAAATCTGGAAAAAGTTTCATATGTGAATGATTGAGATTTCATATGAGGACATTTATCCACAGATTTTCAAATGTGAAATACACAGAATTCCAAATGTCATATATCTGATATCTCATATCAGGAGACCTTTATTCAAACTTTCTTGATGGAAATATAGAGAATTTCATAGCTCAAGCATGAAAATTGTGGGCAAATTCAACATTTCTTATAGGAAAATAAACGAAAGCTTTTCTAATGTTAACTAGACATTATTTAGTACTTCAGGAATGAAAGACAGCACAAAGATTTTCAATTAAAAATATGAAAAAAATTATATATTTCGTGTGAGAAACCTGTGACCATGTTTTGATATATGAAATAGACCTTTTTCATATTTCCTGTCAAAGAATTTGCATCCAGATTTTCATTATCACATTTAATGCAGAAAAATTTGTGTCTATACTTTCTTGTGGATGTACAGAGAATTCCGTATTTCTAGTTGAAAAAACTGTCCCCAGATTTGTCTACATGAATAATAGAGAATTTTATATTGCACATATTGAAACCTGCATCTACATTTTCATATGTAAAACTGAGAATTTCATCTTTTATGTAGTATTATCTCATTTCAGATGTCTATACTTGAAAGAGATAATACCTTCTTCAAGAGGTGCCTTAGTTTCTATTGTTATTGTCATTTAGGTGCTCTCATGATAACTAAGGTCATTAATATCTCCCATATAAATTTTTGTTTCTAACTAGAGCTTCATCTAGGATTTTATGTGTAGTTGTCCTCTGGCTCATGTTGGGGACTAGGACACTGACAGTTGAGACACTAGGAAACTGGTGTTCTTGGTGCACTATGTTTCTCAGTTGTAGGCTTGTTTATTACTACACATTTATTTAGTCTTTTAAGCAGAGTAAATCATGAAAAACACTGGGCTGGAAGAAGCACAAGCTGGAATCAAGATTTCTGGGAGAAATATCAATAACCTCAAATAAGCAGATGACACCACCCTTGTGACAGAAAGTGAAGAGGAACTAAAAAGCCTCTTGATGAAAGTGAAAGAG
>NW_011495059.1:8008984-8009789 GCF_000754665.1 Bison bison bison | reverse complement strand
ATGACTCAGCTCTCCCTTCGGAGACAAGGGAACTCAGAAGGGTGACCAGGGATATGACATCAATGAATGTCCTGGTTTGCAGAAGCCAGTGCTATCATCCTCTCCTCTGGATGGCTTCCTAGTCATAGCTGATAAATCATGAGTGTGATTCATGGCCTTTGAAATCTGATTCTGCACATAAATGTTCCTCCTCCTTCTGTTCTGATCTCTGGTGGTTGCAATTTTCCACATCAGTCAAAGCTCCACATCTGAGTTCTACTGCACACTCCTTTCCTGTGGTGACCCCTTGATGTCCATCGAGTATGTACCTTGACCTGCCTTCTCAGCTAACTGAGTCCTTGCTTACATTCATATTCCCTGCCCTATGTTGGTTTGAGCCACTGCCTATCTGTGATCTGTTCCGGGTGGGAGAGATGCTTTTTCCTGACTACCTAAAGGATGAAGCTGCTAGATGTATTTGCTCACATGCTACAGGGTCAGTCCCCTGTTTTCATGTCGGGCCTTCTGGGACTGCCCACCCCCTTCATCCCACCACTGCCTCCAAGCTATCCTTCAGGTTTCTGAAACTCAAGGTCAAATTCCTCATCTTCCTCTTTCTGGGCTTATCTTTAACAGCTCCCCTGCCAGGGCACTGCACTCACCAGGCTGACATTCTTCAGATGGGGCCTGGCACCAGACCCCCTCCCATGGAATGTCCATCCCTATTTGTTCCAGGACTTTCAAGTTGCTGTCCAGGGAAGATCTTTCACCTTAAGCCCCAAGCTTTGCCCCTCTAACCCCCACTGCCCTGAATCAGTCCCTTCTC
>NW_011495059.1:8006546-8007082 GCF_000754665.1 Bison bison bison | reverse complement strand
CATATTTTCATTTCTTTTTTTTTTTTTTTTCTGTAATTTGTTGGTTATTCAGCAGCGTGTTGTTCAGCCTCCATATGTTGGAATTTTTAATAGTTTTCTCCTGTAATTGACATCCAATCTTACTGCATTGTGGTCAGAAAAGATGCTTGGAATGATTTCAAATTTTTGAATTTACCAAGGCTAAATTTATGGTCCAGGATGTGATCTATCCTGGATAAGGTTCCGTGTGCACTTGAGAAAAGGGTGAAATTCATTGTTTTGGGGGGAAATGTCCTATAGATATCAATTATGTCGAATTGGTTTATTGTATCATTTAAAGTTTGTGTTTCCTTGTTAATTTTCCATTAACAAGGAGTTGATCTATTCATAGGTTTGAGTGTGGTATCAAAGTCTCCCACTATTATTGTGTTATTGTTAATTTTCCCCTTTCATACTTGTTAGCATCTGTCTTACTTATTGCTGTGTTCCTATATTGGGTGCATATATATTTATAATTGTTATATCTTCTTCTTGGATTGATCCTTTGATCATTATGT
>NW_011495059.1:8005629-8006135 GCF_000754665.1 Bison bison bison | reverse complement strand
TCTATTCCTTTCCAAGGCAAACCATTCATTATCACGGTAATCCAAGTCTATGCCCCAACAGTAATGTTGAAGAAGCTGAAGTTGAATGGTTCTATTAAAACGTATAATACTTTCTAATACTAACACACACAAAAGATGTCCTTTTCATTATAGGGGACTGGAATAAAATAGTAGGATGTCAAAAAAACACCTGAAATAACAGGAGAATTGGGCCTTGGAGTACAGAATGAAGCAGGGCAAAGGCTAATAGGGTTTTTTTCAAGAGAATGCACTGGTCATAGCAAGCACCCTACAACAACACAGGAGAAGATTCTACAAATGGACATCACCATATAGATAGTTGACACTGAAATCAGATTGATTATATTCTTTGCAGCAAAAGGTGGAGAAGCTCCATACAATCAGCAAAAAGAAGACCAGGAGCTAACTGTGGCTCAGATCATGAACTTCTTATTGCCAAATTCAGACTTAAATTGAAGAAAGTAGGGAAAACCACTAAATCACTC
>NW_011495059.1:8002549-8005529 GCF_000754665.1 Bison bison bison | reverse complement strand
TTGTTATATCTTCTTCTTGGATTGATCCTTTGATCATTATGTAGTGTCCTTCTTTGTCTCTTTTCACAGCCTTTGTTTTAAAGTCTAGTTTATCAGATATGAGTATTGCTACTCCTGCTTTCTTTTGTTCTCTATTTGTGTAGAATATCTTTTTCCAGCTCTTCACTTTCAGTCTGTATGTGTCCCCTGTTTTGAGGTGGGTCTCTTGCAGACAACATAAATAGGGGTCGTGTTTTTGGATCCATTCAGCCTGTCTTTGTCTTTTGGTTGGGACATTCAAGCCATTTATGTTTAAGGAAATTATTGATAAGTATGATCCCGTTGCCATTTACTTTATTGTTTTGTGTTTGAGTTTATACACCCTTTTTGTGTTTCCTGTCTAGAGAATATCCTTTAGCATTTGTTGGAGAGCTGGTTTGGTGGTGCTGAATTCTCTTAGCTTTTGCTTGTATGTAAAGCTTTTGATTCTCCTTCATATTTGAATAATCTCCTTGCTGGGTACAGTAATCTGGGCTGTAGGTTATTTTCTTTCATCACTTTAAGTATGCCTTGCCATTCCCTCCTGGGCTGAAGAGTTTCTATAGAAAGATTAGCTTTTATCTTTATGGGAATCCCCTTGTGTGTTATTTGTTGTTTTTCCCTTTCTGCTTTTAATATTTGTTCTTTGTGTTTGATTTTTGTTAATTTGATTAATATGTGTCTTGGGGTGTTTCACCTTGAATTTATCCTGTTTGAGACTGTCTGGGTTTCTTGGACTTGGGTGATTATTTCCTTCCCCATTTTAGGGAAATTTTGAACTATTATCTCCTCAAGCATTTTCTCATGGTCTTTCTTTTTGACTTCTTCTTCTGTGACTTTTATGATTCGAATGTTGTAGCATTTAATATTGTGCTGGAGGTCTCTGAGATTGTCCTCATTTCTTTTATTCATTTTTCTTTTTTCCTCTCTGATTCATTTATTTTTACCATTCTGTCTTCTATTTCACTAACCCTATCTTCTGCCTCCGTTATTCTACCATTTGTTACCTCCAGAGTGTTTTTTATCTTATTTGTTGCATTATTCATTATATTTTGACTCTTTTGTTTCTTCTAGGTCCTTGTTAAACCTTTCTTGTATCTTCTCAATCCTTGTCTCCAGGCTATTTACCTGTGATTCCATTTTGATTTCAAGAGTTTGGATCATTTTCACTACCATTATTTGGAATTCTTGATCAGGTTGATTCCCTATCTCTTCCTCATTTGTTTGGTTTGATGGGCACTTATCCTGTTCCTTTATCTGCTGGGTATTCCTCTGTCTCTTCATCTTGTTTATATTGCTGACTTTGGGGTGGCCTTTCTGTATTCTGGCAATTTATGGAGTTCTCTTTATTGTGGAGTTTCCTTACTGTGGGTGGGGTTGTACAGGTGGCTTGTCAAGGTTTCCTGGTTAGGGAAGCTTGTGTCAGTGTTCTGGAGGCTGGAGCTGGATTTCTTCTCTTTGGAATGCAATGAAGTGTCCATTAATGAGTGTCATGTATATTGAAGCTCAGGGCTTTGTTCCTGTGTTGCAAGAGAATTTGCATAGTATGACTTGCTCTGGAACTTGTTGCCCTTGGTTTTAGTGTAGGTATGGAGGCATTTCATGAACTCCTGACACTTAATGTTTCCTGGAGTCAGGAGTTGTCTGGTGTTTTCAGGATTTCGACTTAAGCCTCCTGCTTCTGCTTTTCAGTCTTACTTTTACAGTAGTCTCAAGACTTCTCCATCTATACAGCATCATTGATAAAACATCTGGGTTAAAAATAAAAAGTTTCTCTATGGTGAGGGACACCCAGAGAAATTCAGAGTCACATGGAGAAGAGAAGATGGAGGAGGGAGTTAGAGGTGACCTGAATGAGATTAGGTGGAATCAAAAGAGGAGAGAGCAAGCTAGCCAGTAATCACTTTCTTATGTGCACTCCACAATCTGGGCTGCTCAATTTTCATGGAGTTATATAGAGAAGAGAAGATGGAAGGAGGAGACAGAGGTGGCCAGGAGGTTAAAAAGGGGGGAATCAAAAGGAGAGAGGCAAATCCAGCCAGTAATCAGTTCCCTAAGTTTTCTCTACCATCTCGAACACACAAAGATATTCACAGAGTTGGGTAGAGAAGAAAAGGGGGAGGGAGGAGTTAGAGGCAAGCTGGTGGAGAAAAAGCAGATTTCAAAGAGGGCGAGAGCAGTCAAGCCAGTAATCTCAATCCCAAGTTAAAATAGGTACTGAAGATTGGGTCTTAAGAGCGCAAAATTGATAACAAATACCAAAAAGCCAAGATTAAAAATCTAGAGTAGAGATTGGATTTTCAAAAATACAATATTAAAGAAAAGAAAAAAATCACAAATGTTATATATATATAAAGTTTGCTTTAAAAAATAGGGTCTTTTTTTTTTGCAAAGTAATAGTAGGTTATAAAAATGAAAATTAAAGGAATAATAGAGGACATAAAAATTAAAAAAAAAAGAATGATCATAAAAATAGTAAAAATATATCTAAGACTTTCTCTGGTTGGTGTTGTGGGCAGTGTGGGGGTCAGTTCATTTTTGGATACTTCCTTTGTCCAGCTTATATTTCTCAAGATCTATAGGCCCTTTCCTATGTAGTTGGTACTAACTACAGGGTTTTAATCTATTGCACCTGTCACTTCCAAGGCAGTTCCCTCTGTTTTAGCTTCTTCTGTTTGCTGGTCTCTTCAGTGTCTGATTTCTACCCTGACAGAAGTGGGGTATTGGTGGACATATTTTTAGGCTCACTTGTTCAGTTGCACTGTGGGGGGGGAGGGATACTGCAAACAAATAACACTGGCGTGTGCTCGCAGTGTCTCAGCCTGCCCCCCCTCACGGCGCATGTGCCCTCCCTGCCCCACACTGTTCAGGCTCTAGGTTGCTCTCCGGGACAATCCAAGGTCAGCCCTGGGCTACATCGCACTTCCCAGGTCTAAGCACTCAGGTTCAGGCACTCAGGTAG
>NW_011495059.1:8001071-8002449 GCF_000754665.1 Bison bison bison | reverse complement strand
AACCCAGCAGTCTAGGAAGAAATGACCATTAACACAGTAAGCATTTGAAATGTGAAGACAGAGAAATATGTTGTGGTACGTGGTAAACCACATACCAAGGGAACATAGTAAAAACATAGAACATAATGAAAATAAATAAATAAATGGATAGACTCCCAGAAAAAAACGTGAGAGTTATTGTAGTAAAGGCAATAAACTTTCAAGAAATGGAATGGAGAAAAGATGAGAAACGTCTTTTCTGAAGGGCCTAGAAAAATGAATAAATAAAAACAAATAATTAACAACACAAAAACAGACATTGGTCTACTATATGTTAATACACATTGTTGCACTGCTGAAGCCAACACAACATAGGAAAGAAATAATCCTCTAATTTAAAAAATGAAATTTAAAAAGAAACAAGTGTTCAATGGCACAAGAGACCTGATATTGTTAATTGATACTTATAGGACATTTCACTGAAACACAGCAGAATATACATTTTTCTAAAGTGAAAATGAAATATCTCTAGGATAAATCACAAACTGAATCTCAAATCAAACCTTGGTAAATTTAAGATAATAGTAATTGCATCAATTTTTTTTTTAAAACCACAATGATATGATTTAAATACCAGAATTGGAGGCGGGGACTGTGAAAGACACTAATCCATGTAAGCTAATAAATACACCTCTACATGGCCAAGAGATCACTTTTGAAATCAGATAGAAAATGAAAGAAAAATTTTAGAAGCAAATAATATTAAAAACATGATTATCCGAAAGTTATGGAGCATGCTAAGGCCATAAAAGAGTGAAGCTGATAAATAATATACATCTCAAATAATCAACATAACCTTAAATCTAAAGCATTACAGATAGAAGAAAAAGCAGACAAAATTCCTCAAATGAACAGAAGGGGGAAAAAATGATAAAAACCAGAGCAGAAATTAAAGAAAAGAAATGATGGAAAAAATACCCCAAATCAATATTACTAAAAGGGGTCTCTTGCAGAAGAGAAACTAAATAGATAAATCATGGTCCAGACTAATCAAGAAAAAGTGACAAACACTTACATCAATCAAATTTGACATGACAAAGGATGACATTATAACTGATTCCACAGAAACAACAAAGAATTATAAGGGACTACAGCAAACAACTATAAGCCAATAAAATTTAGAATCTGAAATCCATGGACAAATGCTCAGAAATTCAACTTAGAAGAAACAGAAAATATGAACAGATCAATTACAAGCAGTAATATTGAAACTGTGATGAAAAATGTCCAGGTGACAAAATTAAAGCCAGATGGCTTCACATGGAAATTTTATGAACTAGTCAGGAAACTGTGAACACATGCACTGCCAAAATTCTAAAGTGGAAGGAAAATCCACAAA
>NW_011495059.1:7999541-8000652 GCF_000754665.1 Bison bison bison | reverse complement strand
ATGTCTGGTGATACCAGCTTCTTCTTGACCTGCATACAGATTTATCAGAAGACAGGTAAGGTTTCATGGTATTCCCATCAGTTGAAGAATTTTCCACAGTTTACAGCAGTTTACACAGTCAAAGGCATTGGTGGAATCAATAGAGCAGAAGTACATATATACCTGGAATTCCTTTGCTTTTTCCTATGATCCAACATATATTGGCAATTTGATGTCTAATTCCTCAGCTTTTTATAAATCCAGCTTAAACATCTATAAATTCCTAGTTCAGGTGCTGTTAAAGCCTCATTTGCAGAATTTTGAACATTTCTTTGCTAGCATATGAGATGAATGCAATCATTCTTTGGCATTGCCTTTCTTTGGAATTGGAATTAAAACAGACCACAGGACTGGAAATGGTCAGTTTTCAATGGAATATTACTCAGTCCTAAAAAGGAATACTTCTGAGTCAGTTCTAACGAGGTGGATAAATCTAGAGCCTATCATACAGAGTGAAGTTAAGTCAGAAAGCAAAAGATAAATATTGCATACTAACGCATATATGTGGAATCTAGAGACATGGCACCAAAGAATTTATTTACAAGGCTTCAAATGAGAAAAAGATGTAGAGAACAGAATAATGGACATAGGGAGAGAGAAGGAGGGGGTGAGATGCATGGAGAGAGTAACATAGAAACTTACATTACCATATGTAAAACAGATAGCCAGCTGTAATTTGCTGTATGCCTCAGGAAACTCAAACAGGGGCTCTGTATCTACCTAGAGGGGTGGGCTGGGTGCGAGATGCAAAGGAGTTTTAAGCGGGAAGGTATATATGTATACCTATGGCTGATTCATGTTGAGGTTTGAGAGAAAACAACACAATTCTTCAAAACCATTATATTAAAATTTTATACAAATTTTAATTAAAAGTCAGCCAGAAGGAAAAACACCAATACAGTATACTAACACATATATATGGAATTTAGAAGGATGGTAACAATAACCCTGTGTACGAGACAGCAAAAGAGACACTGATGTATAGAACAGTCTTATGGACTCTGTGGGAGAGGGAGAGGGTGGGAAGATTTGGGAGAATGGCATTGAAACATGTAAAATATCATGTATGAAA
>NW_011495059.1:7998052-7999441 GCF_000754665.1 Bison bison bison | reverse complement strand
TGAAATGATTAGGTTAATTAAAACAAGCCAGGCACAAACAGCTGCATATTGCATTATTCCATTCTTAAAATGTTTTAGGCAGTAAAAGTCTCCCAACAGTAGTGTAAACAGTGTGTTCCACACAATAAAGAGGAGTATATTTTAATATTCGTTCAATAGAACAACTTTCTAGTTACATTCATGAACTAAAGTAAATAATAATGACTGTAAAAGTGTAAGAAAAAAACATCTGCAAAAGATACAGTTTAAACAGCCCCAAGTAATGTAATTTTATTTCATTTGATCCACTTCGAGTTTATTCTTGTATATGATTTCAGGAAGTGTTCAAATTTCATTCTTTGGAATGTAGCTGCCCAGTTTTCCTGGCACCACTTATTGAAGACAGTGTCTTTTCTACATTGTATCTTCTAGCCTCCTTTGTTTTAGATTAGGTTACTATAGGTGTAGATTTATCTCTTGGCTTTTTTTTATTGTTTTACCATTGAACTGTATTTGTGTTTTTGTGCCAATATCATAACTCTATTGAATACTGTAGCTTTGTAGTATAGTTTGACGTCAGGGAGCCTGATTCCTCCAGCTCTGTTTTTATTTCTCAAGATTGCTTTGACTAATTGAGGTCTTTTGTGGTTTTACACAAATTGTTCTCATCCTATGAAAAATGCTATTTGTATTTTGATAAGGATTGTACTGAATCTTTGGATTGTTTTGAGTTGTATAGCAATTTCCATAATATTGATTCTTCCCATCCAAGAATATGATATAACGCTCCATGTATTTGTGCCATCCTTGCTTTTGCCATTATAGTTTTCTGAGTACAGGTCGTTGTCAAGGTAAAGATGCACAGTGTGCTTTTATTTATGTCTAAATCAGTGAAACAAAGCATGAACTGTCAGTTACAAACTTTTTTAGTTTGAAAAGTACAAAATCTTCTCATATTGGGACATAAAATATCTTAATTTTCAGTTATTTTGAGACTATAGACCAAATAAAATAAAATTACATTACTTGGGGCTGTTTAAACTGTATCTTTTGCAGATGTTTTTTTCTTACACTTTTACAGTCATTATTTACTTTAGTTCATGAATGTAACTAGAAAGTTGTTCTATTGAACGAATATTAAAATATACTCCTCTTTATTGTGTGGAACACACTGTTTACACTACTGTTGGGAGACTTTTACTGCCTAAAACATTTTATAAATGGAATAATGCAATATGCAGCTGTTTGTGCCTGGCTTGTTTTAATTAACCTAATCATTTCAGATCTATAGTATGTTACAGCATGTATCAGAATTCTATTCATTTGAAGGCTGAATAATGCTGTATTCTTTGTTTTATTTATTTCATCTTCAATTGATGGACATGAGTCATTTTAATTGTTTTTATTGTT
>NW_011495059.1:7996862-7997952 GCF_000754665.1 Bison bison bison | reverse complement strand
TTCTTGTTCTGACTTACTTCACTCTGTATAATAGGCTCCAGTTAGAACTGAATAGAACTCATTAGAACTGATTCAAATGAATTCTTTTTAATGGCTAAGTAATATTCCATTGTGTATATGTACCAAAGATTTCTTATCCATTCATCTGCCAATGAAGATCTTGATTGCTTCCATTTCCTCGCTATTATAAACAGTGCTGTGATGAATACTGGGGTGCATGTGTTTCTTTCAATTCTGGTTTCCTTGGTGTGTACGCCCAGCAGTGGGATTGCTAGGTCATATGGCAGTTCTGTTTCCAACTTTTTAGCTAATCTGCACACTGTTCTCCACAGTGGCTGTTCTAGTTTGCAGTCCCACCAGCAATGTAAGAGGGTTCCCTTTTCTCCACACCCTCTCCAGAATTTATTGCTTATAGACTTTTGGATAGTATCCATTCTGACACAAATGGGATGGTATTTCATTGCTAGTTTCATTCTTTTACATGTGGTTGACCAGTTTTCCCAGCACCACTTGTTAAAGAGATTGTCTTTTTTCTATTCTATATACTTGCTTCTCTTGTTAAAGTGAGGTTTTCCATAGGTGTGTGGCTTTGTCTCTGGGATTTCTATTTTGTTCCATTGATCTATATTTCTGTCTTTGTGCCTGTACCATACTGTCTTGATGATAACAGGTTTGTGATATAGCCTGAAGTCAAGCAGGTTGATTCCTCCAAGTCCATTCTTCTTTCTAAAGATTGCTTTAGTTATTCGAGGGTTTTTCTATTTCCATACAAATTGTGAAATTATTTGTTATAATTCTCTGAAAAATACCATTGGTAACCTGATAGGGATTGCATGGAACCTATAGATTGTTTTAGGCAGTATACTCATTTTCACTATATTGATACTTCCAGTTCATGAATATGGTATATTTATCCATCTATTTATGTTCTCTTTGATTTCTGTCAGTGTTTTATAGTTTTCCATACATAGGTCTAACTTCCAGATGTCCACGCTGGTTTTAGGAAAGGCAGAGGAACCAGGGATCATATTGCCAACACCCGCTGGATCATCAAAAAAGCAAGAGAGTTCTAGAAAAACATCAATTTCTG
>NW_011495059.1:7996313-7996762 GCF_000754665.1 Bison bison bison | reverse complement strand
CTACAAGGTCATCATCACCCCGATACCAACACTGAGATAACACAGAAAAGGAAAGTTAGAGACCAATATCACATAGATGAATAGAGGCAAACATCCTTAGCAAAATATGAGCAAAAAAATACATCAATACTATAAAAGGTTTTAAAATCATTATTAAGTGGGAGGTTTATCCTAGATGTGGAAACATTCTTCAGTAGCTGCATATCAATGTATAGTGAAGAATTAAAATCACAGGATCACCTCAATAGATGCTTAAAATTTTTTGATATAATTCAACAAGTGTTTGTGATAGAAACTCTCCAAAAACTGAACATAGCAAAAACTACCTCAACTTAAAAAAGGAACACAAATTAAAACTGCAATAACATATCATCTAGCACCATTCCAAATGGACATCACTTAAAAAAAAAAATCTAAAACAGGGGACTACCCTGCTGGTCCAGTGGCTA
>NW_011495059.1:7995888-7996213 GCF_000754665.1 Bison bison bison | reverse complement strand
TGATCCCTGGTCATGGTATTAGATTCCACATGCAGCGATTGAGGTTTGTGACAACCAAATAAAGAAGTAAATATATATGATTACATAATAATACATGAAGGAGATTGTGTGGACAAAAAAGGATTCCACCTGCCCTCCTGCACTATTGTTTGAATATAAATGAATACGGCCACGATGCCAAACAGTAGGGACATTCTTTAGATAACCAGGAATAAAGCTACCATTCAACCCAACAAACCCACTATTTGGCAAACACTCAAAGGAAACCTTAATGAAAAATAGATATGTATGCCAGTAACCATTGCAACACCATGTAGAGCAGACA
>NW_011495059.1:7992749-7995788 GCF_000754665.1 Bison bison bison | reverse complement strand
GCTAAAGCTGAAACTCCAGTACTTTGGCCACCTCATGCGAAGAGTTGTCTCATTGGAAAAGACTCTGATGCTGGGAGGAATTGGGGGCAGGAGTAGAAGGGGACGACAGAGGATGAGATGGCTGTTTGGCATAACCAACTCGATGGACGCAAGTTTGAGTGAACTCCAGGGGTTGGTGATGGATGGGGAGACCTGGCATGCTGCAATTCATGGGGTCACAAAGAGTCAGACATGACTGAGTGACTGAACTGAACTGAACCAATACATATAAATACACACATATATACATATATATATATATACATACACAATGTGTATACAACATATATATGTATAACTGAATCATTTTGCTATGAAGCAGAAATTAATAGAATATTGTATACTTCAATTTTTAAAAATTAACATAAATGGAAAAAAATTGGTATATTTCATTGAATGTAAGTTTATATTAAAGAATAGTGCTTAAACAAATAAAGCTCATCAATGCATGGTAGGCTTGTTGAAATACTTACAAAGATGTATACTGATGTCTGCAATTTTTCACAAAATACACTAAGGAATAAGATGGATTGATGGATGGATAGTGGGATGGACAAACAGATAGACACACGAGAAAGGAAGTATTGTAAAATAGTTACAGTAGAAACCAGGGTTGGATATCTTTGTGTATTAGCTAGAAAAAATATTTAACCTCATTGAATGTTTGGACATTTTTATAATAAAGTGCTGAGTTTGGGTATCAGGACTTTGTAAAGGGTGGTTTAGGTTGATCCTCTCACCCTTCCCAGCCCACAGGCCTGGGGTGATGGGGTAGGCTGGGGTGTGTTCTCACCTGGAGGTGGGATGAGAACAGAATCACTTTGAAAGGGCCTCTGTACAATAAATGGGCTGACTTCAATTCCTCTGACACCAGTGAGTCATGGTCCTTATCGGGATACTGCCTTTAGCATCTCTATATTTAGAGATATTTCACCTCTAATTATCTCTCTATAGAGATAATTATCTCTCTATAGAGATAATTCCATGTCTGTGTCACATTTTGACTTGTGGGCAAAAGTTTCCTATGAGAAGCATGGGACTCGGTATTTCACATATGAATATATGTATGTCATTTTTGTGTATGAAATATAGAATTCTCTGTATTTCACCTGTGAAGATCTCAGTGCAAACATTCCAAGACAAAAATGGAATTCTATATATTTCATATGAAAATCTGTATAAACATTTTCCTACATGAAATTTTGAATTCTACATATTTCACACATAAAGACCTGGGTGCTGACTTCCCCACATAAAATCTGGAATTTTGTATATTTCACTTATGAACATCTGACCATTGATGTTAGTATACAAAAAGTGGAATTTTGATGATTTTATATATGTAAATTGGGACACTGATTTTCCTCTTTTGAGTATGGATTTTGCTATATGTCACATAAGAAAATTTTGGCAGAGATTGAATCCATGAAATAATGAATTTTCTATATTACACTTAGGAAAATCTGGGTCATAATTTTCTGACATGAAATATTCAATTCTCTATATTTCACAAATGAAAACGTAAGCATTAGTTTTTCTAAATGAAATATGGATTTCTCTACTTTGATGTTTGAAACACTAGGCACAGAGTTTTCCATGAAATATGAAATTCTTGTATCTCACATTGAATTGAAAATAAACATGGTCACGTTTTGTAATATGAAATAAAAATGGAATTTTTAATATTTCTCATTTGAAAATCTGTGTGTCAAACTTTCCTTCATGAAATATGGAATGCTGTATATTTAACATTAGAAAGACTTGGCATCAATTTTCTGATAAGAAATATGGAATTTTTTATTTCATACATGAAAGTGATTTTCACACTTGAGGTATGAAAGTCTCTATATTTCACCCAAGAAAATTAGCATGAAGCTTTCCCAATATGAAAAATGGAATCCTGTATATTTCACATTTTAAAACCTGGGGACAGATTTTTCTCATATTAAATATGAAATCTCAAGTATTCACGTATGAACATTTGTGTCAGATTTTCACACATAAAATACGGAATTTTCCATGATTCAGAAATTAAGATCTCAGCCAAGCAGTCAAATATAGAATCAACAATATTTTGTGTATGAAACTTCGGTCACAGATTTCCCTATTTGGGATTCTCTGGATTTCACCCATGAAAGTCTGGGTAAATGTTGCCCCACATGATACATGGAACAATCTATATTTCACACATGAAAATCTGGGTGCCAATATTTCTACATGAAATGCATAAATCTCTAGAGTAACATTTGTATTTCTAGGTTTTGATTTTTGCATGTGAAATATGCAAATCCATATGTTTCACATATGAAAACGTGGATGCTGTTTTTTTCCTGTATGAAATACAGAATTCTCTGTGAAGGTTTTACTACATGAAGCTTTGAAATTTTGTATATTTATTGCTGAAAAAATCTGGGTGTCCATTTTCCTACATTAACTATGAAATTGTCAAAATCTCCAAGATTTACATTAGAGCATAGATTTCATCACTTAAAATACAAAATTATTTACATTTCACATCTGAAAACCAGGGTGCAGATTTTCCTCAATGAATTGTGGCATTATTTCTATTTCTCGTTTGAAAATCTGGGCACCATTTCTCCCACATGAAACGTGGAATCTCTGTGATTCCTTCACAAAACTGTGGTTGGCAATATTCTTACATGAATTGTGTATTCCTTTATATTTCCCATATAAGAATCAAAGCACATATTTTCTTGCATGAAATATGCTATTTTTTATATTTCATATTTCACCATCTAGGTATATGTTTCTAATTGAAATATGGAAACCATTTGTATCTCACATATTTAAGTCTGCAAGAAGATTTTCCTGTGCATTGTGGAATTCTCTATGTTTCACATATGAAAACCTGATGAGAAATTTTTGACATGGAAATATGCATTTTTTGTTCACTTGACATAGGAAAACCAGGGTCCAGATTTCTTTAGAAGACATATGAACTGCATATATTTCAGATACGAAATGTTGAGTGCAGCTCTT
>NW_011495059.1:7991723-7992649 GCF_000754665.1 Bison bison bison | reverse complement strand
AACCAATGCATTTTTCTTATGGAATTGTTTGTGTTAAGCTATGATAATGTACTATCCATTTACCCCAAACTCTGTTCTCAAGTTGGTTTTGCTTAATGCAGAACCTACCTGACTAACCAGCATGTTATACTCAGATATTGTTTCCCTAAATCTATGTAAATAAAACTATTTGTATGGTAATGTGTTCTTCTACAAGATTCAAGTTAATTATTATATGCCCCAGGATGAATCTTCTGGTGCCAAGATGATCCCAAAATGCACCTTATGGATGAGGGCCCGGTGTCACTCTGAGTTTAAGACATTCCTTTCTTTCATTAACATACTGCTAGTGAGTATATAACATTCATCTGGAGACTAGCAGGGGGGTACGCTTTCTGCCCCTTCTGATGCCTTTGTCAGAAGGTTTCTCTATCTCCTTTATGCTTTAATAAAACTTTATTTCACAAAGTTCTGAGCAACCACGCCTTGTCTCTGGCCCCAGATTGAATTCTTCTCCTCCGGAGGCCAAAAATACTGGCATCTTTTCATTCAGCAACAACCTTTCACACTGAGACCAGGAGCATGAGACACCAGAGAATTCCTGTCTACAGTGAATATTAACTGTTGTCAGTCTCCATTAAGGCCTCCTTCTTAATCCAAGATGCACTCCACCCAACTACCTGCACAACCCAAGGGTGATGCCTCACACCACACAACAAGCAAGACAGAAACACAAACCAAATCATCAGCAGATAGACTGCCTAAGGTCAGACTAATCCCATAGACACCTGTAAATGACACAAACAGACATGGTCCAATCATTAGAGAGGAAAGACTCAGCTGCAGACTCAAGAACATAGTCGTCAGTCTCTTCAGCTCCAAAGCCCACACTAGCAACTCAAGCAACTTTATCGACTTGAAGTGGAGACTAGGAGCAATAACTATAA
>NW_011495059.1:7991163-7991623 GCF_000754665.1 Bison bison bison | reverse complement strand
GAGCAACCCCAGTGTTCATTGAACAAAGAATGGACAAAGAAGCTATGGTACATATAGGATGGGAAATTACTCACTCATAAAAATAAACAAAGTTGGACTATTTGTAAAGGTGCAGATGAATCTAGAGCCTATTACACAGTGAAGTAATTAAAAAACAGAAAGACCAATATTGCATACTAATGCATATATGTGGAATCTAGAAAACAGGTACTGAAGAACCCACTTGGAGGGTAGGAAGAGATGCAGTCATAGAAAACAGACTTGTGGACACAGTGCGGGAAAGAGAGAATGGAATAAGTTAAACAAATTGCACTAACATATGTAAAATATCAAGTATGTAGTAGATAGCTAGTGCTATTTGTATGCAGGTCAGGAAGCAACACTTAGAACTGGACATGGAACAACAGCCTGGTTCCAAATAGGAAAAGGAGCACGTCAAGGCTGTATATTGTCACCCTGC
>NW_011495059.1:7990188-7991063 GCF_000754665.1 Bison bison bison | reverse complement strand
TTAACGCAACTCATAGAGTAATGAAAATAAAAACAACAAATGGGACATAATTAAACTTCAATGCTTTAACATTAAAAAGGAAACTGTAAACAAAATTAAAACAACTCTAAGAATGAGAGAAATTATTTGCAAGCAAAGTAACGAAGGACCCCCCTTCAGAATACATAAAGATTTCACATAGCTCAATATTAACAACAACAAAAAAAGGAAACAACCCAATCAAAAAATGGACAAGGACAACCCCAGTGGTCCAGTGGATAAGAATCCCACTGGCAAGGCAGGGGACTTGGGTGTGATCTCTGCTCTGTGAAGATTCCACCTGACAAGGGGCAAGTAAGCCCATTAACCACAGGTACTGAGACCACACAGTGCAACAACTCAGACCTGCAAGTCCTAGAGCCCTTGCTCTGCAACAAGAGAAGCCACTCAATGAGAACTCCTCATACTACAACTAGAGAGTAGCCCACACTCACTAAAACTAGAGAAAAGCCCACATACAGCAAGGAAGACATAGTGCAGCCAAAAATAGAGAAATAAAATTTAAAAAATAAATGGGCAGAAGGCCTAAAGAGACATTTCTCCCAAGAAGACATACAGATGGCCTAGATGTACATGAAAAGATGCTTTATATCCCTAATTGTTAGAGAAATGCAAATGAAAACTACAGTGAGGTATCATCTCACAACAGTCATAATGGTCATCATCGAAAAGTCTACAAATAACAAATTCTGGAGAGCATGTGGAGAAAAGGCAACCCTCTTACACTGTTGGTGGACAAGTATTTTGGTGTAGCCACATGGAAAACAGTATAGCGATTCCTCAGAAAAGTAAAACTAGAATTATCATATGATCCAGAAATTCCATTCCTGGGCATA
>NW_011495059.1:7988612-7990088 GCF_000754665.1 Bison bison bison | reverse complement strand
TGTGGAGTGAGAACTCCATGTGGGACAGAAATATCACCCTCAGGCATGCCCATGTTGGAGCCATTGTTCCGGGAGGAGAGGAGAACAGGGTGGGACAAATGCTGAACTCTCCCTATACCAATTGTCCAGTCTGTCCTATGCCCTGTCCAGAAGTGAATGTGTTTCCAGGAAGCAATCATCTACTTGGCAAGGACCACCCTAAGCTCACCCTCACCAGTCCCTGGGTGAGTTCCACATGCCCCAGGTACTCCCATTGGCCCTTGGCCCATGGAGTAGTGACAAAGGCCCAGAAGAAGGACAGGTCCCTTATGGTTGAAAACAGTCTGTACCGAGCCATTCAGTAAGGATGAGACGTTGTCACCACAGGGTTCTTGAGACAAATATTGATATTTCTGCACCTCGGCTTAATACAGGGCCTTGGGCAAAGAGCTTACACCTATCTGGAAAATAGGATATTAACCATGGAGTCATCATGGAACACAGAGTGCATGGCTGGGTAGGCTGGCCCTTGCCAGTTTCACATCCCCATTCCCCTCTCTTCTGTCCCTGTACACTTTGTACCTAATCTGAGTTCCTGGAAAGAAAAGGAGTTGACATGAGCTCAAACATATATTACAGGATCTGTTTTGTTTGTCTTATCTGTTTCCTGGCGAGATTTTACCTTTTTACCTTCGGTAATCCTCACTGCTTTCCCTACCCACTTTATTCTCTCTTGCTAGGCCACAGCCCCTCCCATATACCTTACTACTCCCACTTCCCTTAACGATGTTGCCTGGAACCCTAGCTCTGGGAAGGTAACTGTCTCAGCAAGAGACCACGTGCTTATATACACAAGGAGGCTATCTGGTTCACAGTGAGTTGAATTTTAAGGCTTTTTTCCTTGTTCTGTACTTTTAAGCTGTCTGATGATATCCAACAGAGAGCATACTTGGGGCACCCCAATCCAACAAAATTGAGTTCCACTATTTCAATCTCTGGCCCTTGTTCACCACACCCTTTCCATGAATGTGCAAAATGGCCAGGCCCACAGGTAATGGACCCTTGTCTTCTTTCTCTTTCATCCCCAAACCCCACCCCACAGAAAGAACTGCGTCCTCTGACACACACCCAAAGTATGACTTAACCCCCTCTGAAACTCTCCATGGACTGGTAATTCCCACACAGTAAACTGAGAAGCCTACATGGAGCTGAAGTATTTGTCCTGAGGACCTGTCCAAACAATACACAGACACACAGTTGAGGCTGTTTATTTATCTTTCCAAATTATTTCAGGTTTACTTATGTCTCCCTCTCCATCCATTTCACCACCAGACCACTCTTTGGTACTTTCCTGTGCATGAGAACTATGCTGGCCATTGATCTTCATGTGAAGCAGCTTCTTATGTTTTCTATTTTAGGTAAAAAGGGATACTCCATCATAAGTTTCTCAAAATCAGGGGGTTCCTTTCAAAACAGACACAGACACAGATATATAAA
>NW_011495059.1:7987146-7988512 GCF_000754665.1 Bison bison bison | reverse complement strand
AGGATGGAGAGCAGGTCAGATGATTTGGTGGGAGAAATTAGGCATTTTTAATGCTGCTAAAGAGCCTGCCAATCTCACCTGCCATTCTCATTGCTCTAAGTCAACACAGAAGAGTCACAGGGCAGGGAGAGTGTGTTTCCTCCAAACCTTGCTTCACAGCCAGTTTCTAGCCTTTCATTCTATTTTCTCTCATGGTGCATCATTATCTACTGTTTATTATCTTGCCTCAAATCCCTCCATGATAATTAGGCTGTGGAAATGAGATTTGATTTTCCTCCTGTAAGTGGTCTTAATGAACTTTGAAGACCATTAAATTCTGGGCCACTTATGAAAAATCTTTTCCATCCCACCTCCTTTTATCAGTATTAATGTATCTCTCCTCAGTTTTCTAGTTTCCAGTCTGAAAACCCTGTCTTCATGCTGTGAGAATGCACTAAATACACTTGCACTTGCTTCACTTGGGACTGTCTCATTTCAAATCTAGGACTAATGGTCACCTCCCTAGTTGTAATATCCAGGCTTCTATTTTAATATGATGATGGGGATGAGGCAGATAAATATATGCTTCAGGTTGTGCTGGATAACCCCAATAATGAAATCAGTAACACCTGTGATTGATTCGTATTCCCAGGAAGGATTGGAGCTTGTCCAGTGGTGTATGAGCCTCTTGTGCAAAGGTCATCTCAACATGTGCCCTCAAAAATTTCTTCTCATCATGTTTTCCTGCCAGAACCTCCTTTGGGTGTTACCTCACAGTCAAGACCATGGTGGAATTCATTTCCATGAATAGCTACCACAAGCTTCCAGCTTCTTACAGGAAACACTGAGTAATCATGCCTACCCATCTAGTTCACTCACTGTCTCTCATTGAGGTTGTTAGCTCTGAAAGATAGAGGAATGAGTTGTGTGCTTACCACAGTCCATGTCCCTAATTGACTGTCAAGGTCAGCCAGCCTGAGATGTACCCCTGGAGGACATTCTCTGTTGGCTTAGTAGGATTTCCTGTGGTTTCCATGACGTGCTCTCTGCCTGGTGTCCACTGGTTTCTTACTCACCTAGGATGCACATGAATGTTCATAACAGTCTTATTTCTAATAGTCAAAAAGTTGAGAACAAGACGGTGGAGGTGGAGGTGTACAGGGAGTACATCTCTCTCCAAGGATACATCAGGAACACACTTTCAGACACAAATGCTTGCAGAACATCAGCTGAAACTGATGAACATCACCTGAGTCCTTTTCAGGACTCCCTGAAAAAAGGAAAAGAATATATGGATTCCTCAGTGTGTATGCCCAGCAGTGGGATTTCTGGATCATAAGGCAGTTCTATTTCCAGTTTTTTAAGGAATCTCCACACTGTTCTCCAT
>NW_011495059.1:7986646-7987009 GCF_000754665.1 Bison bison bison | reverse complement strand
TAGAATGAGTCCAGTCTAAGGTCCCACAAACCACACACTGATATGCCATCTCACATTGACTGCAGAGTTATTAGAGCATAGTTTCTGTTCCATTTTGTTTTTAACTAGCACTGAGAAAGACAGGTACCAGCCTGTGGGAGCCCCGAGTGTTCTTTGAAGTTTGCAGATTAAGAAAATAAGAAGACACATTTCCACAGTGTTTCCTGGGCTGGTTGTTCAGACAACACCCAGAGAAGGCAAAACCTTGACTTCTAGAGCTGTAGATGCTCCTCTGTAGAAGGGCCAAAGCTAGACTACAGATATTCAAATGTAAAAGCTGGCACTGAGATGGAGCTCTTATTCAGTGCACCTTGAATGGGACAT
>NW_011495059.1:7985706-7986546 GCF_000754665.1 Bison bison bison | reverse complement strand
ACCACAACAGGACTTAACAGCAGTCCTATAGTAATGTGAAAATACCTAATACAGGTTTAGTACAAATTACAAAGAGACAGGAGACTGAAAGCAAAATACAAATTTGAAGAATATGACCCAAAACACTTCAAGACTAAGGAAGGGTAAAATATATGTATGTATAAATTTTTACAATTGTGTAACTACACATAGTGTGGGCAACTGCAACCTGTGCACATAGCGCTGCCAAGAGGAGTGAGCCCAAGTCTGAGGTCAGGGGCAGAAGCTGGGAGGATCCCATACCCAAGGGGCGGTGGACAAGAGAAACTACCCGACATCTGAGGTCAGAGGCGGCGGCCGGGATAAGCTGCCCCATGGCTAAGGGGCGGTGGCTGCACGGTTGCAGGAGGGCCTAGAGGAGCTATTACATGTTCAAGGTCAGGAGGGGCAGTGATGAGGAGATACCCCTCGTCCAAGGTAAGGAGCAGTGGCTGTGCTTTGCTGGAGCAGATATGAAGAGATACCCCACATCCAAGGTGAAAGAAACCCAAGTAAGACAGTAGGTGTTGCAAGAAGGTATCAGAGGGCAGAGACACTGAAACCATAATCACAGAAAGCTGCTCAATGTAATCACACTAGGACCACAGCCTTGTCTAACTCAATGAAACTAAGCCATGCCTGTAGGGCCACCCAAGACAGGCAGGGCATGGTGGAAAGGTCTGACAGAATGTAGTACACTGGAGAAGGGAATGCCAAATCACTTCAATATTCCTGCCTTGAGAACCCCATGAACAGTATGAAAAGGCAAAATGATAGGATACTGAAAGAGGAACTCCCCAGGTTAGTAGGTGCCAATATGCT
>NW_011495059.1:7984823-7985606 GCF_000754665.1 Bison bison bison | reverse complement strand
CAAATAAAGTAAATATATATGGTTATATATTTTCATAAATTGATGTCAACAATTTATGAAACCATGAATCCCCTCAAGTTTTAATAATAGCAGACCTTGACTTTCAGAATTATGCAAAGAAGGAATTAGTAAGCATCGGATAAAACTGAGGTGCTCCACAAGAATCTCTTATATTGCAATTCTAGAATGTATGCTACTGACTGGGAAAAAAATGCATAGCCCAAAAATGGAGAATTATTTTTTCTTAACCAGGACTTCCATTATAAGGAGGATTTATTCATGAGGAGCAGCTTCTCAAGTATTGTGAAAAGACTGCTCTGAAGAAGAATAGGAGGATACAGGTTTTACAGAAGTTTTGGTACAATGATCAGGCATGGATAATATCCAAATATTATGCTTAACTAAAGAAAAACTAGACACCTCAAGTGAATGGATTGAGATATTTTCTACCTATGGGACGATGCATGAATCTGGGCTCCTTGAAATAATTCCTTTGATAAGTGCCTTAACTAGGGCTAGTACCTGTTCTTTCTGTCTAAAGTCAGTTCTTTGGGCGACACTGGTGGCAGTTGCAATAACTAAGGACTTCATAATGGGCAACCTGATTTTATCAAGAGTTGCAACAGGTTTCACAATTATGGATGGATGCAATGGCTTATGACTTTATGGTGCAGCATCCTTCATTTACTGATATGGCTGGCAAATTTCTTGGTTCACAGCATGCTCTATTCTCTACAACCTCAAAAAATGTTACTATCTGTAGAAAGATTCTTATACACTCAC
>NW_011495059.1:7984314-7984723 GCF_000754665.1 Bison bison bison | reverse complement strand
TGCTGTAAAGAGCAATATTGTATAGGAATCTGGAATGTCAGGTCCATGAATCAAGGCAAATTGGAATAGGTCAAACAAGAGATGGCAAGAGTCAACATTCTAGAAATCAGTGAACTAAAATGGACTAAAATGGGTGAATTTAACTCAGATTACCATTACTATCTACTACTGCGGGCAGGAATCCCTTAGAAGAAATGGAGTAGCCATCATGGTCAACAAAAGAATCAAAAATGCAGTACTTGGATGCAATCTCAAAAATGACAGAATGAACTCTGTTCGTTTCCAAGGCAAACAATTCAATACCACAGTAATCCAAGTCTATGCCTCAACCAGTAACACTGAAGAAGCTGAAGTTGAACAATTCTATGAAGACCTACAAGACCTTTTAGAATTAACACCCAAAAAATAT
>NW_011495059.1:7983760-7984214 GCF_000754665.1 Bison bison bison | reverse complement strand
CACCTCATTCGAAGAGTTGACTCATTGGAAAAGACTCTAATGCTGGAAGGGATTGGGGCAGGAGAAGAAGGGGACAGAGGATGAGATGGCTGGATGGAATCACGGACTCGATAGACGTGACTCTGAGTGAACTCCAGGAGTTGGTGATGGACAGGGAGGCCTGACGTGCTGCGATTCATGGGATCTCAAAGAGTCGGACATGCGTGAGTGAACAAACTGAACTACAAAAATTTCAACTAGGTATATGAGAGAGAGAGAGAGAGAGAGAGAGAGAGAGAGAGAGAGAGAGAGAGAGTTTCTCATTATGTACTCTGCATATAAGTTAAGTAAACAGGGTGACAATATACAGCCTTGACGTGCTCTTTTCCTATTTGGAACCAGTCTGTTGTTCCATGTCCAGTTCTAACTGTTGCTTCCTGACCTGCATACACATTTCTCAAGAGGCAGATCAGAT
>NW_011495059.1:7982610-7983660 GCF_000754665.1 Bison bison bison | reverse complement strand
AAGGTAAAACTCAATTTCCTTCATTCCTGAAGTAGTGTTTAAATAACATTTAACAAGTCAACCCCAAATCTTTTCTGACAGATGAAAACTTTCCTGGCAGATGCATTCCCACAACATCTTTGCCCTCTGTGGTCCTAATTAATATTCTCAGTTTAACCATTGATCTTCTTGCTCCTTGCATATTTCTCTAAGTGTGTGGATATTCCTGTTTACAAATGCATGTCACTGTTAACTATACCTGCAATAAAGCATTTCTTGCTGTGCACAAAGACCATGGAACTCATTTTAAAAGTCATAGTTCAAGATAGTGGAAGTATTTGATCCAGGAATGAAAAGGTCAAATTCATAAGCAATCTAACGAAGATACACAAACTTAAAAAACAGAAAAAAAAAAAAAGAGTGAATACAAGCAACACGAGACATGTATGTTGAACAGAAATATGCAAATACTGAGACAATTATGGTAACAGAGCTGTGCATATTGGCACAATCATGACAGCAACAGGCAGACCCAC
This sequence comes from Bison bison bison, assembly GCF_000754665.1. NCBI lineage: Eukaryota > Metazoa > Chordata > Mammalia > Artiodactyla > Bovidae > Bison > Bison bison. Next base: position 7,983,145 of record NW_011495059.1, on the reverse strand, counting down.
AGGAAGAAACATCACCTGACATTTGGAGAGTGCCGGTTCATGAGGCAACACAGACATCCAACCTTTATTCTAAACAAAGGAAAACATGAACACATCCAGAGACCAGGAAACAAATACAGTTTGGGATGCCAGATGCTCATGAATTCATCAGTAATCTTAAGAGTTTCACACACATTGATATTCAGTGGAAGAAAACCTTACACAACACTGCCAAGTGTGCAGTCAATTCTAACAGCATGTAGAATTTAGGGCCCAACAGAAAGCCCTAAAGAGACTGGGACACCAGTCATGGCAAGTTTTCAGAGAATGACAGTCAAGTCAACCACCCATGATTAAGTTTTACTAACTGATCCATGAACCAGCTTTGCACTCTTCACTCCGGGACAGGTTAGAACTAAAGCTACCCCTGGTACTGAAGCACTACCAGAAAACATTAGGCACTGGGGGAACTTGTCCCAAACTTTTCTGGTCTTTTAAGTTGTTTACAAAACTTTACTAAAACTTATGAATGTGGATAAACATAGTGGAGTCCCTA
>NW_011495059.1:7981905-7982510 GCF_000754665.1 Bison bison bison | reverse complement strand
GTATATCAGGAGAAATGCTGAGCTGGATGAAGCACACCCAGGAATCAAGATTGCCAGGAGAAATATCAATAACCTCATATATGCAGATGACACCACTCTTGTGGAAGAAAATGAAGAACTAAAGAACTTCTTGATGAAAGTAAAAGAGGAGCATAAAAAGGTTGGCTTAAAGCTCACCATTCAGAAAACGAAGATCATAGCATCCAGTCCCATCATTTCATGGCAAATAGATGGGGAAACAGTGACTGACTTTGATTATTTTCTTTTATTATTTAATATTATTATTTTTGATCTCCAAAATCACTGCAGATGGTGAATGCAGCCATGACATGCAAAGACACTTACTCCTTGGAAAGAAAGTTATGACCAACCTAGACAGCATATTCGGAGAAGGTGATGGCACCCTACTCCAGTATACTTGCCTGGAAAATCCCATGGGCAGTGGAGCCTGGTAGGCTGCAGTCCATGGGGTCGCGAAGAGTCGGACACGGCTGAGCAACTTCACTTTCACTTTTCACTTTCATGTGTTGGGGAAGGAAATGGAAACACACTCCAATGTTCTTGCCTGGAGAAGCCCAGGGACGGGGGAGCCTAGTGGGCTGCCC
>NW_011495059.1:7981535-7981805 GCF_000754665.1 Bison bison bison | reverse complement strand
GACCTCTGGTAGAGTCCTCTCTTGTGTTGTTGGAAAAGGGTGTTTGCTATGACTCATTCATTCTCTTGCAAAAATTCTGTTACCCTGACTGAGAAAGGTCAGTTTTCATTCCAATCCCAAAGAAAGGAAATTCCAAAGAATACATAACTACTGCACAATTGCACTCATCTCACATGCTAGTAAAGGAATGCTCAAAATTCTTCAAGACAGGCCTCAGCAATACGTGAACCATGAACTTCCTGATGTTCAAGCCGGTTTTAGAAAAGTCAG
>NW_011495059.1:7980331-7981435 GCF_000754665.1 Bison bison bison | reverse complement strand
TCTCTTAACCATGAGTGAAAAAGATGTTGTATAAATGGTTTGTTTTGGTGAAGAAGCCAAGGAGGGCAGAGATCCCCAGGTACTCTGTCTCTCAAACATGGAGCCATTTTTTCTGGGAATGTAGGTGGGGTGTGATTTGGGTGAGGCAGATGGGCTGCCTTGGAATCCAGTCTTCATGGCTGGAGGAGAAGCTGGGAAGTCTTTGCAGATGAATGGAAGCAATACGATATGCTCTGGGCTTCAGGGTGAAGCCAGACCTTTGTTCATAATTTTTAAATTTATTTGGCTGAGCAAGATCTTCGTTGAAGATCTTCTGTTTTCATTGTAGCATTTAGAATCTTTAGCTGTGGTACGTGAGATCTAGTTCCCTGACGAAAGATCAAACGCCACAAACTGCATTAGGGAGCACAGAGTCTTAGCTACTGGAACACAAGGCAAGTCCCTTAGACAAACGTTAATAAGAACACTTTGAGAATCTTGCTTTTGCAAGGGTTAGTGGGGATGAGACAGAAAAAAACCCACCAGGTCATTGCCAAGTCATTATATGTGATGGTTTTCTGTAAGAAGTGCTACCTTCAGAACTAAGACCCTACAGGTTCCTCCATCATTGTGGTTTCACCTAAAGGCTTTCTTGTGATGCTCAGGTTCAACAGCTCTGTGCGTGTCTGCTTGTTGTCTCTTTTGGGACACCCAACCCTTCTTTCTCCCCTGTGATGTTGAAGCTGATACTCCAATAATTTGGCCGCCTGATATGGAGAGCCAATTCTTTTGACTTCCTGTTTTACATCACAGTCAGCTGTGATGAAAGGGATATCTCCTTTGGGTGTTAATTTTAGAAAACCTGGAGGTTTTCCTAAAACTATTAAGTTCCCTTGTAGCTTCAATGGTAAATAACTGAAATACAGAAATTTGCATTCTTCATCTAGTAAAATCCACACTCAGATTTTCACACAAAATTAGGGAATTCCACATTTGCAGTAGGAAGCAAAACCATCCTGAATTTCAAATGTGAATTATACAGAATTCCAACTTTCAAATATAATTGACACCTAGATTTTTTAATGTAAAATTTAGAGAATCATATAGGAAAATCTATACCAAGAG
>NW_011495059.1:7979705-7980231 GCF_000754665.1 Bison bison bison | reverse complement strand
CTCAAGAGGAGTTTTGCAAGCAGAATTCCAGTGAATAATCCAAACAGGAATGTTCAACCTGGTGAGTGAGCTTGGGGCTTTCCTTCTGACTGGTGCCCATGGACAGGCATCGTGGATGGGTGTGGATTCCTTTATCCTTGCCTGCTTGCCTTTTTGTACAGGGAGTTGTTTTTTCTTTTTTTCTGAGATATAGCAAGCGATGCTGAGAAATTTGCCTGGGGGGTTGTAGGACAGGATTGCTCCATTTGTGGCTCCTGCAGACAGTGCCCTCTGAAACTGGCAATATCCAGCAATCTATTGACTGTCAAACAGAGGATGGCGATAAAAGGAGTGTTTGTGTCTGGAATGCATGATGCATTCAAGGCACGACTCATCACATGTAAAATATGATACACTATACACAGCTGGCAGTCAGAGCCATATTCCTGGGTCCCTAGGTCCAGCTTCAGGTCTGTGCTTTACCAGGTTCAAGCCTAATGAAGTCTTCCTCATTGGAGAAGTTTGATGGGGTCAAGAGTACAGACCA
>NW_011495059.1:7978759-7979605 GCF_000754665.1 Bison bison bison | reverse complement strand
AAAATCTGGGCTGAGATTTTCACTTTTTACATATAAAGAAGTGACTATTTCATGTAGTAAAATCATGACCCACATTTTCCTGAATGATATAGAGAAAATTCCATATTTTATGGGTTAAATCTCTGCCTAGATTTTCATACGTAAAATATAGAGTATTCCATATTTAATAGAGGAAAATCAGTGCCCCTATTTACATACATGAAAAAATCAAAATTCCATTTTTGAGTACTAAAATCAATAACCAGATGTTCATAAGGAAAACATGCAAAATTCCACATTTCATGGAGAAAAGATAGCACCTAGTTTTTTCACATGTGTAGAACATAAAATTCCTAATTTCAAGTGGGAAAATATTTACACAGATTTTCATATTAAATATAGAGAATTCTGATTTTGTTTTGCTGTCATTTTCCCAGTTGAAATATGGAGAATTTCATATTTCAGAGAGGAAAATTACATGCACGTATTCATATGTGAAATATTGAGTTCTATGCTTCGTGTAGCAAAATTTTGCCCACAAGTCAGTATGTGAAATTCAGAGAATTCTATATTTAGAAATGGAATTCTCTCTATGGAGAGGATTTTACAGATGAAACATCATTAAATATGGAGATATGAAGGGACAGCATCGTGCTAAGGGCCATAACTCATCAGTGTCACAAGAATTTAAGTCTGCCATTTACTGTACAGAGGCCTTTTCAAAGCGGTTCTGTTTCCTTTCAGGCTCCAGGTGAGAACACATCCTAGCCCATCCTGTCACCCTAACACTGTCGGGTCAAGAGCAGTGAAAGGATCAACCGAAGCTATCCTTTGTGGAGTTCCGATACCCAAGCCAAGATTTAAGAG
>NW_011495059.1:7978089-7978659 GCF_000754665.1 Bison bison bison | reverse complement strand
GACTCGATGGACGTGAGTCTGAGTAAACTCCGGGAGTTGGTGATAGACAGGGAGGCCTCATGTGCTGCGATTCATGGGGTCACAAAGAGTCAGACACGACTGAGCTACTGAACTGAACTGAACTGAACTAAGGACATAGAAGCAACCTAGATGTCCATCAGCAGATGAAGGAATAAGGAAATTGTGCATGCTACTCAGTTCTAAAGAGGAACACATCAAAGTCAGTTTTAGTGAGGTGGAGTGAACATGGAGCCTATTATACAGAGTGAAGTAAGTCAGGAAGAGGAAAACAAATACTGCATGTTAACACAAATATATAGAGTTTAGGACCACGTGGGTGGTACTGACCATCCAACATGCAGGGCAACAGATAAGACATAGACATAGAGAACAGACTTTTAGATTCAGTGGGAGAATGTGAGGGTGGGATGATTGAAGAAAATAGTCCCAAAACACATACATTACCAATGTAGCACAGATGATCAGTGCATGAAGCAAGGCACCCAAATTCAAGCTGTGGGGCAAGCCAGGGACGTGGAGTGGGGAGAGTTGTGGGTGGGTGGGTGGGGT
>NW_011495059.1:7977437-7977989 GCF_000754665.1 Bison bison bison | reverse complement strand
GCCAACAGACAAAGAGTCCCTCTTCACTGTCTTCTCAGAGTGACAGGTTCCTTTCTTCAGTGAGGGAAGTGCTTCTGATGTCATAGTCAGTGGGGCTGGCCAGGGAGTCCAAGGCCCTCTCCTCAGACTTGCAGTCACTACATTCCATACCCATTGTATGCACCTCAAGCATTCTCCGTTGCTAGGTCATGGATGCCATGGTAGGATATCTGTCGCTGATGGTGGCATCCCCTCTTTACCTGGTCTCCTCTGTGTCTTCCTGCCCTGTGCCAGAGTGGAGTATGCATACTCCAAGGACCCTAAGAGTCCACTTTTAAGATCTGTGGGACTGGTTCAGGCAGGTCCCCTCATCACTTTCTCTTGTCCCCGAGACATGGTACCTAACCCCTCTCATTTGGAATTTATGACATTTTTTTTTTAAAGCAGCAGCAACCTATACATGCAGGGGATAGCAGCAGTGGTGCCCACATGGAGGAGACTGAGTTGGAACAGACCAACAACAAGAAACACATTAGGAAACAGAGTTAATGAGAAACCTCCCCCTTCCTGTTG
>NW_011495059.1:7976007-7977337 GCF_000754665.1 Bison bison bison | reverse complement strand
TAAATATGATGGATATTTCTTCTAAGGGATTCTTGCTCAAAGTAGTAGATATAATGGACATCTAAGTTAAATTCACCCATTCCAGTTCATTTTAGTTTGCTGATTCCTAAAATGCCATTCTTCACTCTTGCCATCTCCTATTTGACCACTTCTAACTTGCCTTCTTTCGTGGACCTAACATCCCAGTATCCTATACGGTACTGCTCTTTGAAGCATCGATCTTTACTTTCATCACCCATCACATTCACAACTGGCCATTGTTTTCCGTTTGGCTTTGCTTCTTGGTTCTTTATGGAGTTTGTTTTCGACTGATCTCCAGAAGCATATCAGGCACCTAGTGGCCTAGAGATGTCATCTTTCAGTGTCCCATCTTTTTGCATTTTCATACTGTTCATGGGGTTCTCAAAGCAAGAATACTGAAGTGGTTTCCCCCCCTTCTCCAGTGAATCTTGTTTTGTCAAAACTCTCCACCATGACTCATCCATCTTGGGTGGCCCTGTGTGGCATGGCTCATAGTTTTACTGAGTTAGACAAAGCTGTGGCCCATGTGATCAGATTGGTTCATTTTCTGTGATTGTGGTTTTCATTTTGTCTGCCTTCTGATGGAGAAGAATAAGAAGATTATGGAAGCTTCCTAATGAGAGAGACAGACTAAGGGGTAAATTTTATCTTTTTTTCTGATAGGTGGGGCCATGCTCAGTAAATCTTTAATCCAATTTTCTGTTGATAGGTGGGGTAGTGTTCCTTCCTTGCTATTTGACTTGAGACAAAACTATGGTGGATGTAATGAAGATAAATGGTGACCTCATTCAAAGGTCCCATGCACACACTGGGTACACTCAGTTTCCCCAACCCTGCAGCTGGCCACAGCTGACCCACCCCTCTGGCCGAGACTCCTTGACTCTCATAGGCAAGTCTGGGTCAGTCTCTTGGGGGGAACTGCCCCTTTCTCCTGAGTCCTGGTATCCTCAAGTTTCTGTTTGTGCCTTCCAAGCATCTGTTTCCTAGTCCTAGGTAAGCTCTGATGACTTTAAGGTGGGATTAATGGCAACTTCCTCAAAGACAGCTTATGCCATGGCCAGGTCTGCTGCGCCCAGAACCCCTGCCATCACAGCAGTCCACTGCTGACCTGAACCTCAGCAGTAGACACTCACGTAGTTCTGTCTCAGTCTCAGTTGGGTCTCTGGGTCCTGATGCACACAAGGTTTGTTTGATCCCTCTGAGTGTCTCTGGCAGTTATGGAGTTTGATTCTAAATGTGATTTTTCCCCTGCTACCATCTTGCTGGATCTTCTCTACCCTTGGACATGGGCTATTCAGGAATATTCAGG
>NW_011495059.1:7974966-7975907 GCF_000754665.1 Bison bison bison | reverse complement strand
AAATAGATGAATGCTTTGAATGTAATTTATAAAGTCCAGGTGTATTCTCTCAAACGTATGCGGCTGTATGAATACATATTTACTGTGCTTTTGCCATCCTCTCTTGGGGAATGAAAATGATGCTTATGAATGTAATTTATAAAATCCAGATGCACTGTTTACATGTTGAAAAATACAGTGCATAACTTTATTAAAAATAAATACATGCTTAGAACAGAAAGTGTAAATTTCCCAGAAAAATACAAAGAAAGAAATAACCCACTCATGATTTCACTTTACTTTGGCATAGAATTCTGAATTTCTGGAATGGGGAGATAAAAATGAGGGTGTGTTAGTTCTTTTAGTGTAAAATCATTTTTTTTTTCCTGCTATTAGAATGCTAATATAGAACTTGGTTTTGATACTTGATTCTTGCTTTGTTTACTTATTTTTAACCTCTGCTTTTAGAAATACCCAGTAATTTGACCCCCTGTTTAGAGACTGTTTGCCTCAAGGTTTTTGATTTTGTGTTTTTTTGTTTTTGTTTTTGCTGTTCCATTTTTGGTATGATTTAAAAATGTTGAATGTCTTGGCTACAGCAAATAGTGCTGTAATGAACATCAGGGTTCATGTATCTTTTGCAATTAAGATTTTCTCCTGGAATAGGTCCGGGAGTGGGATTGCTGGAAGATATGGTAATTCTGTTTTTAGTTTTGTAAGGAGCTGCCATGCTATTCACCATCATGGCGGTACCTGTTTACGTGCCCACCGACAGTGCAAGAGCCTTCCCTTTTCTCCACACCTTCTCCAGGAATTATGGCTTATAGTATTTTTGCTAATAGCTATTTGGTCTGGTGTGAAGTGAAACCTCATTGTAAATTTACTTTGCATTTCTCTAATAATTAGTGATGTTGAACTTCTTTTCATTTGTTTTTTTTTTTTGGTTATCTGTATGCCTTCTT
>NW_011495059.1:7973449-7974866 GCF_000754665.1 Bison bison bison | reverse complement strand
TGGGAGAAGACATATACACCTATGGCTGATTCATGTTGGCTGACATATGGCAAAAACCGTCACAATACTGTAACTATCCTCCAGTTAAAATAAAGTAATCTCTCAATGTTGTAAAGATCTTACTAGACCCACTCACATAATTTACATTTTAAGATAACAGGATTAGCCAGGAGGTTTTCAGGAAGGAGAAACTGTCCTCAAGCAGAATACACTGTTGTTATATAATCCTTAGTACAGAGTTTATTTAATTAATTAATTTATTTATTTATTTACAACCTTGAGACTTTCTTTTGATTTATTGTAATAACTAATTTAAAATGTATATAACTCCCTTGTTTAGACTAGCGAGGGGGGCACTGTCTGCCCCCCTTCTGATGTCTATGTCAGACGCTTTGCTGTTCCTTTTCCCCTTTAATAAAACTCTGCTACACAAAAAAAATAATAATAAAATAAAATAATCTCTATAATCCTGTACAATGACCAGTACTTTCAGAATGATTATAGCAGCCAAAAAAGATGCAAAAGAAAATTAGCAAACAAGTGTGATGATCAAAACGGAAGCAAATGATTGTCATGGGGTACAGCCTTGCATAAAGAAGACAGTCTTCTTTGTGGAAAGGGGACTTCATGAGGAATTGTAGGTGGGGCTCAATTTAAGAGGAACCTGAGGGCAGAGTTGTTGGCCGTGGAATGACAGTTCAGAGATGTGCAACTGAGTCAGATTAAATCAGAGTGACTTTGGACTGACTAGGCTGCTTCATCTACCTCAAGCTTCCCTAGTTAGAACCTGGTTTTCACACTTGCTGTCGCATGCTGTTGCCCTCATGCCCTATTGTCATTCTGTATTCCATGGAGTCTCAATTTCTCCACAAGTGAAATAAGTGACCAAGGCTCCTGGGAAACACTTATGTCAGTGCCAAACCCCTGGTTTCCTCACCTCTTGACCTCTCAGTTCCTCCCTATGGTGGAGCTTTCCTCCTCATGTAGTACTGCAAAGGATTGGCCACAGATCTTTAATGGTGATCTGCCAGGGTAATGAGCAAGGTCAGCACAGAGCTGGCCAGACCCCAGGTCCCACAATGTGCTGCCAAGAACTCCAATATCAACTACCTATGCTGGCCCAGTGGTCCAGTGGTACCCCACCTCAGCAATCCTGCTGGATCCTGCAAAGTTATGGTCAAAGAACCAGTTGAAGAAGTTAATGCTGATCTTGTGGTTCCTGTGTCTGTATGCCTTATGTTCAAATCCCTGGTGCCATTTAATTGGAGTGAAATTAGGTGGAAACAGTGTCAGACTTTATTTTTTGTGGCTCCAATATCACTGCAGATGGTGATTTCTGCCATAAAATTAAAAGATGCTTACTCCTTGGAAGGAAAGTTATGACCAACCTAGATAGTATATTCAAAAGCAGAGACAT
>NW_011495059.1:7972040-7973349 GCF_000754665.1 Bison bison bison | reverse complement strand
TTGCAGAGTCGGACATGACTTAGCAACTAACACACACACACACACACACACACACACACATCTTCTTTGGTGAAATGTCTATTTAGATCTGCCCATTTTTTTTTATTATTGTTATTATTTTTTATACTGGGTTACAACAGCTGTTTGTATATTTTGGAGAATAATACCTTGTTAACTAATGAGAACCATCTGTGTAGCATATTGCTGTCCTCATTGCTCTGTGGAGACCTAAATGGGAAGGAAATTCAAAAAAGTGGAAGAAGTATATAAAAACACACATATGTACAGCTTATTTACTTTGCTTTACAGCAGAAAATAATACGATGTTGTATAGCAACTATGCGTGTACACACTGTAGGCTCCATTTATAGAAGGTAAATACAATTTAAAGTATTTCTTTAAAAAGTGCATGAAATTCACTCATTATATGAAATTACGGTGAGTTGAACTGTGTTCAACTTTTTGTTAGCCCAGAAAAGGTACCCCACCAGGCTCCTCTGTCCATGGAATTTTCCAGGCAAGAATTCTGAAGTGAGTTGCCATTTCCTTCTCCAGGGGGCCTTCTCAACTCACTTATCCTTTGGTTCCTGCCTCTGCAGGTGACTCTTTCTTTATCATTGTGCCAGCTGGGAGGCACAGTGTATTATTAGAGATACAAAAAAATATACTAATGAGGTATCATCTCTGAATCATGAAAAAGTATCAAATGTTGTACAGAGAACACATGGTAGAATAATATTTTTAAAGGGGACTCTTTATGGTACTAGTGGGATATATTTGAAAGGTGACACTATAAATTTCACTATATAGTGCCCTGAAGTAGCACTTTGATAACAACAGACTGGTCATATGATCTGACTACTCCACTCCTAAGAGTGTTTAAGAAAAAAAAAACAAAAACAAAAACAGATTTTGAAAAACACATGTAAGCCAACCATGTACTGCAGGAAGACTAACAACATCCTATACATGAAAAACAAGAGACTGATGCAGCCACCACTGAAAATTGTAAGCAATTCTTTTTAAATTAATCTTAATATTATTTTTATTGAAGGATAATTGCTTTACAGAATTTTGTTTTCTGTCAAACCTCAACATGAATCAGCCATATGTATACATATATCCCCTCCTTTTTGAACCTCTTGTCCATCTCCCTCCCTGGTATGCAGTTTAAAAAAAAAAAAAAACAACCTAAAAGTACAGTTACCATATGATCCAACAATCTCACTACTCAGCATATATCCAGTAAAGATGAAAACTCCCATCAAAAAAGATAATAATGTGCAGAAGCACATTCTATATATACCCC
>NW_011495059.1:7968892-7971940 GCF_000754665.1 Bison bison bison | reverse complement strand
CCAGCAGAGAGGACTACATTGCACACAGAAGCCAAAACTCCACTGGAATCCTCTGTGTACAACATTTCTGTAATGAATTTATGCCTAGGATATGAGCAGAAAAAGTACAATCATGTCAGTGAAACACACATACACAGTGAGATTTATAACTGAACTTACAATGAGACAAATAGGGAAAGGAAAACCCAGGCAGAGAATATGTACAGTAAACTATTTTTTATCCTTACAATGGGACATAACACAATTCCACTTTGTGAAAAATAAAGAAGGAAAAACTTAGCACTGCTAAATCAAAAGCTGATGTCAAAAACTACATAGTTCAAAATGCTGGAGAAAATGTGGAGAAAAGGGTATTCTCCAACACAGTTTGTGAAATGTAAATTTGTACAGCCACTATGGAGAAGAGTAAATAGGTTTTTCAAAAACTAAAGACAGAATTACTATATGATCTAGCATCCCACTCCTGGGAATATACCCAGACAAAACTGTAATCCAAAAATATATGCACCCTATGTTCACAGCAGTACTACTCATAATAGCCAAGACTTGGAAACAACCATGGTTTGATCCCTGGGTTGGGAAGATCCCCTGGAGAAAGAAAAAACTCCCCACTCCAAGATTCTTGCCTAGGAAAGCCCATGAACAAAGGAGCCCAGTGGCTTACAGGGCATAGGGCTGCAAAAGGGGCAGACATGACTCAGTGACTATGCAACAACAAAGAGACTATCATAATAAGTGAAAGAAGTCAGAGAGAAAAGACAAAAAACATACACTATCACTGATATGTGGCAGCCAGTTCAGTTCAGTTGCTAGTCATGTCCAACTCTGAGTGACCCCATGGACTGCAGGAAGCTCGGCTTCCCTGTCCATCACCAACTCCCAAAACTTGCTCAAACTAATGATCATTGATTCGGTGATCATTTGTTCTCCTTCCAATCCAAGGGACTCTCAAGAGTCTTCACTAACACCATAGTTCAAAACCATCAATTCTTCATCGCTCTGCTTTCTTTATATCCCAACTCTCACCTCCAGACATGACTACTGGAAGAACCATAGTTTTGACTAGACAGACATTAGTTGGTAGAGTAACATCTCTCTGCTTTTTAATATGCTAAGTTGGTCATAGCTTTTCTTTCAAGGATAAAGTGTCTTGATTTTCTGACTGCAGTCACCATCTGCAGTGATTTTGGAGACCAAGAAAATAAGGTCACCCAGTGTTTCCGTTGTTTCCCCAACTATTTGCCACAAAGTGATGGGACTGGATGCCATGATCTTAGTTTTTTGAATGGTGAGTTTTAAGCCACCTTTTTCACTCTCCTCTTTCACTTTTTATCCAGAGGCTCTTTAGTTCCTCTTTGCTTTCTTCCATAAGAATTGTGTCATCTGCATATCTGGGGTGGTAGCCGGAATATGGCACAAATAAACCTATCTGTAAAACATACAAGACTCATAGAGAACAGACTTGTGATTGCCAATGAGGAGGGTGGAAGGATGGACTGGCAGTATGGGATTGGTAGATATGAAATACTACATTTAGAATAGATAAACAACAAGGCCCTACAGTGGAATGCAGGGAGCTATGTTCAGTATCCTCTATAACAGCAGCCTCTGCTCTTCTCCCAAGACTTGGCTGTAAAGGAGATTAAAATGAGACACAGAAAGTCACCAAAAGCTTCTGTCTTTGTAGGCTGTGAGGTTTTTCTTTAGATTAAACTTTTATTTTTTATGTAAGATCTGTTTCTTGTTCTGTTCCACAGATGCTGGGAGGTATTCAGCTGTTGTTACTGTCACAATTATGTTTTTAGAATCTTTTGAGCACATGTTTCTTGATGCAAGAGATCCATGTGCTTATGAATTGCATAGGTATTTGTGGCTATACATTTACTCCAGCCTTCACCTTTCAGCCTCTTACCCACTGATACCCTTTGCTAACCATAATTTTCTTACCAGGAGTGTCAGCCCATTTTACTTTTGTATCAGTACTCATCACCATTAATGTATTTTTTAAGCCTCTCTGGAAGGTATATGATGTGATATCTCTTTAATCTGCCATCCTTTACTTTCTCTGATTTACTCTGTATTTCTTTGTGTCCGTGAAAATAGAAAATTTTGCATTTTTCCTAATATCAGAGTCATATTCAATTGTCTGTCTCTGTTTCTGTTTTCATTTTCGACCAAACATAATCTTTCATTTTATCTCTTCATAGTTTTGAATGCAGCTTCAGTGCATATTTATGGGGGTGTGGGCGTAGGTTTTCCATGATCTGTTGGTTTCTCAAACCCTCTGGGAGTGGAAGCACCACATGACATCATCTGTCTCATGCTGTGTTTCCAAGGCCCTTTGACAGTCATGCTCATAAAGTCTCCAACCTCTTACCCCCAACCCCTGGCATATGAGTCCCCTTTACAAACATTGCTCTGTTCTTTCTTGTCTGTATAGTTTTGGATAGTGGCCTTTCTGGTTCCTCAGTAGTGATACTGTGTTGCCGTTTAACTTTTCTTATCACTGATAATCGAGCAAATGGAGCACATTTCTAGAGCCTTCTTTCTAAGCATTGACTTGTATTTACCTTTCGATGTTTCCTTCCTTCCTGATCATGTAGTTTATTCTTCTTTTCATTTTGGTGTGCCAGCCCTGACCATTTTGTAAGAGTAGGTGTCATTTAGAGCTCCACTGCCTTGTGAGTAGTCAGTACCCATCAGCCCGTTTGAAGGTTGCTGTTCCTGAAAGAGGCCACAAGGCGGCAGGATATTGTCAGGCTCTCTTGTTACTATGGTAACTGCATATTTAGAGGTGTGCGCAATTTCTGCTTGTAATTGAAAGTAGAATGAGATAGAGGAAGCCCCCTGAAAGCTTGTGTCTCATTCCTTCTCGGTTTTATTGTAGTTCATATTTCTTGTTTGACAAAGCTGATGTACAGATTTGCCTTTGTTTTAGCCTTACCGATTCTTGCTCCCTTACCCGGATACACAGAAGCATTCAACAGTGGTTATTCCCCTGACCTACTCTAAGAAAAGGTGTAATACATTACTCTTTATAAGTCTGTC
>NW_011495059.1:7968116-7968792 GCF_000754665.1 Bison bison bison | reverse complement strand
TCGACCTTCTTTCACTCAGTGTGATGATCTCTGGATTTATCTTTAATCGAAGTGAAATGGACACCCAGTGCTGGGAATATACTGTCGCTTAGCAAAGGAAATGGGTGACAGGAAGGCTTATATTAGAAGCCTGAAATGCACAAATTTCCACAAATACCTGTCAAATACATAATCCACAGGGACAGACTTAGAAAGAGTAATGTACTACACCTTTTCATAGAGTAGGTCAGGGGAAATAACAACTGCTGAATGCCTCTGTGTATCCGCATAAGGGAGCAAAAATCAGTAAGGCTAAAACAAAGGCAACTCTGTACATTAGCTTTGTCAAACAAGAAATATGAATTACAATAAAACCGACAAGGACAGAGACACAAGCTTTCAGGGGCCTTCCTCTAACATTGACTACACACAAGACAGCCAGGCTCAAATGACACCTACACTTACAAAATGTCCAGCATTTGCACATGGAAACAGAAACAAGAACAAACCATCCAGTCAGGAAGGAAACTTCCACAGGTAAAAGCAATTCAATGAAGGAAGATGCCTCAGGAAATTTGCCTTATTAGCTCTATTATTAGCGACAAACAAAATTACACTGCAATGCATTATCACAAATGAAAAATCAAAAAGGGCCACTAGTAATATCTTCTGCTTGTTAAGTTCATACAATTTCAGT
>NW_011495059.1:7967080-7968016 GCF_000754665.1 Bison bison bison | reverse complement strand
CCGTGAATCACAGCCTTCCAGTGTAAGCCTGCCTCTTACTAATCCCCGTTGCTAAGCATCAGTGACTTCCCAGCATTGGGTGTCCAATTTACCACTGTTGGCGCACTCACTGCCAGCAATATTGTCTGTCCCATTTGAATGGTAAATCATAGGACCTGTCTCTAATCTGCCCGTCTTCACTGACTCTGATTATCACCACAGTTATCTACCTCTGGCAATGGTATTATTTCCCATTGTGAACCCATATCCCATTCCTTGATCCATTCATTTTCCCTTCCCTGTATTCTTTCTTTACTTTCGTCTCTGGACATTGGGAATGCTGCCACAGAGCATGTTCTGGGGTGTGCTATTTTCAAAATCCGTGTATTTCTGAGATGTTCTAGGATTGGAGAGTCCGTGCCATACTTTCTCTCTCTCTCTCTATTTATTTATTTATTTGGAATAAAGGCACTTGGACAGTGATTCTTATACTGGCTCCTCCCAATACTATGCCCCCATTTCTATAAAAGGATCCCCCTGACTAATGGTAATCTACCATTTCTTGTGTGGATCGTTTTCCATGGTAGTCTTTTCCAGTGCTCAGACTTGATATCTCATGGAACTTTAGAGTTCACATCTCTTTTTCTGTGGTACTGAGATACTACATGTGTTCAGTTGTGCTTGTTTTCACCTACATGTTAATAGAACATGTTTTGTCTACCACTCTTGCTGAAGTAGGTTTATATGGATTCTGTATTTTGTATGTATCTGTGGGGAGAAATTAATGCCAAGCTCCAGCTGCATCCCTTCCATTCACCAGGTTCCTTTGCTACCCATAAGTTTGTTGCCAGGTTGGATGTCCATGTCACATTTGTGTGGGTGCTCACCACAGTGCACTTTTGTATTCAACATCTCTGTTTCATACCATGATGTTTGGGAATTGCCCCTCTTTCACTC
>NW_011495059.1:7966770-7966980 GCF_000754665.1 Bison bison bison | reverse complement strand
TCCCAGCATCAGAGTCTTTTCCAATGAGTCAACTCCTCTCATGAGGTGGCCAAAGTACTGGAGTTTCAGTTTTAGCATCATTCCTTTCAAAGAATTCCCAGGGCTGATCTCCTTCACAATGGACTGGTTGGATCTTCTTGAAGTCCAAAGGACTCTCAAGAGTCTTCTCCAACACCACAGTTCAAAAGCATCAATTCTTCGGCGCTCAGC
>NW_011495059.1:7965891-7966588 GCF_000754665.1 Bison bison bison | reverse complement strand
TTTTTCTTTTTTTTGAATTTATCAAGGGTTGGCTTATGGGCCAGTATTCGATCTATCATGGAGGATGTCCCATGTGCCCTTGAGAAAAGGTAATTCCATTACTAATGAGTGTAATGCCTATATATATATATCAATTAAGTAAAATGAGTCCACTGTGCCATTTAGGAACACCTCAATATGAAAGGCAAATGCAAGCAAGTAGGAAAGGAAATTAACAGTAGCACAATTATAATAGGGGACTTTGATACCCCACTCACACCTATGAATACATCAACTAAAAAGAAAATTAGCAAAGATTTGTGAACTGTAAATGTGCTTTTGTATGTTTTCTGCCTTTACACTTACTTTAGTGCCTGTGCTATGGCAGGAGGAGATCATATAAAGTTGGCCATATTTAGTAGTGGCAGGAATGTACCTAGCCAATTTGTAGAGTTGGGGAATTGATAGAAAAGTCCTAATACAAAGATATCACTTCCAAGCTAGTGCTATCTTCCTTTTTTGTAAGTTGAGAAGTACTTACAAAGAAAGTGAAATCCCAGATATGAGGCTCTACGATCTCATAATTAGAATATGTTTAAGAGAACAGTCTATATGCATATAAGTGAGTCCTGGCTCAGCCTTATCAATTATGCTAAGTGTTAGAACATGTCTGATGGAGCACATCTCCTGCAAGTCTCACATACCCTCTCCTAAATTA
>NW_011495059.1:7964689-7965791 GCF_000754665.1 Bison bison bison | reverse complement strand
TCTATCTAAGTTAACTCAGATGGGTCACACTATTTGGCATTTGCTGAAGTCATACTATTTGACATTTCATTCTATTCTCTCTCATGTTTCAACGTTACATAGTTTTTAATAGCTTGCCTAAAATCTCCCCTTGATAATTAAGCTCTATTGAAGTGCCTGTTAAAATGAGAATCATTCCTTTTTTTTTTTTTTTTTCCTAAAATGGAGTCTTAAAGCACTTTGAAGACCACTTAATTCCCGGCCACCTACAAGAAACCTTTTACACCCCACCTCCTTTTCTCAGTGTTCACATAGTTCTCCTCAGTTGTCTAGTTACCAGTCTGAACCCCCTGTCTTCACGCTGTAAGAATACACTGAATACACTTAATCCGTGCTCCACTTGGAGCTGTCTTGTTTCAAATCTAGGACTCATGGACAGCTAACTATGTGTACCACCCAAGCTTGGGTTTTAACAGGGTGATGGGAGCAGGGAAGGTAAATGCATGTTTCAGTTGTGCTGGATGATCCCAAGAAGGAAATGATGACCTGAGAATGATTAGTATTTCCATGACGGAGTGGAGCTTGCCCAGTGGTGTATGAGCATTGTGTGCAAAGGTCTTCACAACATGTGCCCTCAAATATCAGTATTCTCATCTTATTTTCCTGCTGGCATTTCCATTGGAGGTGACCTCACTGCTGAGAACATGGTGGAATTCATCTCCATGAATAGCTACTACAAGCTTCCAGCTTCTTGGGGGAAACACTGAATAATCATGCCCTGCTCATCTAGCTCTCAATGTTTCTCATTTAGATGGTTTTCTCTGGAGGAAAGGTGAATGGATTTCGGGCTTCACTATGCTTCTTGTGTTCCTAGTTGACAAGCAGGGTCAACTAGCCTGATTTGTGCCCCTGAGGTCACAGTTTTTTGACATAGTGGTACTTCCTGGCTTTCCTGTGAAGTGCTCACTTTCTGGTTTCCACTTGTTGGCTATTCACCCACGATGCATTACATTGCTTAAAATATTAAGAAATAGAACAAATCACACCATAAACAAACACAGAGATGACTTAAATTTTTTAGAAGAACCTAAAACATGATAGAAAAATGTGAAAAAGACATGAA
>NW_011495059.1:7963889-7964589 GCF_000754665.1 Bison bison bison | reverse complement strand
TGTTGTTTTCCTCTATTTCTTTGCATTGATCGCTGAGGAAGTCTTTCTTATCTCTTCTTGCTATTCTTTAGAACTCTGCATTCAAATGTTTATATCTTTCCTTTTCTCCTTTCCTTTTCACTTCTCTTCTTTTCACAGCTATTTGTAAGGCCTCCCCAGACAGCCATTTTGCTTTTTTGCATTTCTTTTCCATTGGGATGGTCTTGATTCCTGTCTCCTGCACAATGTCACAAACCGCAGTCCATAGATCATTAGGTACTCTATCAGATTTAGTCCCTTAAATCTATTTCTCACTTCCACTGTATAATCATAACAGATTTGATTTAGGTCATATATGAATGGTCTAGTGGTTTTCCCTACTTTTTCAATCTAAGTCTGAATTTGGCAACAAGGAGCCAAAGCAAAAACAACACCCAGTTGTGATTGGGACTGGTGATATAAGCAAAGTTCAATGCTTTAAAGAACAATATTGTATAGGAAGCTGGAATGTTATGTCCATGAATCAAGGCAAATTGGAAAAAGTCAAACAGGAGATGGTAAGAGTGAACATCGACATTCTATGAATCAACAAACTATGATGAACTGGAATGGGTGAATTTAACTCAGATGATCACAATATCTGCCACTGTGGGCAGGAATACCTTAGAAGAAATGGAGTAGCCACAATAGTCAACAGAAGATTCTGAAATGCAGTTCTTGG
>NW_011495059.1:7963025-7963789 GCF_000754665.1 Bison bison bison | reverse complement strand
GCAATTCACTCAAATTCATGTCAATCGAGTCTGTGATGCCATCCAGCCATCTCATCCTCTGGCATCCCCTTATCCTGCTGCCCCAAATCCATCCCAGCATCAGAGTCTTTTCCAATGAGTCAACTCTTCACATAAGGTGGCCAAAGTATTGTAGTTTCAGCTTCAGCATCAGACCTTCTGATGAACACTCAGGACTGATTTCCTTTAGAATGGACTGGTTGGATCTCCTTAAAGTCCAAAGGACTCTCAAGAGTCTTCTCCAACACCATAGTTCAAAAGCATCAATTCTTCAGTGCTCAGCTTTCTTCACAGTCCAAATATCACATTATCATCGCCTTGCCTAGATGGACCTTTGTTGGAAAGTAATGTCTCTACTTTTTTAATATGCAATGTAGTTTGGGCACAACTTTCCTTCCAAGGAGTAAGCGTTTTTAATTATATAGGTGCAATCACAATATGCAGTGATTTCGGAGCCCCCCAAATAAATAAATAAATAAGTCTGACACTGTTTCCCCATCTATTTTCCATGAAGTGATGGAACCAAATGCCATGATCTTCATTTTCTGAATGTTGAGTTTTAAGCCAACTTTTTCAGGCTCCTCTTTCACCTTCATTAAGAGGCTTTTTAGTTCCTCTTCACTTTCTGCCATAAAGGTGGTGTCATCTGCATATTTGTGGTTATTGATATTTCTCCCAGCAATCTTGATTCCAGCTTGTACTTCTTCCAGCCTGTTTCTCATGATGTGCTCTGCATACAATTTAAA
>NW_011495059.1:7962163-7962925 GCF_000754665.1 Bison bison bison | reverse complement strand
CTATTACTCTTTATATCTTTGATGAATATTTAAATAGTTGCCTAAGCCATCTCCCCTTCGAATACCCTGGATCAGGCGGGGCTGAACCCTGGCAGTAAACCATTCAACATCTCAGTAATCCAAGTCTATACACCAACCACTAATGCTGAAGAAGCTGAATGATTCTATGAAGACCTACAAGGCCTTCTAGAACAAACACCCAAAAAAGATGTCCTTTTTCACTATAGGGGACTGGAATGCAAAAATAGGAAGTCAAGAAACACCTGGAGTAACAGGCAAATTTGGCCTTGCAGTACAGAATGAAGCAGTTCAAAGGCTAATAGATTTTTGTCAAGAGAACACATTGGTCATATCAAAAGCCCTCTTCTAACAACACAAGAGATGACTATACAAATGGACATCACCAGATAGCCAAAGCAAAATCAGATTGATTATGTTCTTTGAAGCCAAAGATGGAGAAGCTCTATACAGTCAGCAATAATAAGACAGCAATAATAAGACTGGGAGCTGACTGTGGCTCAAATTATGAACTACTTATTGAAAAATTCAGACTGAAATTGAAGTGGTGAAAACTACTAGACCAATCAGGTATGACCTACCTCAAATATCTTATGACTATATAGTGGAGCTGAGAAATAGATTTAAGGGACTAGATCTGATAGAGTGTGTGATGAACTATGGATGGAGGTTCATGACTTTAAACAAGATACAAGGATCAAGACCATCCCCAAGGAAAAGAAATGAAAAAAAAAAAAAAAAAAA
>NW_011495059.1:7960818-7962063 GCF_000754665.1 Bison bison bison | reverse complement strand
AATGTCTCTGCTTTTCAATATGCTATCTAGGTTGGTCGCGACTTTTCTTCCAAGGAGTAAGTGTCTTTTAATTTAATGGCTGCAGTACGATCTGCAGTAATTTTGGAGCCCAAAAAATAAAGTCTGAGACTGTTTCCACTGCTTCCCCATTTATTTCCCGTGAAATGATGGGACCAGAAGCCATGATCTTCATTTTCTGAATGTTGAGCTTTAAGCCAACTTTTTCACTATGCATGTTCACTTTCATCAAGAGGCTTTTTAGTTCCTCTTCACTTTCTGCCATAAGGGTGGTGTCATCTGCATATATGAGGTTATTGATATTTCTCCCAGCAATCTTGATTCCAGCTTGTGCTTCTTCCAGGCCAGCATTAGTCATGATGTACTCTGCATAGAAGTTAAATAAGCAGGGTGACAATATTCAGCCTTGATGTACTCCTTTTCCTATTTGGAACCAGTCTCTTGCTCCATGTCTAGTTCTAACTGTTGCTTCCTGACCTGCATATCGGTTTCTCAGGAGGCAGGTCAGGTGGTCTGGTATTCCCATCACTTTCAGAATATTCCACAGTTTATTATGATCCATACAGTCAAAGGCTTTGGCATAGTAAATAAAGCAGAAATGGATGTTTTTCTGGAACTCTTTTGCTTTTTTGATGAGCAAGCGGATGTTGGCAATTTGATCTCTGGTTCCTCTCCCTTTTCTAAAACCAGCTTCAGCATCTGGAAGTTCATCGTTCATGTATTGCTGAAACCTGTCTTGGAGAATTTTGAGCATTATTTTACTAGTGTCTGAGATTCGTGCAATTTTACGGTAGCTTGAGCATTCTTTGGCATTGTCTTTCTTTAGGACTGAAATAAAAACTGTCATTTTCCAGTCCAGTGGCCACTGCTGAGTTTTCCAAATTTGCTGGCCTATTGAGTACAGCACTTTCACAGCATCATCTTTCAGGATTTGAAATAGTTCAACTGGAATTCCATCACCTCCACTAGCTTTGTTCATAGTGATGCTCTCTAAGGCCTACTTGACTTCACATTCCAGGATGTCTGGCTCTAATTCAGTAATCACACCATCGTGATTATCTTGGTTTTGAAGATCTTTTTTGTACAGTTCTTCTGTGTATTCCTGCCACTTCTTCTTAATATCTTCTTCTTCTGATAGGTCTATACCATTTCTGTCCTTTATCGAGCCATTCTTTGCATGAAATATTCCCTTGGTATCTCTAATTTTCTTTAAGATATCTCTAGTCT
>NW_011495059.1:7959642-7960718 GCF_000754665.1 Bison bison bison | reverse complement strand
GAGGCCCCCCGCCCGTGGCAAAGGTCATGAGGAAGGAGGCTCGACATACGCAAAGGCGGGATCGAGCCTCAGGAGTCCCTCTGGAAATCCTTGAGCATCTACTCCCGTAACCAGAGCTTGCCTACTTTACTACTTTGTGCTCTCACCTACACCTCTGACTTTATGGGGACTGTCCCCCACCACCTCTTTTGGAGAAGGAGTTAACTTAGAGCTCCAGTTAATAATAATTCCTGTGCGTGATAGGACTGTTTCAACCTACAAACTCCTCTGAAGGTTCTCTAGCCTGCCTGACAGGCTTGTCCAGCCACATGTGATTGCTCACAGCCTCCCAACCATGAGAGGCACGAGATGCTTTAAACCTTCTAAAAAAAACAGGTTCTTTAGAGAAGTTAGAAAACTATTAGTATAAGTATAATGGGCTGATTAGAAATTGTATTGGTGAAGGGTTTTTCATTTGTTGAGCCAATGTTTACTGCTAAGTCTTCACATCCCCTGCCCTTACACACATTAATGAATATATAGAAGAAATAAGTATTAACCTTTGATATAAATCACGTTAGGCCTTAGGCCAAGTAAATTCTTTCCTTAACTAAAACCCTCTACACCCTTACCCTATAGGAATGTAACTGTATTTGAATGATGACTGTTTTAAGAATAATCACCCCTGGAGAAATAAGTGTTGACTGACCACTGTCACAAGGAGAGGGTCATAAATTGTCAGCAGGACCCCCTGGCCAGAAGATGATGTAACACCCCTAAGACCTCTGTATACATTTGTGTGAAGCACCTGACTTTAATAAAAGTCAGGACTGCCGTCCCCACGTGACTTTTGTATAACATCTCAGTGTATAAAAACAGACTCTGGAAAATAAAGAATGGGGATCAGTTCCTCAAAAGACTGGTCTCCCCATGTCGCTGTCTCTCTCACTCTGGCTGAGTCTCCATCTGGAGAGCAGAACCCGCCATGCTTACTAATTATGCCTGGGCTTCTAAGATCCGACCAGGGAGGCCTCAGTGTCTCCTCTCCTTCAGGAGAATGGAAGGACGCCTGCGGCCTACTTAAGTGGTGCAAGCTT
>NW_011495059.1:7958437-7959542 GCF_000754665.1 Bison bison bison | reverse complement strand
TTTTGGGTGTTAGTTCTAAAAGATCTTGTAGGTCTTCATAGAACCGTTCAACTTCAGCTTCTTCAGCGTTATTGGTTGGGGCATAGACTTGGATTAATGTAAACATATGTTTACACATATATAAACATATCTGTGTGTGTATATGTATATACTAAAATTATGTTCCTTGTTAATAATAAATAAAACATTAAAATCTGACATAAGTGACAACAAACTTAAAATTTAAGCCAACCAAATTTGAATTTACAGAGGAAATATATTTAATTACTGACATTATTTTAGAATACTGGGATATGGAGATGCTAATAAAAACAGAAACAGCTTTTACTTGGTTTTATTCTTGTCATAAAATTCTTCGTGGGCAATGCCCCCAGTATTGCCTGCACTGGATGTGGGTCACTCCCCCTGACCCATCTGTCACCACTCCATTCTAAAGTCCTTAGCTAAAAAGGGCCTAGTGACCTCTGAAAACTACCATTATTTTCCTTCCTTTCTTCCCTCCTACCTTCCCCTTTTATTTCCTTTTCTTTCTTATTATACAATTGATAAATTTTGCTTTCCATTTATAGTTATTAAAAAATACTGCCAACATTCCCCATGTTGTAAAATACATCCTTGAGCTTATCTTATATCTAACTTTCTGCCTTCCACTGCACCACAGCTGTATTGCCCCTTCCCCTTCACACTAACTGTTGGTAATCAGTTCATATTTTATATATCTGTGAGCCTCTATTTTTGTTATATTCTCTATGTTGTGATATTTTAAGGTTCTGTAAATGATACCATAGAGTATTTGTCTTTCTTATTTTAATTAATATTATGCCTTTCATGTTGCTGCAAATGACATGAATTTCATTCTTTTTATGGTTGAGTAACATTCCAAGCTGTTACTTGATGGCTCAACAGGATACAATCTCCCTGTCGAGGAGGAGATGTGAATTCAAAACTTAGGTAAGGAAGATCCCTTGGAAAGGAAATGGCAATCCACTGGGGTGTTCTTACCTGGAAAATTCCATGCGTGGAGGAGCCTGGAGGGGGTAGAGTCCATCGGGTCCCCAAGAGTGGGAAATGACTTAGTGACTGAACAAAAACAAGTGTCCCTTTG
>NW_011495059.1:7955620-7958337 GCF_000754665.1 Bison bison bison | reverse complement strand
TCTGTTTTGTAAAGTTCTTCTGTGTATTCCTGCCACCTCTTCTTAATATCTTCTGCTTCTTTTAGGTCCCTATCATTTCTGTCCTTTTTCAAGCCCATTTTTGCATAAAATGTTCTCTTGGTATCTCTAATTTTCTTGAAGATATTTTTCATCTTTCCCATTCTGTTGTTTTCCTCTATTTCTTTGCAGTGATCGCTGAGGTAAGCTTTCTTATCTGTCCTTGCTATTATTTTGGTTCTTTGCATTCAGATGCTTATATCTTTCCTTTTCTCATTTGCTTTTCACTTCTCTTCTTTTCACAGCTATTTGTAAGGCCTTCTCAGACATTTTGCTTTTTTTGCATTAGTTTCCATGGGGATCATCTTGATCCCTATCTACTGTACAATGTCAGGAACCTCCATTTAGAGACAAGGAAATCATAAAATAAACCCAATTTCATCTTCTAGATCGAAAAGTATACTATTAGATGACAAACATAGTGAATAGAATAAATGAAAGATTATACAGGGAGGCAGGAGAATATTGTGCACTTGAAAAATGTAGAGAATGAATCACAGACTACACCAATGTATATGAAGTATTACAAAACATAATCTATTGATTTTTGTCCCCCTAAGATGCAGCATTGGTTAAACAGTTGAAAATAAAAGCGTGTACTTTAACTTAAGAAAAACTAAAGGTGAAACAAAGTAGGGTCATCTCGATAAATGCTGAAAAATACTTTGATAAAATCTAATATCTATTCCTGGCTTGGGAAGAACCACTGGAGAACGCAGAGACTAATTCAGTTCAGTAATCTTCGGTTTCCCTTGTGGCTCAGCTAGTAAAAAACTGTCTTGACATGTTGGAGACCTGGGTTCCACCCCTGGGTTTGGAAGGTCCCCTGAAGGGAGACATGGCAACCTACTGAAGTATTCTTGCCTGGAGAATCACGAAGGCCTACACTCCATGAGTTGCAAGGAGCTGGACACAACTGAGCGACTGAGCCCGTTCTGTATATACTTCTTGGCAAACTAGAAGTAGAAAATTTCCTCAACCTGAAGAAGATAATAAGCTGTATAATTAACATCACACTTTATGGTAGAAAATTGAGTGTTTTTTGCTTTTCTTTCTGTTCTTTTCTCCCTTGCAGTTAATCTTTAATGTATATAAATCGTCTTTACCTACCTCTATTCAACTTTGCATATCTATTGTTTTCTTTCTTTCCGTTCCTCTCAAAGTATTAGTTTTATTTTCATTGATGTATTCCCCAATTGGAGCCTTGCTCTAGTTTTGTTTTGCAGTTTGTGCATCAGTTAGTTTTCTTCTGGTAGATTTAACTTTTGGTTTTCTTCGTTCACCAGGTCAATCCATTTTACTTTATATTTGATGGACTGTTTTGATTTTGCTTATGGGTGTATGTGTATATGTATATGTCTATATCCAGTCACACTTTTTATTGTTGTTATAAATCTCTGCCTCTACGTTGGGCTTTTGCAGTTCTGTGGCATTTTCTTTTTCATTTTTTCCCTTCTTTTTCCATTTTTGTATTCTTTTCTTTTATAGAGTTTTAAATTTTACATTTTTAAAACCTATTTTTTTTTTCTACATTTATTCCATTGTTTGCCTTTCCACTGATTTTTTCTGCTGGTAGTTAATCTTTCAGTTTAGTTCAGTTCAGTCGCTCAGCCGTGTCCGACCCTTTGTGACCCCATAAACTGCAGCATGCCAGGCCTCCCTCTCCATCACCAACTCCCGGAGTTTACCCAAATTCATGTCCATTGAGTCAGTAATGCCATCTAATCATCTTATCATCTGTTGTCCCCTTCTCTTCCTGCCTTCAATCTTTCCCAACATCATGGTCTTTTCAAATGAGTCAGCTCTTTGCATCAAGTGGCCTAAATACTGGAGTTTCAGCTTAAATGTCAGTCCTTCTAATGAACACCCAGGAGCAATTTCCCTTAGGATTGATTGGTTGGATCTCCTTGCAGCCCAAGGGACTCTCAAGAGTCTTCTCCTACACCACAATTCACAAACATCGATTCTTAAACACTCAGCCCTTTTTACAGTCCAACTGTCACATCCACACATTACCACTGGAAAAACCATAGCCTTAACTAGATGGATCTTTGTTGACAAATTAACGTCTCTGCTTTTTAATATGCTGTGTAGTTTGGTCATAACTTTCCTTCCAAGGAGTAAGTGTCTTTTCATTTCATGACTGCAGTCATCATCCGCAGTGATTTTGGAGCCCCAAAAATAAAGTCAGCCATTATTTCCACTGTTTCCCCATCTATTTTCATTAAGTGATGGAACCAGATGGCGTGATCTTAGTTTTCTGAATGTTGAGCTTTAAGTCAACTTTTTCATGCTTCTCTTTCACTTTCATCAAGAGGCTCTTTAGTTCTTCTTCACTTTCTGCTATAAGGGTGGTGTCATTTGCATATATGAGGTTATTGATATTTCTCCTGGCAATCTTATTCCAGCTTGTGCTTCTTTCAGCCCAGTGAGAGGAGTTAATCTTTAATGTATATAAATTTTCTTCATCTAGCTCTATTTAAATATGCATAACTATCCTTGATTTCTTTTCTTCCTTTCCTCTCAACGTTATGCTAGTTTTATTTCCATTGCCTTAATTCCCACTGGGCACTCAGCTTTAGTTTTGTTTTCCAGTTTGTGCTTTAGTTAGCTGTGTTCTTAACTGGTAGTTACCATTTTCTGTTTCCTTTGTTCACTGG
>NW_011495059.1:7952425-7955520 GCF_000754665.1 Bison bison bison | reverse complement strand
CAAAGAGTCTTCATGACTGAGCGACTAAACTGAACTGAACTGATGCCCTTCTTCATTCTGTACTCCAATGCCAAACGTCCCTGTTACTCCAATTATTTCTTGACTTCCTGCTTTTGCATTTCAGTCCCTTATAATGGAAAGGACTTCTTATGCGGAATTAGTTATATAAGGTCTTGTAGGTCTTTATAGAACTGTACAGATTCAGCTTTTCTATATTGCTGGTTGGGACATTCAGTTCAGTCGTGGCCACCTCTTTATCACATCATGAATTGCAGCACGCCAGGCTTCCCTGTCCATCACCAGCTCCTGGAGTTTACCCAAACTCATGTCCATCAAGTTGGTGATGCCATTCGGCCATCTCATCCTCTGTCATCCCCTTCTCCTCCTGTCCCCAATCTCTCCCAGCATCAGGGTCTTTTTTTCCAATGAGTCAACTCTTCACATAAGGTGGCCAAAGTATTGGGGTTTTAGCTTCAGCATCAGTCCTTCCAATGAACACCCAGGACTGATCTCCTTTAGGTTGTGGCACAGACTTGGACTAAATGTGATATTGAATGGTTTGCCTTCAAAACAAACAGCGATCTTTTTTTCTTTTTTTTTTTTTTTTTGGACTGTTTTGATTTTGTTTATAGGTGTATATGTGTATGTTCTCATTATAGGAATATATGTGTATATTCTGTTATTCTAAATATTATTTGCCTGACAGTGTAACTGCCATTTGTCTGGGGTTTGTCTTTGTTTTCTCTTTTTTGGATATTTTTTAAAAACCTAACATAACATAAAATGCCATAATGTAGCACCTCTGGTATCTCTGTTCCTGGCCACAGGTCCAGCCCTAAGCATTTGGAATGGATGCTCAGACCCTGGCAACCAGGAAACTCCTACCCCTAGGCATTATCAAATAGTGAGAACTCACACAAAGGAAACCACTTGGATACACGACTCTGCATCACCCAGCCACAAGTCGCACCCAGTGTAGGACACCTCATCCAAAAAGCAAAACAAAAATACAAACCCAATCATCCATAGACAGTATTTCCTTCTCACTCAGCCCAGTACATTAATATATATATATTCACCACAAATATCACCGAATGCAAGGTTAACCTTAGAAGGGCAGAAAACAAATGGAAGAACTCTACTTTGAAGCCTGGAAAAGGAGACCTCAAACAAAATAAGTTTAAAGAAAATAATCAAAAGTCAAAGAAAAGACTCTGGCAGGGCCATAACTTCCGCTTTGGAGGCAGACCGAGTGCCTGCACATTTGGCACTGCCAGGGTCCCCATAACCCAAACAGCTGTACTACCTTCATTCTCAGCTCTCACTCTGGCAGAGCTGCAACAGGTAAAAAGATTCTTGTGCCTATGTGTGCAGGGTCACTTCAGTAATGTCTGACTTTTTTCTATCCTGTAGACTGTTGTCTTCCAGGATTCTCTGATAGGGAGAGGGATTCTCTAAGCAAGAATATTGGAGCATATTGGCCTATACTTGTTATATACTTCTAGTGCACTATATTTACTTCTGCACTAGTAACACCTGAGTACCTGGTGCTACCAGAAACTTTGTGATCCAAGCAGCAGAACCACCTCCACAACTGGCTCTCATAGGGGCAAAACAAAGTCCTCCAGGACAGCCTCAGGAGGAAATCTTCATGGACAAACCACACACAGAGACCAAAGTAAATCCAAGTTGAAACCCAGGAGCAGTGTGGCTAAGAAAGAAGACCCAAACCTTCCTACCAGCTCTACAAGTTGCAGATTAAATCCACATGATCAACTAGGCAGACTCTGTGTCTATGGAATATATAAAAGGTCGTTGAGAGCTCCTACAAAAGAAAACACACTAGTTCTGATAGCTGTGGGCATTGGAGGCAAGAACGCATAGGAATAGGACCAGATTACAATGTGAGTTTTGCCCCCAGCAGGTCCAGAGATCAGCACAAAGATGAAAGATATCCTAAGGAGGTGAGGTGGACTGTGATTCCAAACAAGGGAAAAGACTCTGACAGCAGTGATTCAAGATAAACATGTATTATTCTTATGTTTTGACTTTTTCTGTAGATTGTTTGGATTCTTTTTTCTCCCCCCACCCACACTGTTTTAGTTGTTGATTTTATTTGAACTATGAAATCTTATGAAGCTTTTGAGATTGTTTTTCATTTCTTCAGTCACATTTTTATTCCTGTTATAAACCTCTGCCTCAACATTGGTCTTTTGGAGTGTTTTTTTTTTTTTTCTTCTTCTTCCATTTTTCCTATTTTTAATTTTTTTTTTTTTAGCCTATTATATTTTTTTTCTACATTTTTTCCCTTTGTTTGCCTTTCCTAGTGTTCTTTCCCCTTGTGGTTAATCTTAATTATATATAAATCTTCTTGATCTACCTGTTTTACTTTTGAATATCTATTCTTGCTTTATTTTCTTTGTTTCCTTTCTGCTCAACATTTTGATAATTTTATTTTCATAGCTGCATTCTCTAATTGGCACCTTGCTCCAGTTTTGCTTTCAGGTTCATGTTTTAGTTATTTTTCTTCTGGTATATGTAATTTTCCGTTGGCTATTTTTGACACATGGATGTATTATATCCTATTTTTCTTCAACTGTTTAAATTTTGCTTATGAGTGGACATGCATATGTGTATATTCAGCCACATTTTTTATTGTTGCTATAAATCTCAGGCTTTTTGTTGGGCTTTTGCAGTTCTATGGAGTTTTCTTTTTCTTTTTTTTCCTCTTTCTTTTTGACTTCCATTTTTTTTTCTCTTCTTTATAATTTGAATTAAAATTTTTTTCAACCTGTTATATTTTTCTACATCTATCCCTTTATTTGTCTTTCTTACTTTTTTCCCCCCTTGCAGTTTATCTTTGATGTATATAAGTCTTCTTCATCTAACACTATCTATTCTTTCTTTCTCCCCCCTCCCCTTTGGGTTCCTCTCCACATATTTGTAATTTTGTTTTCAGTCCTTTATTTCCCACTTAGTATAGTATTTTAGTTTTGTTTTCCAGTCTGTGTTATAGTTAGTTTTGTACTTAACTGGTAAATACAATTTTTGTTTTTGTATTTGTTTTAATTTAATTTAATTTTTAGCTTTATAAT
>NW_011495059.1:7950920-7952325 GCF_000754665.1 Bison bison bison | reverse complement strand
ATGGATTCATTTTGATATTTGGCAAAACTAATACAATTATGTAAAGTTTAAAAATAAAATAAAATTAAAAAATTAAATTAAAAAAAAGATAAAACAATAAATACTGCCACAGTAAAAAAAAAAGAATATATGGAATCACAAAAATAAAATAAAATAAAATCGGTAGGATGAAGGAACTAGGGGAAAAAACATGAGTGTCAGTAGGACTGGACCTGCCTCTGAGGGCTGGGAGATCTGGAGTAGGTGTCCGATCTCCACATGAGAGCAACTGTCTGAATCAAAAAAAGAAACATTTAAGGGTGAGAGTGGAAAACCTAATCTGTGGCAGCCTAAATGGAATGAAAATCAGACAGTCATTTCCATAGCAATTCACACCCCAGAGAGGGACACTTGTCCCATAGAAGGTGCAGCAGGTAACATATGGTTCATGGAGATTGTGGAGAAATCCCTGGCTGTAGTTTGCTATCTACTGGTTAGAGACAAGTTGATGGAATGTGGGAATGAGGAGATTGTGTGGGAAATGCCTGTGGAGGTAAGCCAGGCAGCCATGGAAGAAAGGTGACACCACTGAGTCACATATAGGGGGTGGAGCCATTACCATAGCCTCTCTCTCCCCACATGCCTGCATCACAACTGAACAATAGAGATGCTAACCATCAAGCAATTGAATCACTGAACTACAGAGTAAGATTCCACCCAGCTTGCTCCTTTAAGTGCCTGATGTTCCAAACTACAGAGTAGGACCTCAGCCTGGGGGGCCCCTCTATGTGCCTGACATGCTGAACAACAGTGAAGGACCCCAGACAAGGGAGCCCTCAAAGTGCCTGAATACACGGAACTATGGAGAAAGACTAGCTAAAAAGGCCTTCAGATTGCCAACTATAAGAGGTTCAGAGAAATATTCTGATAGGGCCATAACTCCTGAGGTGGAGCCAGTCCAAGTGCCTA
The DNA here is from genome assembly GCF_000754665.1 of Bison bison bison. NCBI lineage: Eukaryota > Metazoa > Chordata > Mammalia > Artiodactyla > Bovidae > Bison > Bison bison. The sequence goes on along the minus strand of NW_011495059.1, from coordinate 7,951,377 downwards.
CACACTTGGCACTGCCAGGGTCCTCAAAAGCCAAGCAGCTATGTTACCTTCATGCTTAACTCACTCGGACAGAGCTGCCACAGGTAACAAAGAACCTCTTGTGTTTTTGCTCTCAGGGTCGATTCAGTAGTGTCAGACCCTGTTCTACCCTATAGACTGTACCTGCCAGGATTCTCTATCAGGAAGGGGGTTCTTTATGCAAGAATACTGGAACATATTGGTCAATACTGATTACCATACCCTTCTAGAGCACTATATTACCTGCTGCCCTAATTGCCAAATCCCTGAGTACCTGGTGCTGCCAGAACCACTGCAGCCAAAGCAGCTGCACCACCTCCACATCTGGCCCTCACAGGGGCAAACCCAAGGCCTCCAGGGCAACCTCAGGAGCAATCCCCATTGGGCAAACCACATGCAGAGATGAAAATTAAACACAATTGAAACCCAGTGGCAGTGT
>NW_011495059.1:7949895-7950820 GCF_000754665.1 Bison bison bison | reverse complement strand
ATCCTAGGGAGGTCAGGTGGACTGTGATTCCAGGTGAGGGAAAGGACTCTTACAGCAGTGACTCGAGATAAACACATATTGTTCTGTTTTGACTCTCTCTGTAGATTTTGAGATGTTCTTTTTTTTTCTTTTTCATTTCCTCAGTCACATTTTTATTCCTGTTATCAACCTCTGCTTCTATGTTGGGCTTTTGCAGTTCTGTAGAATTTTCCTTTTGTTTTTATCTTTAGTCTTTTTCTAATTTTAATTTTTAAGGCTCTTATGTTTTTCTACATTTATTCCTTTGTTTGCTTTTCCTACTGTTCTTTTCCCCTTGCAGTTAATCTTTAATGTATAGAAATCATCTTTATCTACCCCTGTTTAAGTTTGCATATCTATTCTTTCTTTCTTTCCTCTCAAAATATTTGTTAGATTTATTTTAATTGCTTTATTCCCTCTAGAACCTTGCTCTAGTTTTGTTTTCCATTTTGTACTTTAGTTAGTTTTGTTCTTGCAGATAAACTTTTGGTTTTCATTGTACGCTGGGTCAATTTACTGTACTTTATTTTTCTTGGACTGTTTTGATGTTCCTTATGGGTGTATATGTAATATGTGTATATTCAGTCACACTTTTTATTTTTGTTATAAACCTCTGCCTCTACATTGGTCTTTTGCTGCTCTGTGGAGTTTTGTTTTTCTTTTTCCTTTGTATTGTCTTCTTCCATTCCTCCCCCCTTTTTATATCTTTATTTATTTATTTTAAGTTTTTAAACCTATTATATTTCTTCTACAATTACTCCTTTCTTTGCCTTTCCTACTCTTCTTTTCCCCTTGTGGTTAATCTTTAATGTATATAAATCTTCATCTACCTCTTTTACCTCTGCATATCTATTCTTTGTTTTCTTTATTTTCCTTTCCTATCTAACGTTTTGTTAGGTTTATTTTC
>NW_011495059.1:7948075-7949795 GCF_000754665.1 Bison bison bison | reverse complement strand
AATAATAATGAAAATTATATAATTTTCTATAATAAATTTTCTATAATAAAATTACTATATATATATATAGTAAAATAATAATAATAATGAAAATGCAAAGAAACACTACACAAATGAAGAAACAAACTAGAAACACAGAAGTCCAAAGAAATAAAGAGGAAATAGGCAAAACACCTGAAAAAAAATTCAGAATGATGAAAGTAAGCAGGATCAAAAACCTTGAAAAAAAATGAAGAAAATGCATTAATCAATGAACAAAACTTAGATGAATGAAAGAATAAAAATACAGAGGCAAACAACACAATTACTGAAGTTAAATATACTCTAAAAGGAATCAATAATAGAATATTGGAAGCAGAGAAACAAATTTGTAAGCTGGAAGATAAAATGGTGTCAATAACTGCTGAAGAGCAGAATAAAAAAAAGAATGAAAAGAATGGAGGATAGTCTCAGAGACCTCAGGGACAAAATCAAATGCACTAACAATCGAATTACAGGGGCCCTACTCCAGTACTTTTGCCTGGAAAATCCCATGGACGGGGGAGCCTGGTAGGCTGCAGTCCATGGGGTCACTAGAGTCGGACACGACTGAGTGACTTCACTTTCGCTTTTCACTTTCATGCATTGGAGAATAAAATGGCAGCCCACTCCAGTGTTCTTGCCCAGAGAATTCCAGGGACCAGGGAGCCTGGTGGGTTTCCATCTATGGGGTCAAACAGAGTTGGACACGACTGAAGCTACTTAGCAGCAGCAGCAGAAGAAGAAGAAGAAGAAGAGAAGAAGAAATGATATAAGAATTTTTTCTGAAGACATTACAGTTGAAAATTTCCCTTAAAAGGAAAAGGAAACAGTCAATCAAGTCCAAGAGGCACAAAGAGTCCTTTACAGAATAACTTCAGTAGAAACATGGCAAGACACATACTAATCAAATTAACAAAACTAAACACCAAGAAAGAATATTTAAAAACAACAAGGGAGAAGCAACAAGTAACTTACAAGGGAAACCCCATATGTTTAACAGTTGTTCTTTTAGCAGAAACTCTGCAGGCCCCAGGGGATTGACAGTATGTATTTAAAGTACTGAAAGGAAAGGGAAATTTTACCACCAAGATTACTGTACCCAGCAAGGATGTCATTCAAAATTGATGGAGAAATCAAAAGCTGTTCAGTCAAACAATTGTTAAGACAATTCAAAAACCACCCAAAACCGCTTTACAATAAATATTAAAGGGATTTATATAGTCTCTCTCCACTATTGACTCCACCTCATCTCATTTGGGTCACCTCTAACTCCCTCCTCCCTCTTCTCTTCTCCATGTAACGCTGTTAACCTCTCTCAGTGACCCTCACAGTAGAGAAACTTTTAATCTTCAACGTAGATGTTTTATTAATGGTGCTGTATAGAAGGAGAAGTTTTGAAACTACTGTAAAAATAAGACCGATAACTGAAAGCAGGAGGCTTAAGTCCAAACCCTGACTCCAGGGAACTCCTGACTCCAACGAACATTAACTGACAGGAGCTCATCAAATGCCTCCATACCAACACTGAAACCAAGCACCACACAAGGGCCAACAAGTTCCAGGGCAAGACATACCAAGCAAATTCTCCAGCAACAAAGGAACACATCCCTGAGCTTCAAGATACAGGCTGCCCAAAGTCACCCCAAAACTATAGACATCTCATAACTCATTACTGGACATTTCATTGCACTCCAGAGAG
>NW_011495059.1:7946521-7947975 GCF_000754665.1 Bison bison bison | reverse complement strand
GTTACCTCACAGTCAAGACCATGGTGGAATTCATTTCCATGAATAGCTACCACAAGCTTCCAGCTTCTTACAGGAAACACTGAGTAATCATGCCTACCCGTCTAGTTCCCAAGGTCTCTTATTGAGGTCGAGGGCTGTGGAAGGTAGGGGAATGAGTTGTGTGCTTCACCTCAGTCCTTGTGTGTATAATTGACTAGCAGGGCGAGCCAGCCTGAGATGTACCCTATGGGGGACATCCTTTGTTGGCTTAGTGGGGTTTCCTGTGGTTTCCGTGACATGCTCTTTTCCCAGTATCCACTGGTTGTTTACTCACCTAGGACGCACATGACTGTTCATAGTCTTATTTCAAATAGTCAAAAAGTTGAGAACAAGACAGTGAGGTGGAGATGGACAGGGAGTACATCTCTCTCCAAGGATATATCAGGAATACACCTTCAGACATAAGTACTTGCAGAACATCAGCTGAGAGCAGACAGGTCTGCCTGAACAGAGTAAAAGAATATATGGAACCACAAAATATCGGTAGGATGAAGGAACTGGGTGGGGGGTGGGGGTGTGGCCCACGGGAAACATGAGTGTTAGTAGGACTGGACCTGCCCTCAGTGGGCAGGAGATCTGAAGTAGATGTCCAATCTCCACATGGGAGCAACTGTCTGAATCAAAGGAGAAATATTCAAGGCTGAAAGTGAAATAGCTGATCTGTGGCAGCCTAAATGGAATGAGAATCAGCCATACACACCCCAGAGAGGGACACAGGTCCCATAGAAGGTGCAGTAGGTAGCTGATGGTTCATAGAAATTGTGGAGAAATCCCTGGCTATGGTCTACTGGTTAGAGACAAACTGATGGAATGTGCGAATGAGGAGATTGTGTGGGAAATGCCTGTGGAGGTAAGCCAGGCAGCCATGGAAGGAAAATGACACTGCTGAGTCATGTATAGGGGGCGGAGCCATCACCATAGCCTTTCTCTCCCCACAAGCCTGCATCACAGCTGAACAATAGAGATACTTGCCCATTAAGCAATTGAATTACTGAACTGCAGAGTAAGACTCCACCCAGGGTGCTCTTTTAAGTGCCTGATGCTCTAAACTGCAGAGTAGGACCCCAGTCTGGGGGGCCTCTCTATGTGCCTGACATGCTGAACAACAGACAAGGACCCCAGACAAGGAAGCTCTCGAAGTCCCTGAATGCATAGAACTGTGGAGAAATACTAGCCAAATATACCTTCAGATAGCCAGCTACAAGAGGCTCAAAGAAAGATTCTGATAGGGCCATAACTCCTGTAGCGGAGGCAGTCCAAGTGCCTGCCCACTTGGCACTGCCAGGGTCCCCACAAGCCAAGCAACTGTGTCACTTTCATGCTCAACTCTCAGACAGAGCTGCCATGGGTAAAAAGACTCTCATAGCTTTGCTCTCAGGGTCGCTTCCAAGGTGTCAGACTCTTTTCTACCCTAT
>NW_011495059.1:7946062-7946421 GCF_000754665.1 Bison bison bison | reverse complement strand
GGTTTTCCTTACTTTCAATTTAAGTCTGAATTTGGCAATATGGAGTTCATGATCTGAGCCATAGTCAGTTCTTGGTCTTGTTTTTGTTGACTGTATAGAGCTTCTCCCTCTTTGGATGCAAAGAATATAATCAATCTGATTTTGGTGTTTACCGTCTAGTATTGTCCATCTGTAGAATCTTCTCTTGTGTTGTTGGAAAAGGGTGTTTTCTATGACCAGTGCATTTTCTTGATAAAACTCTATTAGTCTTTACCCTGTTTCATTCCGTATTCCAAGACCAAATTTGCCCGTACTTCAGGTGTTTCTTGACTTCCTACTTTTGCATTCCAGTCCCCTATAATGAAAAGGACATCTTTTTT
>NW_011495059.1:7944863-7945962 GCF_000754665.1 Bison bison bison | reverse complement strand
TTTTTTCATAAATGGATGTTGAATTTTTTTCAAAGGCCTTCTCTGCATCTACTGAGATAATAATACGGATTTATCTTTCAATTTGTTAACATGATGTATTACATTGTTTGACTTATGAATATTAAATAATCCTTGGATCCCTGAGATAAAGTCCACTTGGTCATGGTGTATGAACTTTTTAATATGGTGTTGGATTCTCTTTGCTATGACTTTGTTACAAATTTTTGTATATTTTTTCATTAGTGTTATTAACCTCTAGTTTTCTATTGTTGTGGCATCTTTATCTAGTTTTGGTGTTAGGGTGATGGTGGCCTAATAGAATGAGTTTGGAAATTTCCCTCCGTCTGTAATTTTCTGGAAGAGTTTGAGTATGTTAGCTCTTCTCAAAATTTTTGGTAGAATTCAGCTGTGAATCCGTCTGTTTCTGGGCTTGTCTTTGCTGAAAGATATCTGATTACAGTTTCGATTTCCATGCTTGTGACATGTCTGTTAAGATTTTCTGTTTCCTCCCCTTCGGTTTTGGAAAGTTATACTGTTCTAATAATTTGTCCATTTCTTCCAAGTTGTCCATTTTCTAGGCATATCATTTCTGGTAATAGTGTCTTATGATCCTTTGTATTTCTGTCTTGTCTGTTGGGATTTCTCCATTTTCATTTCTAAGTTTGTTGATTTGATTTTTATTCCTTCATTTCTTGATGACTCTTGCTAATGGTTTTTCAATTTTATTTATCTTCTCAAATAAGCAGTTTTTAGCTTTGTTGATTTTTGCCATTGTCTCTTTTGTTTCCTTTGAATTTATTTCTCTCTTAATTTTCATAATTCCTTTCCTTGAACTTGCCCTGCCGTTCTTCATGTCTTCCCTTTCTCGTGGCTTTAGATGAAGAGTTAGGTGATTTATTTGACTTATTTCTTGAGGTAAGCCTGTATTGCTATGAACCTCCTCCTGCTTCAGTTTTGGAAAGTTATACTGTTCTAATAATTTTTCCATTTCTTCCAAGTTGCTCATTTCTATGCCTATGGTGATTTCTTTCTTTCAATTCTTCCTTTTTTGTTGGTTTCACAGAAATGTGCTGTTTAGCCTACACATATTGGAATTATT
>NW_011495059.1:7944280-7944763 GCF_000754665.1 Bison bison bison | reverse complement strand
AGGGGAGGGTGTCTTATAGGGTGGTGCCAATGGGCAAGGGTGAGTTCACTCATTCTTGGGTGAGTACAGCTTGGGTGGGTTCACTCTCCTTGACACTTGTTTTGAATCTCAGTTGATAGGAGATCTTCATCTTTTTGTCCTGGATAAGGAGTTGGCTGTTCCCTAATTATGCTAGAGCCTTTTGGCTTCCTGATCACCTTAATTATTTTGAAGACTCCCAGTGGTCTGCTCCAGAGCCCCAGAGCACTCCTATATATAGGGGACCACACTCTTTTGATTATGAGGTCAGTAAGTCACTTCCCTAGCCAATGGTGGCCCTTCATGAGCCTTGACATCAAAAGGCTTATCCTGACACCACTAAGGGTGGATGGGGAACAACTCAGATGATTTTGTGGGAGAAACTATGCACTATTAATGCTCCCAAAGAGCCCACCAATCTCACCTGCCATCCTCATCTAAGTCAACACACATGGGTTACATGGC
>NW_011495059.1:7943759-7944180 GCF_000754665.1 Bison bison bison | reverse complement strand
CAGTCTGTTGTTCCATGTCCTGTTCTGACTGTTGCTTCTTGATCTGCATACAGAATACACTAGAGGCATGTAACATGCTTTAGTAGTCCCATGTTTTGAAGAATTCTCCATGTTTTTTGGGATCTACACAATCAAAGTCTTTGGCATAGTCAAATAGGAGTACTTGCTTTCCTGGTGTTCTCTTGATTTTTTGATGACCCAACAGGTGTAGGCAATTTGATTTTCGGCCCCTCTGCCCTTTCTAGATCCAGCTTGAATGTCTGGAAACTCATGGCTCACATTCTGTTGAAGCCTGGTTGGGGAATTTTCAGAAGTACTTGGCGAGTGTGTGAGATGTGTGCAGTTAAGCAGTAGTTTGTACATTCTTTGAATTGCCTCTCTTTAGGGTTGGGATGAAATCTGACCTTTTCCAGTCCTCTGG
>NW_011495059.1:7942785-7943659 GCF_000754665.1 Bison bison bison | reverse complement strand
AGAAAGCTAAGCGCCGAAGAATTAATGCTTTTGAACTACGGTGTTGGAGAAGACTCCTGAGAGTCCCTTGGACTGCAAGGGGATCCAACCAGTTCATTCTGAAGGAGATCAGCCATGGGTGTTCTTTGGAGGGAATGATGCTAAAGCTGAAACTCCAGTACTTTGGCCACCACATGTGAAGTGTTGACTCACTGGAAAAGACTTTGATGCTGCAAGGGATTGGGAGCAGGAGGAGAAACGGACAACAGAGCATGAGATGGCGGGATGGCATCACTGACTCGACGGACATGAGTGTGAGTGAACTCCGGGAGTTGGTGATGGACAGGGAGGATTGGCATGCTGCAATTCATGGGGTTACAAAGAGTCAGACACGACTGAGTGACTGAACTGAACTGAACTGATACACAGGTCTTTTGTTTCTTTAGATAGATTTATTCCTAAGTATTTTATTCTTTTTATTACAATGGTGGATGGGAATGTTTCCTTATTGTCTTTCTCTTTTCTATTTGTTAGTGTATAGGTATGCAAGGGACGTCTGTGTGTTAATTTTATATCCTGAAAGTTTACTATATTTATTGCTTAGTTCTAGTAATTTTCTGGTGGAGTCTTTAGGGTTTTCTATTCAGAGGATCATGATATTGGAAAAGAGTGAAAGTTTTAATTTTTGTTTTCCAATCTGGATTTATTTTTATTTCTTTTTCTTCTATGATATATATGGTTAAAACTTCTGAAACTATTTTGAATATAATGACGAGAGTGAGCACTCTTATCTTGTTCTCAACTTTGGCAGTGCGGGGGGGAGGGGGTTGCTTTGAGTTTTTCAACATTGAGGATTGTCTTTGCTGTGGGCTTGTCATATATAGCTTTTATTATG
>NW_011495059.1:7942003-7942685 GCF_000754665.1 Bison bison bison | reverse complement strand
AATTTATTCACTAGAAAAGGCCCTGATGCTGGGAAAGACTGAAGGTGGGAGGAAAAGGGGATGCAAGAGGATGAGATGATTGGATGGCATCACTGACTCAATGGACATCAGTTTGAGTAAGCTCTGGGCATTGATGATGGACAGAGAGGCCTGGCATGCTGCAGTCCATGGGTTGCAAAGAGTCAGACATGACTGAGTGAGTGAAACTGGCTCAATAGCCAAAGAGTAGAAACAATGTAAATATATCCATCCATCCCTGATGACCAGATAAATTAAATGTGGTCAATTGGTATAATGGAATATCACTCAGCCATAAAAAGGAATGGAGTTCCCACACAGGGGTGAACAGGGATGCACCTGGAAAACACATCATGAGTGAAAGAAGCCAGACACAAAAGGCCACCTGTTGTATGACTCTGTGTATATTAAGTGTCCACAGTAAGTACATCCAAGACATACACATGGTTTCCAAAGCCTGGGAGGGCTGGAGATTGACTGCTCCCAGGCATCAGGTTTCTTCTGGGCTTAGGAAACCTGTTCTTAACTGGGGGGGGTGGTGAAGGTTGGACCACTCTGAGTACAACTAACAGTCCATTCATTCATTCACATGTACATGGCGGGGGGGATTGGTGTTTATTTGAGTTATAGCTAAGTAAAACTGTTACTGAAATTATAAAAATAA
>NW_011495059.1:7939809-7941903 GCF_000754665.1 Bison bison bison | reverse complement strand
GGTTGAGAACACTCACTCCAAAATCCAAGACTACCACAGAACTAACCCTAGGGAGTATAAGATAGTGTGAAACCACACAAAATAAACCACTTGAATACAAAACCCAGCATCATACAACCAAGAGTTGCACCCTGTGCAGTATACGTCATTCAAAAAACAAAAATAAAAACCCAATCATCAGTAGACAGGATTGCCACTATACTCAGCCTTGCGCCAATCAGAGGGGGGCGGGGAAGCGCAAACAAAAACTCACCACAAATATCACCTATACAAACCATACACAAAACACTAGGCCAACCTTAGGAGGGTAGAAACCAAAAGGAAGAAAGAATTAAACCTTGAAACCTGGGTAAAGGAGACCTGAAGCAAACTAAGTTAAAAAAATAATGAAAAGTCATAAAAATAGTACACAAATGAAGGAACAAGCTAGAAACACAGAACTCCAAAGAAATGAAGAGGAAATAGGCAAACTACCTAAAAAAGAATTCAGAAAAATGATAGTAAAGATGATCAACAACCTTGAAAACAAAACAGAGAAAGTGCAAGAATCAATGAAGAAACCCCTAGATGAAGAATAAACTTACAGAGACAAACAACACAATTATTGAAATCAAAAAACACTCTAAAATGAATCAATAGCATACTATCTGAAGTAGAAGAATGAATCAGTGAGCTGGAAGATGAAATGGAGGAAATAACTGCTAAAGAACAGAATAAACTAAGGAACAGAAGATACTCTCAGAAGCATCTGGGAAAATATTAAATGCATCAATATTCCAGTTATAGGGGTCCCAGAAGAAGAGGAGAGGAAGAAAGGGTATGGGAAGTTTTTGGAGAGACTAGAGTTGAAATTTTCCCCAGTGAGGAAAAGGAAATAGTCAAACAAGTCCAAGAGGCACAATGAGCCCCATACACGATAAAGCCAAGGAGAAATATGGCAAGACACATACTAATCAAACTAGCAAAGGTTAAACACAAAGAAAGAATATTAAAAGATATAAGGGAGAAGCAATATTCCACATACAAGGGAAACTGCATACTCTTAAAAGCTGTTCTGTAAGCAAAAACTCTGCAGGCTAGAGGGAATGGCAAAATATATTTAAAGGACTGAAAGTGAAAAATGTATCACCAAGATTGCTGCATTTAAGTATCTCTTTCAAAATTTATGGAGAAATCAAATGCTGTTCAGAGAAGCAAAAATTTAAGACAACTCATTACCACAGAAACAGCTTTAGAACAAAGGATAAAGGGACTTATATAGTCAAGAAATACAAAACAAGAAAAAAGATCTACATACCCAACCCCAATCAATTAACAAAATGAAAATTCAGTTCAGTTCAGTCAGCACGAGGGTCACAGCTCAGTTGCTCAGTAATGTCAGACTCTAAGACCAGATGAACCTCAGCACGACAGGCCTCCTTGTCCATCACCAACTCCTGGAGTTTACCCAAACTTATGTCCATTAAGTCAGTGATACCATACAAACATCTCATCCTCTGTCATCCCCTTTTCCTCCTGTCCTCAATCTTTTCCAGCATCTGAGACTTTGCCAATGAGTAACCTCTTCACCTTGGGTGGCCAAAGCTTCAATATCAGTGCTTCCAATGAAAAACCCGGACTCATCTCCTTTAGGATGGACTTGTTGAATATCGGTGCAGGCCAAGGGACTCACAAGAGTCTTCTTCAACACCGCAGGTTAAAAACATCAATTCTTCAGTGTTCAGCTTTCTTTATACTTCAAATATCAGATGCATGCATGACTACTGGAAAAATCATAGCCTTGACTAGATGGACCTTTGTTGACAAAGTAATGTCTCTACTTTTCAATATGTGATACACGTTGGTCATAACTTTCCTTCCAAGGAGTAAACGCCTTTTAATTTCATGGCTGCAGTCACCATCTGCAGTGATTTTGGACCCCAAAAAATAAAGTCAGTCACTGTTTCCACTTTTTCTTCATCTTTTTGCCATGAAGTGACTGGACCACATGCCATGATCTTAGTTTTCTGAATGTTGAGCTTTAAGCCAACTTTTTCACTCTCCTCTTTCACTTTCATCAAGAGGCTTTTTAGTTCCTCTTCACTTTATTCCATA
>NW_011495059.1:7939155-7939709 GCF_000754665.1 Bison bison bison | reverse complement strand
CATCATGCTCTAGTTGTGTTTTCACTTTTGTGCTTTAGTCACATTTTTTCTGGTAGATATACTTTTTGGCTTTCTGTATTTGACAGGTGGATCTACTGTACCCTATTTTTGTTGGACTCTTAATTTTCTTTGTGGGTGTATATGTATATGTGCATATTCAGTCACACTTTTTATTGTTGCTATAAACTTCTGCTTCTACACTATGTGGAGGTTTATTTTTTTCTTCCACTTTTTCCCCCTTTTTTATAATGTTAATTTAAATTTTTTTAACCTATTATATATTTCTACATTTATTCCTTTGTTTGCATTTCCTACTGTTCTTTTCCCTTTGCAGTTAATCTCTAACATGTAGAAGTCTTCTTCAATTCACTCTGTTTAATTCTGCATATCTATACTTTCTCTTCTTTCCTTTCCTATCAACATATTAGTTTTGTTTTCATTGCTTTAATCCCCACTTGGCACCAAGATTTACATTGTTTTTCATTTCTGCTATAGTTTTGTTCTTAACAGGCAAATATAATTTTGGATTTGCTTTATTTGCTGGCTGGATTACT
>NW_011495059.1:7938110-7939055 GCF_000754665.1 Bison bison bison | reverse complement strand
CTTATCAGAGATCAAGCCCTGAGCACTCATTCCAGGATCCAGACTACCAGAGAACTAACTCTAGGGAGTATCAAATAGCGTTAAGACACACAAAGGAAACCACTTGTATACAAGACTAAGCATCACCCAACCATGAGTGGCACCGTGTGCAGTACACCTCATTCAAAAAGTGAACAAAATAAAATAAAAACGTAATCATCAGCAGACAGGATTGCCACATTATTCAGCCTTGCCCATCAGAGGAAAAACAAATAAAAACTCACCACAATTCTCAGCTGTATGAACCATATACAAAACACTGGACCAACGTTAGGAGGACAGAACCAAAGGGAAAAAAGAATCAAACCTTGAATCCTGGGTAAAGGAGACCTGAAACAAAAAAAAAAAGTTTAAAAATAATAAAAGTCATAAAAATACTACACAAATAAAGGAACAAGCTAGAAACACAGAAGTTGAAATAAATGAAGAGGAAATAGGCAAACTACCTGAAGGAGAATTCAGAAAAATGATAGTAAAGATGATCAACAACCTTGAAAACAAAATGGAGAAAGTACAAGAATCAATGAAGAAACTCTTAGATGAGTTGAAGAATAAACTTACAGAGACAAACAACACAGTTACTGAAATCAAAAACACTCTAAAATGAATCAATAGCAGAATAGCTGAAGTAGAAGAATGAGTCAGTGAGCTGGAAGATAAAATTGTGGAAATAACTGCTAAAGAGCAGAATAAAGTCAAAAAAATGAAGATAATGGATGATACTCTCAGAGATATCTAGGAAAATATTATGTACATCAATATTCCAATTATAGGGGTTCCAGAAGAGGATGGGAGAAATAAAGGGTATGATAATTTTCTTAAGAGACTAGAGTTGAAATTCTCCCCAATGAGGAAAAGGAAATAGTCAAACAAGTCCAAGAAGCACAATGAGCCCAATACAGGATA
>NW_011495059.1:7937544-7938010 GCF_000754665.1 Bison bison bison | reverse complement strand
TCTGAATGTTGAGCTTTAAGCCAACTTTTTCACTCTCCTCTTTCACTTTCATCAAGAGGCTTTTTAGTTCCTCTTCACTTTATTCCATAGGGTGATGTCATCTGCATATCTGAAGTTATTGATATTTTTCCCGGCAATCTTTATTCCATTGTGCTTCATCCAGCCCGCATTTCTCATTATGTATTCTGCATACAAGTTAAATAATCAGGGTGACAATATATAGTCCTGACGTACTCCTTTTCCTATATGGAACCAATCTGTTGTTCCATGTTCAGTTCTAACTGTTGCTTCCTGACCTGCATATAGGTTTCTTAATAAGCAGGTCAGGTAGTCTTGTATTTCCATCTCTTTCAGAATTTTTCAAAGCTTATTGTTACCCGCACTGTCAAAGGTTTGACATAGTCAATAAGGCAGAAATAGAAGTTTTTCTGGAATCCTCTTCCTTTTTTTTTTTTTTTTTTGATGT
>NW_011495059.1:7936928-7937444 GCF_000754665.1 Bison bison bison | reverse complement strand
GGCCTGCTCAGACAGCCATTTTGATTTTTTTCTATTTATTTTTCTTTGAAATTGTCTTACTCCCTATCTCCTGTACAATATCATAGACCTCTGTCCATAGGTTTTCAGGTAATCTGTCTATCAGATATACTCCCTTAAATCTATTTCTCACTTTCACTGTATAGTCATAAGGGATTTGATTAGGTCATACCTGAATCGTCTAGTGGTTTCCCCCTACTTTCTTCAATTTCAGTCTGTATTTGGCAATAAGGAGTTTATGATCTGATCTGATCCACATTCAGCTCCCAGTCTTGCTTTTGCTGACTGCATAGAGCATGTCCATCTTTGGCTGCAAAGAACATAATCAATCTGATTTTGGTGTTGGCCATCTGGTGACATTCATGTGTAGAGTCTTCTCCTGTGTTGTTGGAAGAGGGCATTTGATATGACCAGTAATTTCTCTTGGCAAAACCCTATTAGTGTTTGCCCTGCTTCATTCTGTACACCAAGGCCAAATTTGCCTGTTACTCCAGCTGG
>NW_011495059.1:7935615-7936828 GCF_000754665.1 Bison bison bison | reverse complement strand
GCAGTAGTTCTGATAGCTGCGGACATTAGAAGCTAGAACACATAGGAGCGGGACCAGATTAGAATGTGAGCTGCCCCAACAGCAGGTCCAGAGATAAGCGTAAGGACGGAGGGTGTCCTAGGGAGGTGAGGTGGACTGATTCCAAGTGATGGAAAGGACACTTACAGCAGTGACTCAAGATAAACATAATATTGTTCTTCTATTTTGACTTGCTGTGTAGATTCTTTTGGATTTTTCCTTTGTTTCATCCCACTGCACCCTGCGACCCCTGCTCCCGCCGTTGTAGTTGTCGATTTTATTGGCACTATAAAAAGGAATGAAGCTTTTGAACTTTTTTTTCCCCCCCACTTCCTCAGTCACATTTTTATTCCTGTTATAAAGTTCTGCTTCTACGTTGGGCTTTTGCAGTTCTGTATAATTTTCCTTTTGTTTTTTCTTTAGTCTTTTTTTTAAATTTCATTTTATTATTATTATTATTTTGTTTTTACTTTACAATATTGTATTGGTTTTGCCATATATCAACATGTATCCGCAATGGGTGTATGAGTGTTCCCCATCCTGAACCACCCACCCACCCCCACCACCACCTCCCTCCCCATACCATCCCTCTGCACCCCAGTGCACCAGCCCCAAGCTTGCTGTATCCTGCATTGAACCTGGACTGGTGATTTGTTTCTTATATGATATTATACATGTTTTAATGTCATTCTCCCAAATCATCCCCCCCAACACAGAGTCCAAAAGACTGTTCTATACATCTAATTTTAATTTTTAAGTCTGTAACTTTTTCTTATCTTTATTCCTTTGTTTGCTTTTTCTATTGTTCCTTTCCCCTTGCAGTTAATCTTTAATGTATAGAAATCATCTTTATCTACCTCTGTTTAAGTTTGCATACCTATTCTTTCTTTCCTCTCAACATGATTGTTAGTTTTATTTTAATTGCTTTATTATCCAACTAGAACCTTGCTCTAGTTTTGGTTTCCAGTTTGTGCTTTAGTTAGTTTTGTTCTTCTAGATGAACTTTTGGTTTCCTTTGCTCGCTGGGTCAATTTAATGTACTTTATTTTTCTTGGACTGTTTCGATGTTCCTTATGGGTGTATATGTATATGTGTATATTCAGTCTCACTTTGTTGTTGTTGTTGTTGTTGTTGCTATAAACCTCTGCCTCTACGCTGGTCTTTTGTTGCCCTGTGGAGTTTTGTTTTGTTTTAG
>NW_011495059.1:7935051-7935515 GCF_000754665.1 Bison bison bison | reverse complement strand
CTTCCTCTTCTCTCAAGGGAAGTGCATCTTCGGGGCTAAGTCTGGACAGAGTTCTGTTCCGTACTTTCTAGCTAACTGGACCTTCTAGCCCCATCTCCAACTGCACGTGAACCATCTCCCTCCCTCTTCACATACTTATCCTTTCTCTGACCTTTCTGCCTCACACTATCAGAGAGCTCAGAGACACACATAATTTCACATCAGGTTGATTTTATTTAAGTTTCATTATTAATGTATGCTGTTGGTAGGAGATTCAATGTCTGTAATGTTGGCCATTTTTCAGAGGTGCGACCCCCAAAGAAATCTGAGGTCTCTAGCCAAGTTCTGAAGTCACTGGCTACCCATTTGTCCAACTGGAATAGCAGAGGTCTCCATGATCTCTGGGACCACTTTCCATTTGTTCTGATTCAACTCTTCATTCACCTTGGAACACTGGCTACAAGAGCTTGGGGCCTCTGATTTTC
>NW_011495059.1:7934001-7934951 GCF_000754665.1 Bison bison bison | reverse complement strand
GTCATTTTTGAGACTGTATCCAAGTACTGCATTTTGGTCAACTTATCCAGCTCAGTTCCCCACTCAGCTGGTGACTGGTGGTTTGTACTTAAACCACACTGCACTGCTAACTGGCATGGCAGTGGAATGGGTATTCTCTGCACACCTTTTTTCTGGATTGTGACTTCCCCTTGCCAGATAGGTTGTTCAGAATATGCTCCCTGAGTGTTGCACTCAAGACAGCATCCCGTCTACAGGTTGCCCTATGTTCTCCAGAGTGCTGTGTTGTCCCTGAGGATCAGGACTCTGCAAAGCCCTGTAGCCCTGGATATTCACCCCTCCTGGAGAGAAAGCACACATCTTGGGCTTTATCTTCCACTGGGAATTCTGTGGGCTCTGGGCTCAGACTTGAACATTCCTATCAGTGTTCCCTGTCAAGTTTTGCTTGGGTTCTGAATTGCAACCCCTCCCCTGATGCAAATGTCCTTCCCTTTGCGTTTCTTTTTTTAAAAAACTGCACTATTTTATTTAAGTATTTGATGCTTTTTAACTGTGGTATTGAAGAAGACACTTAACAGTCCCTTGGACTGCAAGGAGGTAAAACAAGTTCATCCTAAAGGAAACCAACCCTGAATATTCATTTGAAGAACTGATGTTGAAGCTGAAGCTCCAATACTTGGCTACCTTATGGGAAGAACCAACTCATTGGAAAAGCCCTTGATGCTGAGAAAGATTGGAAGCAGAAAGAAAAGGGGGTGACAGAGGATGAGATGATTGGATGCCATCACCGATGTAACAGATATGAGTTTGAGCAAACTCCGGGAATTAGTGAAGGACAGGGAAGCATGGTGTGCTGCAGTCCACGGGGCTACAAAGAGCTGGGCATGATTCAGCGACTGAAAATAATAATAATAATGTATTTGTTTTTGGCTGCGCTTGGTCTTCCTTGTTGTATAAGGGCTTTCTCTACT
>NW_011495059.1:7933493-7933901 GCF_000754665.1 Bison bison bison | reverse complement strand
TCCATTGGATGAAATAAGAAAGCTTGCTTCCAAAAAATTCCCAATGACTTATTTCCCCCCTCTTCCCTCTCTCTTGCTGTTTCCAGAATAAATGTTTCCATAAGGACAGCACGGCAGTCTGCTCATTTTTGGACACTCCTGGGGACCTCAAGAGGAGTTTTGCAAGCAGAATTCCAGTGAATAATCCAAACAGGAATATTCAACCTGGTGAGTGTTTGCGGCTTTATTTCTGACTGGTGCACATGGACAGGCATTGTGGATGTGTGTGGATTCCTTTATCCTTTCATGCTTGCCTTTTTGTACAGGGAGTTGTTTTTTCTTTTTTTTCCGTAGGTACAGCAAGTGATGCCGAGCACTTTGCCGGAAGTTGTAAGACAGGATTGCTTCATTTGTGGCCCCTGCAGACAG
>NW_011495059.1:7932753-7933393 GCF_000754665.1 Bison bison bison | reverse complement strand
GACTGAAAGTGAAGGGCTGGAAAAGATTTTCCATGCAAATAGGGACAAAAGAAAGCAGGAGTAACAATACTCATATCAGATAAAATAGACTTTAAAACAAAGGCTGTGAAAAGAGACAAAGAAGGTACTACATAATGATCAAAGGATCAATCCAAGAAGAAGATATAACAATTATAAAAATATATGCACCCAACACGGGAGCACCGCAGCATATAAGACAAATGCTAACAAGTATGAAAGGAGAAATTAACAATAACACAATAATACTGGGAGACTTTAATACCCCACTCACACCTATGGATAGATCAACTAAACAGAAAATTAACAAGGAAATACAAACTTTAAACGATACAATAGACCAGTTAGACCTAGTTGATATCTATAGGACATTTCATCCCAAAACAATGAATTTCACCTTTTTCTCAAGTGCACATGGAACCTTCTCCAGGATAGATCACATCCAGGGCCATAAAGCTAGCCTTGGTAAATTCAAAAAAATAGAAATCATTCCAAGCATCTTTTCTGACCACAATGCTTCGCATGAGGTGGCCAAAGTCCTGGAGTTTCAGCATTAGCATCATTCCTTCCAAAGAAATCCCAGGGCTGATCTCCTTCAGAACAGACTGGTTGGATCTCTTTG
>NW_011495059.1:7931593-7932653 GCF_000754665.1 Bison bison bison | reverse complement strand
CACAGCTGGCAGTCAGAGCCATATTCCTGGGTCCCTAGGTCCAGCTTCAGGTCTGTGCTTTACCAGGTTTCAAGCCTAATGAAGTCTTCCTCATGGGATAAATTTGATGGGGTGAAGAGTACAGACCAGAGGTCTTCAAAGCTGCCTCATTTGCAACTCTCTTCAGCATGAGTGAGAAAAATGTTGGATAAATGCTTTGTTTTGGTGAAGAAGCCAAGGAGGGCAGAGATCCCCAGCTACCCTGTCTCTCAAACCTGGAGCCATTTTTTCTGGGAGTGTAGGTGGAATGTGGTTTGGGTGAGGCAGATGGGATGCCTTGGAATGCAGTCTTTGTGGCTGGAGGAGCTGGGTAGTCTTTGCAGATTAATGGAAGCATTATGAAATGCTCTGGGCTTCAGGGTGAAGCCAGATCTTTGTTCAAAAAATTTTAATTTGTCCAAGCAAGATCTTCATTGAAGATCTTCTGTCTTCATTGTAGCATTTAGAATCTTTACCTGTGGTACATGGGATCTAGTTCCCTGACCAGGGATTAAACCCCACAAACTACATTAGGGAGCACAAAGTCTTAGCCACTGGAGCTAGGCGAGTCCCTTAGACAAACGTTAACAACACTACTTTGACAATCTTGCGTGCAAGGGTTTGTGGGGATGAGACAGAAAAACCCACTCAGGTCATGGCCAAGTCATTATAGGTGATGGGTTGCTGTAGGAAGTGCTACCTTCAGAACTAAGACCCTGCAGGTTCCTCCATCAGCGTGTTTTCACCTAAAGGCTTTCTTGTGATGCTCAGGTTTAACTGCTCTGTGCGTGTCTACTTGTTGTCTCTTTTGGGATATCCACTCCTTTCTCCTCCGTGATGTTGAAGCTGAAATTCCAATACTTTGGTCACCTGATATGGAGAGCTGGCTCATTTGAAAAGACCCTGATGCTGGTAACCTAGATAGCATATTCAAAAGCAGAGACATTGCTTTGCCAAAAAAGGTCAGTCTAGTCAAGGCTATGGTTTTTCCTGTGGTCATGTATGGATGTGAGAGTTGGACTGTGAAGAAGGCTGAGCACCA
>NW_011495059.1:7930457-7931493 GCF_000754665.1 Bison bison bison | reverse complement strand
CCAGGAGATGCACATTTTGCCTCTTAAACTGGAAAACAAGGCTTTTTTTAGGCTTCATTTTGGTGTACGCCTTCTCTATAGTGTCCTATACCTGGTACCGTTATCTCCAAATATTCCCAGTTGGACGTGCCTTGAGCCAGATGTGCACATTTTCTGTCTTTTAAGCGTGGCTAAGATGGGAGGTTCAGAAGTCTTGTTGGCACAATTTCTCAAGTTGGTAGAGGACTTAAAATCTACACTCTTTATCAATAACTGGGACATGTCAATAACTGGAACCCCTGAAGGGCTGCAGGTGTTAATAATGAACTTGTCTGGACCTGTGCTTTGCTGCCCTAATGGCCCTTCTTAGGGCTGACGACCATGTGATTATCCATAGGCCTTCAGTTTGGACTGGATTTTACTACGTTTTTTTTTTCCCTTAAATCAGATGTATCTTTGCAAGCTAGAATAGTGGTCTTTTGGGGTTCTCACAAATCCAGAGTACTGGCAATAAGACTGGTGGTCATAGATGATAACTTTTGTCATGGAAAAGGTGACCTCATCACACCTGGCACACCCTCTGTGGGAAAGGCCCAGGTGGCTTCAACCATTTGTGGGGACTTTGTGATCCTCTAAACTCCCCAGTGGTTACTGAAGCCTATTGTCTTGGTTAGGGGAGGTTAATGGAGGCGTGATTACCATAATGTGCTTGCTTTGTGTCATCACTGAAGTAGTAGGCGGCAATGTCTTGGTCACTGCCCTTTGCAATGATCAGTCCTCAGGACTGGTCAGGTCTTATCTTCAGAATTTAGAAGGAAACCAGTGGGAAGGATTAAAGGAGAGTACTATATGTTTTTGACAAGGTAATGCTGCCTTCCTGATGTGGTTATTTTCTTCTACCACTTTCTGTAAATTATGCCCCTTCCATTATTTCCTAGGGCATCATTACCCATATAATAGAAAGAATGCTCATCCTGGCTGAACCTCTGAGGAAACAGTGAAAACTCTTATCTTCAGAATTTAGAAGGAAACCAGTGGGAAGGATTAAAGGAGAGTA
>NW_011495059.1:7928513-7930357 GCF_000754665.1 Bison bison bison | reverse complement strand
AGTGCAATTGTGCGGTAGTTTGAGCATTCTTTGGTGTTGCCTTTCTTTGGGATTGGAATGAAAACTGACTTTTTCCAGTCCAGTGGCCACTGCTGAGTATTCGAAATTTGCTGGTATACTTAGTTCAGCACTTTCACAACATCATCTTTCAGGACTGGAAGTAGCTCAACTGGAATTCCATCACCTCCACTAGCTTTGTTCATAGTGATGCTTTTTAAGGCCCACTTGACTTCATATTCCAGAATATCTGGCTCTAGGTGAGTGACCACACCATCTTGATTGTCTTGTTCATGAAGATCTTTTTTGTACAGTTCTGAGTATTCTTGCCATCTCTTCTTAATATCTTCAGCTTCTGTTAGGTCCATACCATTTAACAAGCCCATCTGTGCACAAAATGTTCCTTTGGTATCACTAATTTTCTTGAAGATATCTATTGTCTTTCACATTCTGTTGTTTTCCTCTATTTCTTTGCATTGATCACTGAAGAAGGCTTTCTTATCTCTTCCTGCTATTCTTTGGAACTCTGCATTAAATCCTTATATCTTTCCCTTTTTCCTTTGCTTTTCACTTGTCTTCTTTTAACAGCCATTTGTAAGGCCTCCTCAGACAGCCATTTTGCTTTTTTGCATTTCTTTTCTATGGAGATGGTTTTGATCCCTGTCTCCTGTACAAGGCCATGAACCTCAGTCCATAGTTCCTCAGGCACTCTATCCATCAGATCTAGTCCCTTAGATATATGTCTCATTTCCATTGTATAATCATAAGGGATTTGATTAGGTCATACCTGAATGGTCTAGTGGTTTTCCCTACTTTCTTCAATTTAAGTCTGAATTTGTCAATAAAGAGCTCAGGATCTGAGCCACAGTCAGCTCCTGGTCTTGTTTTTGTTGACTGTATAGAGTTTCTCCATCTTTGGCTGCAAAGAATATAATCAATCTGATTTTGGTGTTGACCATCTAGTGACGTCCATGTATAGAGTCTTCTTTTATGTTGTTGGAAAGAGGGTGCTTGCTATGACCAGTGTGTTCTCTTGGCAAAACTCTATTAGCCTTTGTCCTTCTTCCTTCTACATTCCAAGGCCAAATTTGCCTGTTACTCAAGGTGTTTCTTGACTACCTACTTCCAGTCCCCTATAATGAAAAGGACATCTTTTGTGGGTGTTAGTTCTAAAAGGTCTTGTAGGTCTTCATAGAGGTGTTCAACTTCAGTTTCTTCAGTGTTACTGGTTGGGACATAGACTTGGGTTACTGGGATATTAAATGCATTGCCTTGGAAATGAACAGAGATTATTCTGTCGTTTTTGAGGTTGTATCCGAGTACTGCATTTTGGACTCTTTTGTTGGCCATGATCGCTACTCCATTTCTTCTAAGGTACTCCTGCCGACAGTAGTAAATATTATGGTCATCTGAGTTAAATTTACCCATTTCAATCCATTTTAGTTTGCTGATGGCCAGAATGTCGACTTTCAGCCTTGCCATCTCCTGTTTGACCACTTTCAATTTGCTTTGTTTCATGGACCTAACATTCCAGGCTCCTATGCAATATTTCTGTTTAATGCATCGGACCTTGTTTCTATCACCAGTCACATCCACAACTGGGTATTGCTTTTGTTTTGGTTCCATCCTTTCATTCTTTCTGAAGTTATTTCTCCACTGATTTCCAGTAGCATATTGGGCACCTACCAATCTGGGGAGTTCCTCTTTCAGTATCCTATCATTTTGCCTTTTCATACTGTTCCTGGAGTTCTGGAACACTGAAGTGGTTTGGCATTCCCTTATCCAATGGGCCACATTTTGTCAGAACTCTCCACCATGACCCGCCCATCTTGGGTGGCCCTGCAAGG
>NW_011495059.1:7927825-7928413 GCF_000754665.1 Bison bison bison | reverse complement strand
ATCTTTCCTTTTCTCCTTTGCTTTTTCACGTCTCTTCTTTTCTACAGCTATTTGTAAGGCCTCCCTAGACTAGCCATTTTGCTTTTTTGGCATTTCTTTTCCATGGGGATGGTCTTGATCCCTGTCTCCTGTACAATGTCACGAACCTCATTCCGTAGTTTATCAGGCACTCTCTCTATCAGATCTAGGCCCTTAAATATATTTATCACTTCCACTGTATAATCATAAGGGATATGATTTAGGTCATACCTGAATGGATCAATGCAAAGAAATAGAGGAAAACAACAGAATGGGAAAGACTAGGGATCTCTTCAAGAAAATCAAAGATACCAAAAGAACATTTCATGCAAAGATGGGCACAATAAAGGACAGAAATGGTATGGACCTAACAGAAGCAGAAGATATTAAGAAGAGATGGCAAGAATACACAGAAGAACTGTACAAAAAAGATCTTCATGACCCAGATAATCACGCTGGTGTGATCACTGACGTAGAGCCAGACATCCTGGAATGTGAAGTCAAGTGGGCCTTAGAAAGCATCACTATAACAAAGCTAGTGGAGGTGATGGAATTCCAGTTGAGCTGTTC
>NW_011495059.1:7926123-7927725 GCF_000754665.1 Bison bison bison | reverse complement strand
CTTTCCAGTATTCTTGCCTGGAGAATCCCATGGACAGAGGAGCCTGGTGAGCAATAATCCACGGGGTCACAAAGAGTCAGACATGACTGAGTGACTAAAACTGTCACTTTCCAGTTGTGCACAGGCTTCTCATTGTTGTAGCTTCTCTTGTTGCAGAGCATGGGCTCTAGGGCACTAGCACTTCCATACTTTCAGTGGGTATGCTCAGTGGTTGTGGCTCCCAGACTCTAGACCACAGGTGGAATAGTTGTGGCCCATGGGACTAATTACTCTGGAGCATGTGGGATCCTCCCAGATCAGGGCTTGAACCTGTCTCCCATTCATTGGCAAGCAATTCCTATCCACTAGATTACCAGGGAAGACCACACACTCTGTTTCTTAAAAGATCTCCTTAAGCAGTCAGCTTCTTTCCTGTTTCCTTGTGGACTTCTGGTTGCTAACTGCAGCCTCTTGTACCTCCATGTCTTTCAGACATCTCATTGGCCTACTCTGTTCATCAGCTGGGCTCTGTCCCCTTGTCAGGGCCACGTCTGCCTTTCTTGGTCTTGGAGCCACAAGAGATGTAGTCCTCACCTTGGCAATGAGTGTAGGAAGGGTTATAGAGTCGTCAGAGCAAACGTTTATGTTCTTATATGCAGGACTAAATACTTACTTGCTCATCTGAAAGAGAATTGTATGAGGTGAGTTTGGGGGTTTCTTATTTGGCTTTTTTTTTTTTTTAACATGTGGAGGTGGTTACCACATTTCTTATTTCACAAGGTACTTTTTGTCAAGCAAAAGGAAAGTAAATTTCCTCGCTAATTGAAGTTTTATTGGTTGTTTTGAGGATTTGTACACAGTTGAGTTTGTTCAACCTTCTTAATGTATGTAATAAAGATCTAAAAAACCACAAAGCTTCCTTTCTAAACAGATAGTCCAGTGACTTCTCCAGGCTAAAAAATGGAAGCTACTTTTCCTTAAGGGGATACCAAATATTGATAGGCTGTACCATCATCAACTCTGTCCAGTTCAGTCACTCAGTCATGTCCGAATCTTTGTGACCCCATGAATTGCAGCATGCCAGGCCTCACTGTCCATCACCAACTCCTGGAGATTACTCAAACTCATGTCCATCGAGTTCATGATGCCATCAAGCTATCTCATTCTCTGTCGTCCCCATCACCTGCTGACCCCAATCCCTCCCAGCATCAAAATCTTTTCCAATGAGTCAACTCTTCGCATGAGGTGGCCAAAGCACTGGACTTTCATCTGTAGTATCATTCTTTCCAGAGAACACCCAGGACTGATCTCTTTTAGAATGGACTGGTTGGATCTCCTTGCAGTCCAAGGGGCTCTAAAGAGTCTTCTCCAACACCACAGGTCAAAAGCATCAATTCTTCAGCGCTCAGCCTTCTTCACAGTCCAACTCTCACATCCATAATGACCAATGGAAAAACCATAGAATTGACTAGACGGACCTTTGTTGGCAAAGTAATGTCTCTGCTTTTCAATATGTTATCTAGTTTGGTCATAAATTTCCTTCCAAGAAGTAAGCGTCTTTTAATTTCATGGCTGCAGTCACCATCTGCAGTGATTTTGGAGCCCCCAAAATAAAGTCTGACA
>NW_011495059.1:7925384-7926023 GCF_000754665.1 Bison bison bison | reverse complement strand
CAACTGATGTTAGCAATTTGATCTCTGGTTCCTCTGCCTTTTCTAAAACCAGCTTGCACATCTGGAAGTTCACAGTTTATGTACTATTGAAACATGGCTTGGAGAATTTTGAGCATTAGTTTGCTAGCATTTGAGATGAGTGCTACTGTGTGGTAGTTTAAGCATTTTCTGGCATTGCCTTTATCTGGGATTGGAATGAAAAATGACCGTTTCCATTCTTGTGGACACTGCTGAGTTTTCCAAATTGGCTGACCTATTTAGTGCAGCACTTTCATCATCTTTTAGGATTTGAAACATTTTAACAGAATCCTATCATCTCCATTAGCTTTGCTCATAGTGATGCTTCCTAAAGCCCATTTGATTTCACATTCCTGGATATCTGGCTCTAGGAGAGTGATCACACCATCATGACTATCTGGGTTAAGAAGGTTCTTTTTTGTACCATTCTTCTGTATATTGTCACCATGTTTATTTAACTTATATGCAGAGTACATCATGAGAAACGCTGCACTCAAAGAAACATAAACTGGAATCAAGATTACCGGGAGAAATATCAATAACAGATATGCAGATGACACCACCCTTACGGCAGAAAGTGAAGAGGAACTCAAAAGCCTCTTGATGAAACTGAAAGAGGAG
>NW_011495059.1:7924755-7925284 GCF_000754665.1 Bison bison bison | reverse complement strand
GTCCAGCATCTCTCATGGTGTATTCTGCATATAAATTAAATCAGCACCTTGACAATATATAGCCTTGTCATACTCCTTTTCCTATTTGGAACCAGTCTGTTTTTCCAGGTCCAGTTCTAACTGTTGCTTCCTGATCTGCATATGGATTTCTCGAGAGGCAGGTCAGGTGGTCTGGTATTCCCATGTCTTTCAGAATTTTCCACAGATTATTGTGGTCCACAAAGTGAAACACTTTGGCATAGTCAATAAAGCAGACATATATGTTTTTATGAAACTGTCTTGTTTTTTCCATAATCCAAAGGATGTTGGCAGTTTGATCTCTGGTTCCTCTCCCTTTCTAAAACCAGTTTGATCATCTGGAAGTTCACAGTTCACATATTGCTGAAGCCTGGCTTCAAGAATTTTGAGCATTTCTTTACTAGCATGTGAGATGAGTGCAATTGTGCGGTAGTTTGAGCATTCTTTGGTGTTGCCTTTCTTTGGGATTGGAATGAAAACTGACTTTTTCCAGTCCAGTGGCCACTGCTGA
>NW_011495059.1:7923534-7924655 GCF_000754665.1 Bison bison bison | reverse complement strand
AAAATCCTTTTAAGGAATCAGTCAATACACTTGCATACATACTGTGTATAACTCTGGGTAGGGAGTGTTTTACATACATGGAATCAATCCCCTGGTCAGGGAACTAGATCCCATTTTCCAGAGCTAAAACTCTATGTCATGATGAAGACTGAAGATGGCACATGCTGCAGCTGAGACCCAGCACAGTGAAATAATTTTTTTTTAAAGAAAATCAGTCTAGCAAATCTGAAAATGTTTACTCTAGTTAACATATGACCCCACCATTCTACTCCTAGTTTTACACACAGGGAAATGAGGACACATATTCACAAACTTGTGTATACAAGTGTTCATGGGTGCTGATCGCCAAATGTATGGATATGAGAGTTGGACTCTAAAGAAAGCTGAGCACTGAAGAATGGATGCTTTTGACCTGCAAATATTTTGTGTTGGAGAAAGCTCTTAAGGGTCCCTTGGACTGCAAGGAAATCCAACCAGTCCATCCTAAAGTAACTCAGTCCTGAATATTCAAAAGACTGATGTTGAAGCTGAAACTCCAATACTTTGACCACCTGATGCAAAGAACTGACTCACTGGAAGAGGCCCTGATGCTGGGAAAGACTGAAGGTGGGAGGAGAGGGGATGCCAGAGGATGAGATGATTGGATGGCATCACTGACTCCATGGGCATGGATTTGAGTAAGCTGTTTGCATTGATGATGGACAGGAAGGCCTGGCATGCTGCACTCCATGGGTTGTAAAGAGTCAGACATGATTGAGTGACTGAACTGAACTGGTTCAATAGCCAAAGAATAGAAACAATGTAAATATATCCATCATCCCTGATGAACAGATAAATCAAATGTGATTGATTGGCATAATAGAATATCACTCAGCCATAAAAAGGAATGGAGTTCCCGCCCAGGGGTCAACATGGATGCACCTGAAAAACACATTATGAGTGAAAGAAAACCAGACACAAAAGGCCACCTGTTGTATGACTCTGTGTGTATCAAGTGTCCACAGTACTTACATCCAAGACACACACATGGTTTCCAGAGCCTGGAAGGGCTGGAGAATGACTGCTGACAGGCATGAGGTTTCTTCTGGGCTTAGGAAGCCTGTTCTCAACTGGGTGGGTGG
>NW_011495059.1:7923039-7923434 GCF_000754665.1 Bison bison bison | reverse complement strand
CCAGTCTTTTCCAAGATTGGCTGTAAATTTTAAAAAGTAAATTGACTTCATGCATTCCAGTTTTTTAGTATGGACTTGAAGATATACCCCAAAGGAGATATATATATATATATCCTTTGGAACCAAATAGCATTTTTGGAACCAAAATAGCATTCAAGAAGGAGATTCATAACAGGAAGAAGGAAAAAGTTTCATTCTTTGTCACATTAATGGAACAGTCTCATTGTTACATGAAATAGGTGATTGTCCTCATAAATGAGAAAACTAGTGTCCCAGCATGGCCATTTCTAAGCCCTTTAGGGTTACGGGGACCTAAGAGATGCTTTCGTGGTGTCTCATTTCCTTGGGATCACCTTATCAACCTCTGCACTTTTAAAGTGGACAACCTTTTGGAG
>NW_011495059.1:7922487-7922939 GCF_000754665.1 Bison bison bison | reverse complement strand
TGGACCACCAGTGCAGTCCCAAAGTGGGACTGTGGTTGACATACTTCCCTTCCTCTGGTGACATCTGCTGTGTTTGTCCTCCTCATCCTTGCTGAAAGCAGAGCTCCCAGGGGCCAGGAGAGGATGGCCGTGGGCCAGCTTCACAAAGTGGGGGTGTCTGGTTTCTTGGGCCCAGGCCCAATGTATCTTGTCATCATTTGGAAGCTGGGGCCAAACGGTGATGCCTTGGGAGCCAGGAGCCCCACTCACTGTCTGTTCTCAGCCAAGCTGGTTTCCCAGAAAGATGAGAGCTGGCACTGCTTCTCCCAGGGTTGTGTTGTCTGGGAACAAAGAAGGGTCACAGGAGCCCCATGGGTGCACATATGTCCTCCTCCGAGATGCCCAGGCTTATCCTGGCATCTTCTGGGGAGTCAGAGGACCCATGGAGCAGGCGGAGCCACTGGGCTGCCTCC
>NW_011495059.1:7921964-7922387 GCF_000754665.1 Bison bison bison | reverse complement strand
ATCTGTGATTTTCTTGAAGAGATCCCTAGTCTTTCCCATTCTGTTGTTTTCCTCTATTTCTTTGCATTGATCGCTGAAGAAGGCTTTCTTATCTCTTCTTGCTATTCTTTGGAACTCTGCATTCAGATGTTTATATTTTTCCTTTTCTCCTTTGCTTTTCACATTTCTTTTCATAGCTATTTGTAAGGCCTCCCCAGACAGCCATTTTGCTTTTTTGCATTTCTATTCTATGGGGATCAACTTGATCCCTGTCTCCTGTACAATGTCACGAACCTCATTCCATAGTTCATCAGGCACTCTATCTATCAGATCTGGGCCCTTAAGTCTATTTCTCACTTCGACTGTATAATCATAAGGGATTTGATTTAGGTCATACCTGAATGGTCTAGTGGTTTTCCCTACTTTCTTCAATTTAAGTCTGAA
>NW_011495059.1:7921028-7921864 GCF_000754665.1 Bison bison bison | reverse complement strand
GGTAGAAACACAAGCTGGAATCAAGATTGCCAGGAGAAATATCAATCACCTCAGATATGCAGATGACACCACCTTTATGGCAGAAAATGAAGAGGAACTAAAAAGCCTCTTGATGAAAGTGAAAATGGAGAGTGAAAAAGTTGGCTTGGAGCTCAAAACGAAGATCATGGCATCTGGTCCCATCACTTAATGGGAAATAGATGGGGAAATACTGGAAACAGTGTCAGATTTTATTTTGGGGGGCTCGAAAATCACTGCAGATGGTGACTACAGCCATCTAAGTTATGACCAACCTAGATAACATATTGAAAAGCAGAGACATTACTTTGCCAACAAAGGTTCATCTAGTCAAGGCTATGGTTTTTCCTGTGGTCATGTATGGATGGAAGCTGGACTGTGAAGAAGGCTGAGTGCCGAATAATCAATACCTTTGAACTGTGGTGTCGTAGAAGACTCTTGAGAGTTACTTGGACTGCAAGGAGATCCAACCAGTCCATTCTGAAGGAGATTAGCCCTGGGATTTCTTTGGAAGGAATGATGCTAAAGCTGAAACTCCAGTTCTTTGGCCACCTCATGCGAAGAATTGACTCATTGGAAAATACTCTGATGCTGGGCGGGATTGGAGGCAGGAGGAGAAGGGGAAGACGGAGGATGAGATGGCTGGATGACATCACTGACTCGATGACCATGAGTCTGGGTGAACTCCGGGAATTGGTGATGGATGGGAAGCCTGTTGTGCTGTGATTTTGGGGTCGCAAAAAGTCGAACACGACTGAGCGACTGAACTGAACTGAACTGAAAGAACTTAAAAATAAAAAAAAAGAGAAAAGAAAATT
>NW_011495059.1:7920419-7920764 GCF_000754665.1 Bison bison bison | reverse complement strand
CTTGCTTTCTCTATTCTTCAGTTGATACTCTGCTCTGGTGTTGTTTTTTGCCTTGAGATTTACTTGATTGCTTCTGTTTATGAATCTGTTGTCTTCTCTGTAGTATTTATTGCTTGTGGTACCTTTGATATTTTTTCCCCATTTATCTATGTTACTTTTTTAATCTCCTCAATCTCTTACCATGGTATTGCTCTCTGAGTATAACTGGGCCTGATCTTCTCAGGTGTCAGCACTTGAGAGAGAAACAAGTAGGAAGGCCAGGGGTCTCCAAACAGAGGAAATAGCCTGCCAGGGTCAGACATTTTTATCTCTCCTAAGCTGCAGGAGTAAACAAACTAGAGATAT
>NW_011495059.1:7919695-7920319 GCF_000754665.1 Bison bison bison | reverse complement strand
CCTGTATCCTGCATTGAACCTGGACTGGCAATTCACTTCTTATATGATATTATACATGTTTCAATGCCATTCTCCCAAATCATTCCCCCTCTCCCTCTCCCTCAGAGCCCAAAATACTGTTCTATACATCTGGGTCTCTTTTGCTATCTCCCATACAGGGTTATCATTACCATCTTTCTAAACTCCATATGGAGAAGGCAATGGCACCCCACTCCAGTACTCCTGCCTGGAAAATCCCATGTATGGAGGAGCCTGGAAGGCTGCAGTCCATGGAGTCACTGAGGGTCGGTCACGGCTGAGTGACTTCACTTTCACTTTTCACTTTCATGCATTGGAGAAGGAAATGGCAACCCACTCCAGTGTTCTTGCCTGGAGAATCCCAGGGACGGGGGAGCCTGGTGGGTTGCTGTCTATGGGGTCGCACAGAGTCAGACACGACTGGTGTTTTTTCTTTCTGGCTTACTTCACTCTGTATATTCGGCTCCAGTTTCATCCACATCATTAGAACTGATTCAAATGTATTATTTTTAATGGCTGAGTAATAATCCATTGTGTGTATGTACCACAGCTTTCTTATCCATTCATCTGCTGATGGACATCTAGGTTGTTTCCATGTCCTGGCTA
>NW_011495059.1:7917187-7919595 GCF_000754665.1 Bison bison bison | reverse complement strand
CCAACCAGTCCATTCTGAAGGAGATTAGCCCTGGGATTTCTTTGGAAGGAATGATGCTAAAGCTGAAACTCCAGTTCTTTGGCCACCTCATGCGAAGAATTGACTCATTGGAAAAGACTCTGATGATGGGAGGGATTGAGGGCATGAGGAGAAGGGGATGACAGAGAATGAGATGGTTGGATGGCATCACTGACTCTATGGATGTGAGTCTGAGTGAATTCTGGGAGTTGGTGTTGGACAGGGAGGTCTGGCGTGCTGCGATTCATGGGGTCACAAAGAGTTGGACATGACTGAGCGACTGATCTGATCTGATCTGAACCAACACCAATCATATAACAAAATTCAGTTCAGTTCAGTCAGCACAAGGGTCACAGCTCCGTCACTCAGTCATGTCAGACTCTTTGCGACCCCATGAATTGCAGCACGACAGGCCTCCCTGTCCACCACCAACTCCCAGAGTACACCCAAACTCATGTCCATTGAGTCGGTGATGCCATCCAACCATCTAATCCTCTGTTGTCCCCTTATCCTCCTCCCCTCAATCTTTCCCAGTTTCAGGGACTGTTCTAATGAGTAAGCTCTTCACATCAGGTGGCCAAAGTATTGGACTTTCAGCTTCAACATCAATCCTTCCAATGAACAACCAGAACTCATCTCCTTTAGGATGGACTTGTTGGATCTCCATTCAGTCCAAGGGACTCACAAGAATCTTATTTAATACCACAGTTCAAAAGCATCAATCCTTAAGGGATCAGCTTTCTTTATGCTTAAACTATCAGATGCATACATGACTCCTGGAACAATCATAGCCTTGACTAGATGGACCTTTGTTGCCAAAGTAATGTCTCTGCTTTTTAATATGCTGTCTAGGTTGGTCATAACTTTCCTTCCAAGGAGTAAACACCTTTTAATTTTATGGCCGAATCACCATCTGCAATGGTTTAAGACTCCCAAAAATAAAGTCAGCCACTGTTTCCACTGTTTCTTCATCTATTTGCCATGAAGTGAATGGACCAGATCATATGATTTTAGTTTTATGAATGTTGATCTGTAAGCCAACTTTTTCAAGCTCCTCTTTCACATTCATCAAGAGGCTCTTTAGTTCTTCTTCACTTTCTTCCATATGGTGATGTCATCTGCATATCTGAGGTTATTGATATTTCTCTTGCCAATCTTGATTCCAGCTTGTGCTTCATCCAGCCTGCATTTCTCATGATGTACTTTGCATAGAAGTTAAATAAGCAGGGTGACAATATACAGTCCTATGTACTCTTTTTCCTATTTTAAACCAGTCTGTTGTTCCATGTTTAGTTCTAACTGTTGCTTCCTGACCTGCATACTGGTTTCTCAAGTGGCAGGTCAGATAGTCTGGTATTTCTATCTCTTTCAGAATTTTTTCAAAGCTTATTGTGACCCACACTGTCAAAGGATTTGGCATAGTCAATAAAACAGAAAAAAAGATGTTTTTTTTTCTGGAATCCTCTTGCTTTTTTGATGTTCCAGCAATGTTGGCAGTTTGAACTCTGGTTTCTGTGCCTTTTCTAAGACCAGCTTGAGTATCTGGAAGTTCACAGTTTATGTACTATTGGAACCTGGCTTGAAGAATTTTGAGCATTGCTTTGCTAGCATTTTAGATGTGTGCAGCTTTGTGGTAGTTTAATCATTCTTTGTCATTGCCTTTCTCTGGGATTGGAAGGAAAACTGACCTTTTCCAGTCTTGTGGCCACTGCTGAGTTTCCTAAATTAGTTGGCCTATTTAGTGCAGCACTTCCACAGCATCATATTTTAGGATTTGAAATAGCTTAACTGGAATTCCATCACCTCTGCTAGCTTTGTTCATAGTGATGCTTCCTAAAGCCCATTTGACTTCACATTCCAGGATGTCTGGTTCTAGGCAAGTGATCACACTATCATGACTATCTGGGTCGTGAAGATCTTTTTGTAAAGTTCTTCTGTGTATTCTCGACACTTCTTAACACTTTCTGTTTCTTTTAGGTCCATACAATTTGTGTCCTTTATTGTGCCCACATTTGCATGACATATTCCCTTGGCATCTCTAATTTTCTTGAAGAGATCTCTAGTCTTTCCCATTTTCTTATGTTCCTCTATTTCTTTGCATTGTTCACTGAGGAAGGCTATCTTATCTCTCCTTGCTAGTGTTTGGTACTCTGCATTCAATTGGGTATATTTTTCCTTTTCTCCTTTACTGTTGACTTCTCTTCTTTTTAGAGCTAGTTGTAAGGCCGTCTCAAAGAGCTATTTTTATTTTTTCTATTTACTTTTCTTTGAGATGGTCTTACTCCCTGTCTCTTATACAATATCATAAACTTCAGTCCATAACTCATCAGGCACTCTGTCTATCACATCTAGTCCCTTAAATCTATTTCTCACTTCCACTGGATAATCAT
>NW_011495059.1:7916508-7917087 GCF_000754665.1 Bison bison bison | reverse complement strand
TTTTCTCCATACCTATCACACCCAGTATATTTGTTACATCGGACTCATTATAACTATGATCACACCCACTGTATCTATGTCTTCACAGCCATTCTATTTATGATATCACATCCACTATATATATCCACATTATAACATTGACTCTATATGAAGCCACACCCTCTATTCCACATCACACCCACTATATATGCCAACACACCCACTTTACCTGTGACATCACACCCACTGTACATGACATCACATCCACTTTATCTATGACAACATGCCCTTGTATTTGTGACATTCAGTTCAGTTCGGTTGCTCAGTCGTGTCTGACTCTTTTTGACCCCATGTTCTTCTGTTTTGACTTGTTCTGTAGATTCTTTTGGATTTTTTTCTTTCTTTCTTCCCGCCTACCCCCTCTCCCTCCCCTGTTGTAGTTTTCAATTTTATTGGCACGATAAAAACAAATAAAGCTTTTGAGCTTTTATTTTTTTTTTCATTTCCTCAGTCACATATTCCTTTTATAAACCTGTGCTTCTATGTTGGGCTTTTGCAGTTCTGTAGAATTTTTCCTTTTGTTTTTATCTTTAGTCTTTT
>NW_011495059.1:7916104-7916408 GCF_000754665.1 Bison bison bison | reverse complement strand
TACCTTTGTTTTTCATTAGTTTTATGTTGAAGTATAGTTAACTTAGTTAAAGCTCCAATCCTTTGGCCACCTGATGAAAAGGCTGACTCTGGAAAAGACCCTGATGCTGGGAAAGACTGAAGGTGGGAGGAGAGGGAGAAAACAGCAGATGAGATATTTGCATGGCATCAACAACTCAATGGACATGAGTTTGAGCAATCTCTGGCAGGTGGTGAAGGACCAGAAAGCCTGGTGTGCTACAGTCCATGGGATCACAAAGGGTCAGACACAGCTTGTCAGCTGAACAATGACATAGTTAACTTAA
>NW_011495059.1:7913812-7916004 GCF_000754665.1 Bison bison bison | reverse complement strand
CATTGGTGTTTTGCTGCTCTGTGGAGTTTTGTTTTGTTTTTTCTTTTTCCTTTGTATTTTCTTCTTCCATCCCCCCTTTTATACATTTTTTTAAATCTGTTTTATTGTTTCTACATTTATTCCTTTCTTTGCCTTTCCTATTCTTCTTTTCCCCTTTTGGTTAATCTTTAATGTATACAAATCTTCATCTGCATCTTTTATCTTTGCATATCTATTCTTTGTTTTCTTTATTTCCTTTCCTATCAATTTTTTTAGGTTTATTTTCACTGCTTTACTCCTCAATTGGCATCATACCCTAGTTTTGTTTTCCTGTTTGTGCTTGACTCACTATTCTTCTGGTAGATATAATTTTTGGCTTTCTGCATTTGACAGGTCGATCTATTGTACCCTATTTTTACTGGACTCTTGAT
Organism: Bison bison bison; assembly: GCF_000754665.1. NCBI lineage: Eukaryota > Metazoa > Chordata > Mammalia > Artiodactyla > Bovidae > Bison > Bison bison. The sequence goes on along the minus strand of NW_011495059.1, from coordinate 7,915,594 downwards.
TTTCCTTGTGGGTGTATATGTATATGTGTGTATTCAGTCACACTTTTTATTGTTGCTATAAACCTCTGCCTCTACACTATGCAGTTCTATGGAGGTGTGTGTGTGTGTGTTTTCCACTTTTTTTCCCCTCTTTTTTATAACGTTAATTTAATTTTTTTCAACCCATTATATATTCCTTCATTTATTCCTTTGTCTTTCCTATTGTTATTTTCCCCTTGCAGTTAATCTCTAATATGTAGAAGTCTTCCATTCCCTCTATTTAATTCTGCATATCTATACTTTCTTTCTCTTCTTTCCTTTCCTATCAACATATTTGTTAGTTTTGTTTTCATTGCTTTAATCCCCACTTGGGACCATGCTTTGGTTTTGTTTTCCATTTGTGCTATGATTTTGTTCTTAACAGGTAAATATAATTTTGGATTTGCTTTATTTGTCCACTGGATTATTGTATGTTATTTTTGCTGGACTCCTTTCACTTTGCTCATGGGTGTATATGTATAGGTATATGTGTATATTCCATTATTTTCATTATTATTAACCTGATTTGTAACTGCCATTTGTTTGGAGTTCATCTTTGGTTTCTCGTTTTTTGAATATTTCTCATGATCTCACATAATTCCACAACAAACCTCTTTTGGAATTTTTGTTCCTGACCAGAGATCAAGCCCTGAACACTCAAGATCCAAGACTACCAGAGAACTAACTCTAGGGAGTATGAAATAGTGTGAAGACACACAAAGGAAACCACTTGAATACAAGATCCAGCATCACCAAACCATGAGTGGCACCCTAAAAGCTTCTGCACAACAAAGGAAACTATAAGCAAGGGGAAAAGACAGCCTTCGGAATGGGAGAAAATAATAGCAAAGGAAGCAACTGAAAAACAACTAATCTCAAAAATATACAAGCAACTCCTGCAGCTCAATTCCAGAAAAATTAACTACCCAATCAAAAAATGGGCCAAAGAGCTAAATAGACATTTCTCCAAAGAAGACATACAGATGGCTAACAAACATATGAAAAGATGCTCAACATCACACATTATCAGAGAAATGCAAATCAAAACCACAGTGAAGTACCATTTCATACCAGTCACAGTGGCTGCGATCCAAAAGTCTACAAGCAATAAATGCTATAGAGGGTGTGTAGAAAAGGGAACTCTTTTACACTGTTTGTGGGAATGCGAACTAGAACAGCCACGATGGAGAACAGTGTGGAGATTCCTTAAAAAACTGGAAATAGAACTGCCTTATGACCCAGCAATCCCATTGCTGGGCATACCAACTAAGGAAACCAGAATTGAAAAAGACACATGTACCTCAATATTCATCGCAGCACTGTTTATAATAGCCAGGACATGGAAGCAACCTTGATGTACATCAGCAGATGAATGGATAAGAAAGCAGTGGTACATATACACAATGGAGTATTACTCAGCCATTAAAAATAATACAATCGAATCAGTTCTAATGAAGTGCATGAAACTGAACCCGATTATACTGAGTGAAATAAGCCAGAAAGGAAAATACCAATACAGTATACTAATGCATATATATGGAATTTAGAAAGATGGTAACAATAGCCCTGTATGTGAGACAGCAAAAGAGACAAAGATATATAGAACAGTCTTTTGGACTCTGTGGGAGAAGGAGAGGGTAGGATGATTTGGGAGAATGACATTGAAACATTTATAATATCATATAAGAAACGAATCACCAGTCTAGGCCCAATGCAAGATACAGGATGCTTGGGGATGGTGCAATGGGATGATCCAGAGGGATG
>NW_011495059.1:7913213-7913712 GCF_000754665.1 Bison bison bison | reverse complement strand
GACTCGATGGAGGTAAGTCTGGGTGAACTCTGGGAGTTGGTGATGAAAAGGGAGGCCTGGCGTGCTGCAATTCATGGGGGCAAAGAGTTGTACACGAATGAGTGACTGAACTGAACTGAGGATCGTTGCTGTCACCTGACATATGGTAAATTCCTGCTTTAAATCCTGGTGATGCACATAGTAAGGACTTTTAAAAGTCCATACTGTTGTATTTTTTATTTAAAAAATATTTATTTGTTTGGCTGTGCCAGGTGTTAGTTTTAGCATATGGGATTTAGTCCCCTGACTAGGGATTGAACCTGGGGCCCCTGCATAGGGAGCATGGTGTCTTAGCCACTAAGATTCCTTAACCACTGGGAATGCCCAGGAAGTCCTGTGAGTGCTTTTAAAATTGTGTTCTTAAATCAATAACATGTATCCTTCTATGCTTGGTCACTCAGTCATGTCTGACTCTTTGCAACCCCATGAACTGTAGCCCACCAGGCTCCTCTGTCCACGA
>NW_011495059.1:7912011-7913113 GCF_000754665.1 Bison bison bison | reverse complement strand
CTTGTTCTGAATTCAAGCAACATATAAAAAGGGTCAGAAAACAAGACGATCTGAGTTCTGTTCAGAACACAAGCCATGAAAGCTGGTGGTGGGAGAAGTGAGATGAGGCCTGGCGGGCTGCTTGCTGGTGGAAACAAGCAGTTATCTGGTCAGATTTGGACATTGAAGGCCCCCATTGTAGACTCTCACTTTTGCATTCTGCATACCTGGGTTCCTTTTAAGTGATAGGTGTGCAGAATGATTATCTAGTTTGGAAGGGCTTAGTAATCTAAGTAACATGGAGAAAAAAATGACAACCCACTCTAGTATTCCTGCCTGGAAAATCCCATGGATAGAGGAGCCTGGTGAACTACACAATCCATAGGGTCACAAAGACTCAGAGACAACTTAGTGACCGAGCTTAGGAATCTAAGTAACATGTACCACACATCAGAAAACCCAAACAAGTGGTTTGTTCATATGCTTAACACACACACACACACACACACCCCCTTTGAATAACAAACTTAGATTTTTTTTTAATTTTAACTAATTTTATATTAAATTTTAATACTGTATGTAGGCATTATTTGGGCTTTCCAGGTGGCTCAGTGGTAAAGAATCTGCCTGCCAGTGCAGTAGACACAGGTTCAATCCCTAAGTCGGGAAGATTCCCTGGAGGAGGAAATGGCAACCCACTCCAGTATTCTTGCCCGGAGAATCCCATGGACAGAGGAGCTTGGCAAGCTACAGACCATGGGGTCGCAGAGAGTTGGACAGGAGTGGGTGACAGAGAATGTCATACAGGGAGGTATTATTTTGCCAATTAGAAAACTCTGAAATGGTTTTTGCTTAGAAACATGATGCAATTTTATAAAATTGTGGATTTTACAAAGCAGAGAATTAGTTAATATTAGGATTAATATGCAGAGTACATCATGAGAAACACTGGACTGGAAGAAACCCAAGCTGGAATTAAGATTTCTAGGAGAAATATCAATAACCTAAGATATGTAGATGACACCACCTTTATGGCAGAAAGTGAAGAGGAACGAAAAAGCCTCTTGATGAAAGGGAAAGAGGAGAGTGAAAAAGTTGGCTTAAAGCTCAACATTCAGAAAAC
>NW_011495059.1:7911202-7911911 GCF_000754665.1 Bison bison bison | reverse complement strand
TGATCTATCCTGGAGAAGGTTCCATGTGCACTTGAGAAAAAGGTGAAATTCATTGTTTTGGGATGAAATGTCCTATAGATATCAACTAGGTCTAACTGGCCTATTGTATCGTTTAAAGTTTGTATTTCCTTCTTAATTTTCTGTTTAGTTGATCTATCCATAGGTGTGAGTGGGGTATTAAAGTCTCCCAGTATTATTGTGTTATTGTTAATTTCCCTTTCATACTTGTTAGCATTTGTCTTACATACTGCGGTGCTCCCATGTTGGGTGCATATATATTTATAATTGTTATATCTTCTTCTTGGATTGATCCTTTGATCATTATGTAGTGACCTTCTTTGTCTCTTTTCACAGCCTTTGTTTTAAAGTCTATTTTATCTGATATGAGTATTGCTACTCCTGCTTTCTTTTTGTCCCTATTTGCATGGAAAATCTTTTTCCAGTCTTTCACTTTCAGTCTGTATGTGTCCCCTGTTTTGAGGTGGGTCTCCTGTAGACAACATATGTAGGGGTCTTGTTTTTGTATCCATCCAGCCAGTCTTTGTCTTTTGGTTGGGGCATTCAACCCACTTACATTTAAGGTAATTACTGATAAGTATGATCCGTGCCTATTTACTTATTGTTTTGGGTTCGTAATTTATACTACCGTTTTTTGTGTTTCCTGTCTAGAGTAATATCCTTTAGTATTTGTTGGAGAGTCTGGTTTGGT
>NW_011495059.1:7909946-7911102 GCF_000754665.1 Bison bison bison | reverse complement strand
TGCCAAAGTAATGTCTCTGCTTTTTAATATGTTGTCTAGGTTGGTCATAACTTTCCTTCCAAGGAGTAAACACATTTTAATTTCATGGCTACAGTCACCATCTGCAATGATTTTGGACCCTGAAAAATAAAGTCAGCCACTGTTTCTTAATCTATGAAATGACTGGACCAGATGACATGATCTTAGATTTCTGAATGTTGAGCTTTAAGCCAAATTTTCACTCTCCTCTTTCACTCTCGTCAAGACGGTCTTTAGTTCTTCTTCACTTTCTGCCATAGGGTGATGTTATGTACATATCTGAGGTTATTGATATTTCTCCTAGCAACCTTGATTCCAGCTTGTGCTTCATCCAGCCCACATTTCTTATGATGCACTCTGCATATAAGTTAAATCACCAAGATGACAATTTGCAGTCCTATGCACTCCTTTTCGTATTTGGAACCAGTCTGTTCCATGTCCAGTTCTAACTGTTGCTTCCTGACCTGCATACAGGTTTCTCAAGAGGCATGTCAGATAGTCTGGTGTTTCTATACATTTCAGAATTTTTCAAAGTTTATTGTGACCCACACTGTTAAATGCTTTGGCATAGTCAATAAAGCAGAAATAGATTTTTTTTTTTTCTGGAATCCTCTTGCTTTTTTGAATGTTCTAGTGATGTTGGCAATTTGATCTCTGGTTTCTCTGCCTTTTCTAAAACCAGCTTGAACATCAGGAAGTTCACAGTTTACGTACTATTGAAACCTGGTTTGGAGAATTTTGAGCATTACTTTGCTAGCTTTTGAGATGAGTGCAACTGTGTGGTAGTTTAAGCATTCTTTGACATTGCCTTTCTCTGGGATTGGAATGAAAACTGACCTTTTCTAGTCTTGTGGACAAGGCTGAGTTTATATAATGTGCTGGCCTATTTAGTGCAGCACTTTCACAGCATCATCTTTTAGGATTTGAAATAGCTTAACTGGAATTCCATCACCTCCACTAGCTTTGTTCAGAGTGATACTTCCTAAAGCCCACTTGACTTCACATTCCAGGATGTCTGGCTCTAGGTGAGTGATCACACCATTGTGATTATCTGGGTCGTGAAGACCTTTTTTTAACAGTTCTTCTGTGTATTCTTGCCACCTCTTCTTAATACCTTCTGTTTCTTTTAGGTCCATAC
>NW_011495059.1:7908514-7909846 GCF_000754665.1 Bison bison bison | reverse complement strand
CCACTGCACCACCCAGGGAGCCCACATTCTTCTCTAATCTCACCATTCTCATCTGTCTCCAACCCTCATTTCAATTCAGTCACTCAGTCTTGTCTGACTCTTTGAGACCCCATGAACTACAGCACACCAGGCCTCCCTGTCCACCAACTCCCAGAGTTTACCCAAACTCATGTCCATTGAGTCAGTGATGCCATCTAGCCATCTCATCCTCTGTCATCCCCTTCTTCTCCTGCCTTCAATCTTCCCCAACACCAGGGTCTTTTCAAATGAGTCAGCAGTTTGCATCAGGTGGACAAAATATTGGTTTCAGCATCAACATCAGTCCTTCCAACAAATACCCAGGACTGAACTCCTTTAGGATGGACTGTTTGGATCTCCTTGCAGTCCAAGAAACTCACAAGAGTCTTCTCCAGCACCACAGTTCAAAAGCATTAATTCTTCAGTGCTCAGCTTTCTTTATAGTCCAACTCTCATATCCATACATGACTACTGGAAAAACCATAGCCTTTACTAGAAAGACCTTTGTTGATAAAGTAATATCTCTGCTTTTTAATATACTGTCTAATTTGTTCATAACTTTCCTTCCAAGGACTAAGGTAATAACTAATCTATTTGTATCTCTGAGAAGAACAATGCTCTACTGTTTTATGTTTGGGGCTTCCCTGGTGCCTCAATCAGGTAAAGAGACCACCTGCAATGCAGGAGATTCAGATTCTATGTAGAACTCCACAACAGATCACATACTCTTTTTTTTTTTTTTTTTAAGTGATTAGTTTATAAAGGCACTCTGCAGTTAATTCATTGACTGAGCCACCAACACAGAAGTAATCCAACGTTGACCAGATGGCAGAGGTGCTTCTTTTAACCCTTAAGTACCTAACCATCTCAGGCACCCTAAGAAAAGGTAGCTTTTCTGAAAAAGACTGAGAAGAGCTTAAGGTCCTGATGGTTAGAGTGGCCAGTGCGGGTTCTGGGAGGTTCTATGGAAAGGCATGTGTGCACCTCAAGGTAAAACAGGCTTTGTGAACAATGTGGGCATTTTTTTTCTGGTTGGTTGATTTGGTCTTTTTGGTCTTTTTGTTTTCTTTTGAGGGGAGAGGGCTATGCCAGATCTTTGTTTTCTCACAGGCTTGTCTCTCATTGCTGTGAGCTGGTGAGGTGTGCTCTACTCTATTTGTGGTGCATGGGCTTCTCATTGCAACGGTTTCTCTTGTTTCTGAGTATGGGCTCAGTAGTGATCACACATGGGCTTAGTCGCCTGGGGTTTATTCCCAGACCAGGGGTCAAACCCACATTCCCTGCCTTGGCAGGCAGATTCTTCTCCACTGCACC
>NW_011495059.1:7907744-7908414 GCF_000754665.1 Bison bison bison | reverse complement strand
CCCATCTTTGCATGACGTATTCCCTTGGCATCTCTAATTTTATTGAAGAGATTTCTAGTCTTTCCCATTTTATCATGTTCCTATTTCTTTGCATTTTTCGCTGAGGAAGGCTTTCTTATTTCTCCTTGCTAGTCTTTGGAACTCTGCATTCAAATGTGTATATCTTTCCTTTTCTCCTTTCGTATTCACTTCTCTTCTTTTTAAAGCTATTTGTAAGGCCTCCTCAGACAGCCATTTTGATTTTTTCTATTTATTTTTCTTTGAGATGGTCTTACTCCCTGTCTCTTGTACAATGCCATGAACCTCCATCCATAGTTCATCAGGCACTCTGTATATCAGATCTAGTCCCTTAAATCCATTTCTCACTTTTACTGGATATTCATAAGAGGCTTTATTAGGTTATACCTGAATTCTCTAGTTGTTTTCCCACTTTCTTCCATTTCAGTCTGAATTAGGCAATAAGGAGTTCATGATCTGAGCCACAGTCAGCTCCGAGTCTTGTTTTTCCTTACTGTATAGAGCATCTCCATCTTTGGCTGCAAATAATATAATCAATCTGATTTTGGTGTTGGCCATCTGCTGATGTCCATGTGTAGAGTCTTCTTTTGTATTGTTGGAAGAGGGTGTTTGCTATGACCAGGGTGTTCTCTTGGCAAAATTCTGTAAGTCT
>NW_011495059.1:7906788-7907644 GCF_000754665.1 Bison bison bison | reverse complement strand
CTGTCATTTTTGAGACTGTATCCAAGTACTGTATTTTGGTCCATTTGTCCAGCCCCAGTTCCCCACTCAGCTGGTGACTGGTGGTTTGTACTTAAGACACACTGCATTGCTAATTGGCATTTCAGTGGAATGGGTGTTCTCTACACACCTTTTTCCTGGATTGCAACTTCCCCTCACCAGACAGGGGTATTCAGAAAATGCCCCCAGAGCATTGCACTCCAGACAGCATTCCCTCCACAGGTTGCCCTGTGTTCTCCAGAGTTCTGTGCTGTCCTGAGGATCAAGATTCTGCAAAGCTCTGTAGCCCTGGATATTCACCCCTCCTGGAGAGCAGGCAAGTACCTTGGGCTTTATCTTTCATTGGGGATTCCCTGGGCTCTGGGCTCAGAATTGAACACTCCTGTCAGGTTCCCTGTCAAGTCTTGCTTGGGTACTGAATTGCTACTGCTGATTCCCTGATGCAAATGTTCTTCCCTTTGCATTTCTTTAAAAAAAGAAAAAAACTGCAGCTATTTTATTTACGTATTTGATGCTTTTGAACTGTGTTATTGAAGAAGACTCTTAAGAATCCCTTGGACTGCAAGGAGGTCAAACACGTCCATCTTAAAGGAAATAAACCCTGAATGTTCACTGGAAGGACTGAAGCTTTAATACTTTGGCTACCTGATGGGAAGAGGCGACTCATTGGAAAAGACCCTGATGCTGAGAAAGATTGAAAGCAGAAGAAGAGGGTGACAGAGGATGAGATTGTTGTATGCCATCACCGAAGTAATGGATATGAGTAAGCGCAAGCTCCAGGAGTTGGTGAAGGACAGGGAAGCATGGTGTGCTGCAGTCCATGAGGCTGCAGAGTTGG
>NW_011495059.1:7906292-7906688 GCF_000754665.1 Bison bison bison | reverse complement strand
CTTTCTCTAGTCACAGAGAGTACATGTTACCTAGTAGTTGTGGTAGGTTTCCATGGTGGCTCAAACAGTAAAGAATCTGCCTGCAATTTAGGAGACTTGATTCCATCCTTGGGTGGGGAAGATCCCCTGGAGGAGGTTATGGCAATCCATTGCAGTATTCTTGCCTGAAGAATCCCATGGACAGAGGAGCCTGGCGAGCTATAATCCATGGGGTTGCAAAGAGTCAGACATGACTCAGTGACTGTCACTGTCATTTTCCAGTTTTGGTGCACAGACTTCTCATTGTTGTAGCTTCTGTTGTTTCAGAGCATGGGCTCCAGTGCATTAGGGCTTCCATACTTTCAGCGCGTAGGCTCAGTGGTTGTGACTTCCAGGCTCTAGACCACAGGTGCAATA
>NW_011495059.1:7904476-7906192 GCF_000754665.1 Bison bison bison | reverse complement strand
GGTTGGAGGTGTTGGTGATTGTTTTTGGCCATGCTGGCTACACAGTTTGCTGGCTTCATTGGTAGTTCAGCTGATAATGAATCTGCCCACAATACAGCAGACCCCGGTTCTATTCCTCGGTTGGGAAGATCTGCTGGAGAAGGGATAGACTATCCACTCCACTATTCTTGGGCTTCCATTGTGACTCACCTGGTAAAGAATCCACCTGCAATGCAGGAGACCTGGATTCAATTCCTGGGTTGGGAAGATACCCTGGCAAAGGGAACCCAATCCAGTATTCTTCCTGGAGCATTTCATGGAATTTTTTTCAAGATCTTAGTTCCTTTACCAGAAATCAAACTCAAGGCCTCAAAGTGATGCCGCCAAAGTCTTAGGCACCACACAGCCAAGAAATACTCGTGACTGCTTTTATATACAGAAATAATCCTCAACTTGGTGTTTCAGAGGTGGCTCATTCACAGTGCAGTGTTGACCTGCCCTTTTTAACAGAATTAGTCCAGTCTTTTCCAAGATTTGCTGTAAATTTAAAAAGTAAATTGACCCCATGCACTCCAGTTTTTAGTACAGACTTGAAGACATACCCCAAAGGATATATACGTTTTGGAACCGAAATAGCATCCAAGACAGAGGTTCAGAACAGGAAGAAGGAAAACGTTTCACTCTTTATCACAGTAATGGAGCAGTCTCATTGCCCCATGAAATAGGTGATCATCCTCATAAATGAGAAAACTAGTGTCCCAGCATGGCCATTTCTGAGCCCTCTAGGGTGGAGAGGACCTGAGAGATGCTTTCATGGTGTCTCATTTCTTTGGGGTCACCTTATCAACCTTTGCACTTTTAAAGAGGAGAAGATTTTGGCGTTTGGTGTGGTGTGTTCACAGGAATCAGCAGCAGGTTTGAACCCCAAAGGGTTCTACACAGTGCTCCCAAAGGGTTTGCTTACTGCACAGTGGTCAAAACACCACTCTTAAGGGGTGGCTGCTGGAATGCCAGCTAGTTTTCTCCAAATGTGACTTTTTATTCTACATTTGTCAGTAATGAGAGTGACATGTGGACAAGGGAAAACATTCACTTCTCTTGTCGTTGTTAAGTATTTATTATTTTTATTTATTTGGGTGCGTGAGTCTTAGTTGAGGCACCTGGGAATCTAGTTCCCTGACTGGGGATGGATCCCCAGGTGCCCTGCATTCAGAGCACATATTCTTAGCCACTGAACCACCAGGCAAGTCCCAATATTCATTTTCCAAAGGGAATTCCATAAAATCCATCGATCTTTCTCCCACCCTATCTGCATCCCTCATTTGGCTGTGTCAGTACTACCGTCTTAGGTTTCCTTTTAGAAACAGATAGGTGCTTGTGTGTTTAAATATGAAAGTGGAGTTTGTTCCACATTGAGTGCACTGAGGTCTGACTCATGACTTGTCTTAGCGACCCCACGATGCTTCATGGTCTGGATGGTCTACTGGGTGTGCAACAGCTCCTCTGTGCATGGATGTTTTTATGGTGCTTCCAGAGTATTTGTGTAGAGACAGTGCTGCACCGTGACACATTTGTACCCAAGTTCACATGTATGTGTGTGTGTATGTAGCTCATCATGATCCATTCCTTACCTGGGAGGTTTTGAATCAGAAAGTACTGCCTCATGAAGTTTGTTTTTTTTTTTTTTGCTGCCTTTGTGGATGGGATAGGTGACAGATGCTTTTGTTGTTTGAAATA
>NW_011495059.1:7903753-7904376 GCF_000754665.1 Bison bison bison | reverse complement strand
ATTAAAAAAAAAAAATCAGTGAATAGTTTCATCTCTTTAAGAAAATAAAAAAGAGTACACTTCAAAATTGAAAAAACATGGGACTTTCTTCTTAAAGATGTTTCTAGAGCTACTGGTCCTTGGAAGAAAAGCTATGACAAACATAAACAGTATACTAAAAAGCAGAGAGGTTACTTTGCCCACAAATGTCCATCTAGGTAAAGCTATGGTTTTTCCTGTAGTCATGTGTGGATGTGAGAGTCGGGCCATAAAGAATGCTGATCCCCTACGAATGGATGCATTTTAACCAAGATGTTGGAGAAGAATCTTGAGAGAGTCCCTTGGACTGCAAGAAGATCCAACCAGTCCATCCTACAAGAGATCAGTCCTGAATATTCATTGGAAGGACTGATGCTGAAGTTGAAACTCAAATACTTTGGCCACATGATGTGAAGAACTGACTCATTGGAAAAGAGCTGGATGTTGGGAAAGTTGAAGCCATGAGGAGAAGGGGTGATAGAGGATGAGATGGTTGGATGGCATCACTAACTCAAAGGACATGAGTTTGAGCAATCTCCGGGAATTGGTGATGGACAGGGAGGCTTGGTGTGCTGCAGTCCATGGGGTTCCAAAAAGTTGGACAC
>NW_011495059.1:7901620-7903653 GCF_000754665.1 Bison bison bison | reverse complement strand
GGCATTCAGAAGTTGTTTTGTGGAATTTACTCGACGTTTAAATGCTCTTTTGATGAATTTGTGGTGGAGAAAGTGTTCTCCCCGTCCTACTCCTCCGCCATCTTGGCTCCTCCCCCCTATTTTTCTTGAATTGATCTGCAAAAGTTGTTTGTATATTTTTTAGATTAGTTGTTTGTCAGTTGCTTCATTTGCTATATTTTCTCCCATTCTGAAGGCTGTCTTTATTCAAAACATAATTCATGCACAGTTGTGACTCAAATTGTCATTCAATATGTTTTGTGTTGTTGGGTCAAAAAATGACACCACCTCCACATGAAATAGTCAGCTGACACTCAGGAGATGTGTGCTGCACTAAGGTGCTTCAGTCGTGTATGACTCTGTGCAACCCTGTGGACCATAGCCCACTAGGCTTTTCTGTCCATGGGATTCTCCAATCAAGAATACTGTTATGGGTTACTGTGCCCTCATCCAGGGCATCTTCCCAACTCAGGGATCAAACCCATGGCTCTTACATCTCCTGCATTGGCAGGCAGTTGCCTTGCCACTAGTGCCCACCTGGGAAGCTCAGGTCAGACATAGCAAATTAATTACCGTCTTCTTTCCTGGTTGTACTAAAAAATAATCAGTGGACAGTTCCATCTTTTAAAGAAAGTTTAAAAAAATAAACAGGGGTGCACTTCAAAATTGGAGTATCATGGGACTTACTTCTTAAAGATGTTTCTAGAACTACTCATCCTTAGAAGAAAAGCTATGTCAAACCTAAACAGTGTACTATAAATCAGAGATGTTACTTTGCCCACAAAGGTCCATCTAGTAAAAGCTATAGTTTTTCCTGTAGTCATGTGTGGATGTGAAAGTTGTAAAGAAGGCTGAGCCCCTAAAAATGGATGCATTTGAACTGTAGTGTTGGAAAAGACTCTTGAGAGCATCCCTTGGACTTCAAGGAGATCCAACCAGTCCATCCTACAAGAGATCAATCCTGAATATTCATTGGATGGACCAATGCTAAAGCTGAAACTCAAACGCTTTGATCACATAATGCAAAGAACTGACTCATTGGAAAAGATCTGGATGTTGAGAAAGATTGAAGCCATGAGGAGAAGGGGGTGACAGAGGATGAGATGGTTGGATGGCATCATGGACTCAATGGACATGAGTTTGAGCAGTCTCCGGGAATTGGTGATAGATAGGCATGGTAGCTGCAGTCTATGGGGTTGCAAAGAGTTGGACACAACTAACTGAGGGAATTGAACTGAGAGCTCCTGGGAAACTTGAATTCCACAGATCAGTGATAAGATACTCCCCAGGATTTTACAAGAAGTCAGAGACCAATGATATATGCAAATCTGGACACATTTTGGTGCAGGTTTTTTTATTTTTATTTTTTTGACAGGCTTATCTGTTACAAGAGATGTGTTCTCTGATTGCTTTGCAATTGTAGCCTTTTCCTGGATGACTCAGCTCTCTCATCAGACACAATGGAACTCAGAATGGTGACCTAGGAGGTGACATCAATGAAGTTCCTGGCTTGCAGAAGCCAGTGCTATCTTATGCTCTCCTCTGGATGACTTCCTAGTCATAGCTGATAAGCCATGCGTATGACTCATGGATTTTGAAATCTGATTCTGCACATAAATGTTCCTCCTCCTTCTGATCTCTGGTGGTTGCGATTTTTCACATCAGTCAAAGCTCCACATCTGAGCTCTACTGCATACCCCTTTCCTGTGGTGACCTCTTGATGTCCATCGAATATGTCTCTTGACCTGCCTTTCCAGCTGACTGAGTGCTTGCTTACATTCATATTCTCTGCCCTGTGTTCATTTGAACCACTGCCAATCTGTGATTTGTTCTGGGTGGGAGAGAGGCTTTTTCCTGTCTACCTAAAGGATGAAGTTGTTAGATGCATTTGCTCATATGATACAGGGTCATTCCCTGCTACCAGGTTGGGCCTTTGGGACCTCCCCCCACCTCGGCAACCCCTCACCCCACTGCTGCCTCCAGGGTATCCTTCAGACTTCTGAAAATGAAGGTTA